>NC_089307.1:945476-1260635 GCF_000512565.2 Kwoniella dejecticola CBS 10117 | reverse complement strand
GCTATGTGCTATATTCCTCAAGTCACTTTCGCGCGGAAATGGAAAAAGCAGAGAAATGAACCTCAGCCTCCGTCGTAATGAATACACTAGCAATTATACATGATATAATCGTGAAGCGAATTACTACTATATATGGAAGTGCGAATACGATCGTATATCGGAAATACAACATTTTATGAGACCTTGACCTTCCTTCAACCCTTCAACCCTTCAACCCTTCAACCCCCAAAATGAACAGTAACACATCCGCAGGAGAAGACCGATTGATCGTATTTGGACTAAATATTTTGACGAACTCGTATGGCTGAATGTGTGCTTTATTTGTATTTTTTCCACGTTTTAACGAACAACGAAACATTTGTACTGTAACATGTGATAACACAATCAGCACCAGAACCCTTGCGGTTTTAGCTTGGTGGTAGGACTAACCGTTGCCCATGCTCCCAGAACTGCGAATGCTGCTAAACAACCCAGAATTCCGCCGAACCATTTAAGCTGATCAATCAGAATTATCACAGATCAGCATAAGTCGAGGAATAATAGTTCAGGTGGGTCCGATGCCTTGCACTCACCCCCTCAACACCTTCTCCGGGGACATGGACGTTCATACCCCATAGACCAGTGACCAAGTTCATCGGGCTGTTCCGAATCAACGACATGGCGTCAGCTTCTTCTATCGACTTCCTCCAATTCAGATCAAAAGAGACTGGAAGATTGCGCGGCTCACATCAAGACAGTACCTAAAGCTGTCAATTTCCTATCATTCACACCAGAGCGTCAGTCGGCTGGGTCATTGGACGATGTTTGGGCCACCATCGGATGAACTCACGAAAGCACATCGTTTATTTGATTATTCGCATCCGTCATTTCGATCGATATTTGAGCGAGGTAATTCGAATGCGATCTCGATAAGATCTTTTCATAGTGATTCAAATTTTGAGTCATGGTGATCAAATGATCCTATTCCGCGTTACTATTATCAGCATCTTTCTCAAATAGACTGGTTGGACGTCGACATAAGCCTCACCTGGATATCAGATAGATATAAACCGATATCGGATTTAGGGGCCACAAGCCACTGTTCATTACCTGATGCTCATCATTAGCTGGCGCTACGCTTGGACTGGATGTTGACCAGCTTACATCGCTTGGCAAGTCCCTTCACCACATCCGCTTTGTTACCCATCAATCTCAATAATCCCATTACCTTCTTTCGGCAAGTACCGATCCTGCGCACAACAAGCACCAAATCAGCTGCGGCGTTCTTCATTCTGTCGTTTTTTCCCGTTCCATGAGAAGATGCAAGAAGCTCACCTTCGCAACATATCACTTTGCTCAGCTTCTTTCAGGATCAATACCAGTTCATCGATACTGTCTACTTCGTATTCGATAGACTGGATCAGAGGACCAAAGGCATCGGTGATATCGTCGATGAGGGCATACGAGATCCAATCGGATGTGACCGAGATATAATCTTTGAGATGCTTGATACGCCTTCGAACGTTCTGAGGATGCGGTGTACCTCTAAAGTGGAACTATCGAGCCGAAACATGTCAGCTCATCCGGATATATGCTGCTCAGAGCTACTTCGAAGGGCAAAATCGCTGGGTAAGATCGCGGACTTACAGATAAAGTGCCTTCGCGGAAAACGATAATGTACATATTCAACGGTTCCAGATACGTTTGAGAGTAGGGGTCTTGATCAAAAGATCGGAAACAGACGAGATAATAGTTTCGGAATAGTTCGATCTTCTCACGAGTCTCTTCCAACAAGATATCTTCGGTGGTCAAAGGATGAATTCCGAATACCTGATGAAACGTGGACTAGTTAGTGAATTCCATTTCGGTCAAGGTGGACAGTCCAAAGCTCCACAAAAACTCACCCTCGAAAGCATCCTCATCTCTTCATCAGTCGGAGAAAGGACGTCCAACCACCAAGTGAATTGTTCAGGATCATCTTCCACCGCTGTACCATCGCCATTTCCTCCTCCTCCTGCACCGGTCTTGGAATTGTCGCGCGACATCTGATGCCCCGCGATGGCTCTACTAAGCATACTCGTCTTGCTAGCTATCGTACTTGGCTCCATCGGTTGTTGGTTGATAGGCGTTTCAGTCCCGCTACCTCCGTTTCCATTCCCACTCTTGGAAGGTGTCCCTGTACCAGCGCTACCTTTCTCGGAAGAAGATTGATTCTTCCCCTTGAAAAGCTCTTCGAAACTTTGCCCCTCCGCTGGTAATTCAGCAAGAGATCTCGCATGGATAGTTACAGGCATGGCGTTCGAGTAGAATGAGAACCGATATGGCCGATCGTGACCCGGTGCATTGTCGGAGTATGGTATGAACCCAGTACTTGGCCCTCCAGAGTAGAGCGGTACATTGTTCTGATTTTTGCCTGATCTTGGCGCTTTGAACGCCGTCGACGTAGTCTCAGGGATCACTTCGCCATCGGCGCCATTGGCCAAACTTGATGAGCCGAAACCCTCGAATAAAGCTAGTTTGCCTTGACGCCTGAGAACGGGGTTCGATTGTGACAGTTTCCTTTGACGTCGTCTGTGGAAGTTTTGCTCGCCACCTAAGCTGGCGGAACCACTGCGATCCGTCCTGGCAGGAGGCGAGAAAGGCCCCTCGGTCATGCTGTCGTCCGCACCGTGCTCGCCATCCCCATCAAAGTTGAACATAGGTTTATTCGGTTCGTTAGCCGTATCGTAGCTTCCGGGCTGATTTATATTCTCCTCGCTTCCATGGTTCGATCTACTTTTGTTCGGGGTGCTTCTCCTTCTTGGGAATCCACCTCCGCCGCCTCCATTGTTATTGGGATTTATAGCCCAAGCACCTTCGGCGCTGAAGAGGTTCTCCCTTTCCTTGTTGGCGTATTCTTCCATGGCAGCGAAATCGAACCTGTTTCGAGCTATGCCTCCCATGCCTCCCATCGACCTGAGATCTGGAGCTTGACGATCCATGGGTATCCTATGTTGATCTCCGTCCGATCCTCTTCTGCCTAGTAGCCTCGAATGAGAATCATATCCACTCGAGCCGCCGGCACCATCGTCCTGGCCGTGGCTATGACCATGATGATCCGGCCGACGATCTCTAGGCGAATGCTCATCCTGATCTTCCTGTACATCGTAGTGAGATCGACCGTGCGGGTGTCCATCGTCAGAACCGTTATCTGCTCCGCCATGATACCGCGCTCGATTCATCTCTGCTTCTTCGGCATCGGACAACATCGGGAAATGACCTTCCTCGATCGGGGAGGTAGATGGGAAGTGGTGAGCTGAAGGACGAACTACAGGCGGTGAAGTGTCTGCTAGCGATCCAGATCTCGCTCGAGCTATTCAGAGCCTCACAATTAGCGACACACGTTTTCGTCATTAGTGACGGCGATAAGCGCACAACAGGGTTGACGAGATACTCACACATGCTCATGGCGCTTTCTATATCCTGCTGCATCTGTCTCTGTCTCGCGTCCGCATCGTCCATCGGTCGATAGCTCCTTGGCCCTCCATGGGAATTACGATGTTGCAAGGATTGCCGAGAGGGCGTGATGGTAGTCGGAGACGTTATTGACATATTTCGTACAGGTTGCGGCAAGTGCGGGTCGATCTGGATCTGCCGAGGCGATGTGGGTGTTCGGTCGGGCATCTTGACTATTCAGCAGCTTGAGCTACTGTGTCCTATTCTTGTCTAGCCGTTTTCGATATTAAGTAGGTGATGGTGAGTGCCTTGTAAAATACTATATATTTGTGTGTATATGGCTTTGCCTCGCTTTTCTCGCGTTCGCCGTCGTTGGTGTTAAATATAGCTACAGTAGTCAACAACAATGCAGATGATGATTATACGAGCAGTCGAGACCAGGATGTCTGAAATATGAATCGGATGCAAAACGAGACAGAGAGGGAGAGATAAAGGAATCGAGGAAGAGGATGAGAACGAACGTAATAATCGATATTCGTATCACAGGGAGGGAAAAATAAAAACAGGAAAACCCTATGATGTAGTCATATTAGAAGTTAATCGTAATCAACCCTGAGACCCCCAGTCATGGGGATTACAGATATATTCCTAATCGTTGAACTCGCACGGACCGGTTACATCCCTCTTCCGAGGTGTTATCAAGTGGGCAAACGATATTGAACCAAACACAACTTCTGCATATTCCAACGATTTCCTACACAATCAGCGATCATGTTCCGCTACAGCTACGGATCTACCTCGCAGACTGCACAGGGGTGGTACGATGTTGAGAAGGATATGAATGACCAATTCTCGCCGCCCAAATATGAAGTCAAGGAAGAGAGAGCAGATGAGCTGAAGGGTCGGCTGAAAGACTTGAGAAAGGAAGTGGAAGATGCTAAACTGGATTGGTAGTGAGTGGCGCTAGCCCATCAGTCTGAGCAAGATCGTTTGTAGTGTGGCTGATTATCACACAGTGTGGTACCGAGTGAGGACGAGCATCAGGTGAGTCAGACACGCGTCACCCGACGGAACAGACAACCAGCTGAAATCGATCTTCCGCTCGCAGTCAGAAGAAATAGGAGATTCCGACAAGAGAAGAGAATGGATTTCAGGGTATGTGGATAGTAGCTCACCCCGGTGTTCGAAATGCTCACGAACACATTTTGAGAAACAGCTTCACTGGATCAGCCGGGACAGCACTCATTCCCTCATCTTCCAACGAAACAGAGGCGTTATTATTCGTAGACTCGCGGTACTGGATACAAGCGGGTAAACAGATCGTGGAAGGCTGGAAAGTGGTAAAGATTGGCGCTGGTGGTGGAAGCGGGAAAGATGCGGTTGTCGGTGGATGGGTAGAATGGGTGTTGAGGGTGGGTCCCAATCTCTAAACTGAAGCTCAAAGGTAGGAGTCGGCTGATTCACAGTCGAGGTAGACCGCGGAGGATGGGTCCAGGATAGGAGTTGATCCCAAGCTTATATCAATTGGTGAGCCCAGGGCTGCTCAAAGAAGGCATCGAACTTCCACATTCTCTGCTGACGAAAAGCACGCAGATCTGGCTCGTTCGATCAAAGCTCGTCTGGAATCTTCTGGCTCAACAGCAAAACTCATATCGCTCGACGACAATCTGGTTGACAAAGTCCACACTCCGCCAGAGAGGTCTTTAGGGCCTATAACGCATTATCCAATCCTTCTATCTGGCGAAGACGTACGATCCAAATTATCTAGAGTCCGCACTCAATTATCGGACCAAATATCAGCAACGTCTCTCGCCCCACAAAAGGATTGGATATACGTGTTAGCCGCTTTACCTTCGATAGCGTGGTTGCTCAACTTCAGGTGTTCAACGGATATACCATTCTGTCCTGTCGCATACTCTTATCTCGTGCTTACCCCGGACCGATGTGTGATTTTTGTGGACGACAGGAAGGTGCAGGACGAAAAGCTGAGGCATGATTGGGGACTCGCTAAGATCGAAGTCAGGCCATATGGGGTGTCTGAAGTTGGCAAATACGTGAAAGAGGTAGTAGCAAGCGTCCGAGATGAGAAGACGAAGACCACGATTTGGAGTTCTAGGGAATGTAGTTGGGCATTAGCAGAAGCCTGTTCACCGGTAAGTGAGCAATCCCTCTTGACAAACTTCGAGTAAAGAGAAGGGGAAGGTCTCACTAATCACCGCTATCTGGACAGTCCGAAGTTGAGATCATAGCTTGTCCCGTAGATAAGCTGAAGGGAGTGAAGAATATAACGGAGATACAGGGGTTTAGAAATGCTTATCTTCGAGATGGACGAGCAATGGTATGTTTTTGCCAACCCACACGTTCGTATGACCAGAAGCTGAAATGACGGCTTGATAGGTTCGCTGGATGGCCTGGTTAGAGAAGATGTTATTGCAAGAGAAGAAAAAAGTGGGCGAATGGGCTGCTGCCCAAACATTGACCAGGTTCAGGGGCAGGGAAGAGATGTTTGCGTCAGTCAGACTATGTCTACCTCGCAGCAGGGGAGATTGACTGATCAAGTAATCGACAGCGGGCTGGCTTACGAAGACATATCTGCTTCTGGGCCAAACGGAGGTAAGCCATGCTTCGACCAGCAATTGAATTCCGATTGGAGGCTGATCCGCTTGTTGCAGCTCTCCCACACTACGCGCCGAAGAGAGGAGAAGATAGCCTAATCGACATCGATTCTACCTATGTCATGTGAGTGTGAATTCTGTTCCTTATTCCTCGTGTCAATCTGTTTTGTGCTGACATAAAGTGTTTTAGTGACTCTGGAGCTCAATATCACGGTCAGCTACGTCTGCTGCCATGGCTTCAACATCCAAGCTGACAGCTTCTGTAGACGGTACGATTGATACCACTCGGACACTGTACTTCGGCAAGTCGCCTTCTGATGAAGTCAAACGAGCGTACACGCGCGTTCTGCAAGGGCATATGGGCGTCAGTACCGCTATCTTCCCAAGAGGTATGCCGGCGGATAGGCTCAATATGTTAGCCAGAGGTCCATTATATCAGTAAGCTGCTTCGAGCAATCTGCTCACGAGGATCGTCAGTTGATCGGTGATGACAGAGATGGACTCGACTTCGGACATGGTATGGGTCATGGTATCGGGACTTATCTGGCTGTTCACGAGAGTGAGTAGGTGATGTAGATATCAATCGTTGGAGAAAGACGGGAACTAATCTCTGATTGTGATTTTGATTTGGGCAGATCCCATGTTTCCTAAGAACGCAGCATTCGAGCCTGGGAACATCACAAGTATAGAGCCGGGATACTACAAAGAAGGCGAGTGGGGTATACGGATAGAATCTGTCATATTGTGTAAGCCTGTCGAAGTGAGTTGTGCCGTCTTGTCTCTTGTCCTCACTTATCCACCTTCAAATTTTTCCACAATGCTGACAACCTCGAGAATTGATTAGACACCAAATGCAGAGTTCGGTCAATTCCTATCCTTCGAGCGAATCACTCAAGTCCCCATCCAGACTTCTTTGGTCGATTACAAGCTACTGACTAAAGACGAGATCCGATGGTTGAACGATCATAATACATCGGTACTGGATAATTTGATGCCGTCTTTACAAGGCGACGAGGACAAGGAAGTGAGAGATTGGTTAAAGAGGAATTGTAAACCTAAGAAGATATGGCCTTGGACAGGTGCATAGCTGGTGCATATGTGGGGTCTTCCTACTTCTTCTGGAGTATGCATATGTCATTCGTGGCTGTATGAGCAAAATGAATGACAATGGGAATGGGTAACATCCGATATATTCAGCATCCGGATATTCGGAAGCAAAGAAAAAGAACATTACTTCATTTACTCATTACTCTTGGCGCGGAATGACGTCACTCGCTGGACCAAGTCTTGATTTCGCTTCCACCATACAACGTAGTTCAGGTACGAGACTTTGAGACTTTGGATCTCCCTTCCCCTCCATGGGGCCAGAGCCATTCTGGATCTCTGGCTCTTGCTTTTCTGCCTGCTGGCAGTGACAAAAGATGTCATACTTCAGTTCAGAGTAGTCAACACATGCGTCTTTCTGTATGATGTATGAAAGCAGGTGACCAGCCGTAATTTCCGGATATAGAGATTAGAATATAGATTGATCTGTCTTTGTCGGCTCGTTATGACCGATGCATTCATGGTATGCAAGACGATGTAAAGACACATTCTGCTCCTCATCTTCTCTTGGATACTCGCAATATTTTGAAGAACTAAGAGACGGTCCATCATTATGCGGTCTCCGATAATTACGACCCCCCTACTGGGCATCCTCACGCTCACGCACACGCTCACGAGCAGCAGCGTCGGCGCCCAAAATATCACTCAGACCTCCTCGGTCTCATTCTCGGCTACTCCCGTATCGACCACCGTACCGTCCGCTACTGTTGCGGCGGATACGCCTGTTCCGGGACAAGGGGATTATCCGCCTGTGCAATGTGAGTCCGCTCTCCTTCTCTCATCTCATCGTAGTACCATCACCTCACCTCATTTCGATTCTTTTCGTAACACACGACTCCGCATATTCGACCCCGTTCTCAGCTGTTACTGAGTACTGTACGCTGATCGCTGATCGGTCTCTGGCTGTTCGTTAGACTTGTGTGAAAATGGATCCAATACGACATACTGTCCTGGAGTCGTACGTTGCTCTCATGCCTCGAATCTCATCCCTTTGCCCACACTCATTATACGGCACGAAGCGATGCGGTACGGCGTGACATGTGCTCAGCTGACTTGCGGCTGCGGGCGATGTTTAGTTGTTGCAAGATGTTCAATTAGCAGGAATTTTCCCGGATTCCAAGGTGAGTCTTATTGTCATCATGACATTGTAGTCTATCCACGTCAATCGGATCGAAGTTGGCTGATCTGGTTGTACACGTTTTGCAGACATTTGTCGATAAAGTAGGTTGTTCACTTCAACATGACTTAGAGTGACTCGAGTGCAGGATGACCTACTCACACTTCTCGGTATCATGAATAGCCTACCAACGGAACTCTGAACGACACCCTCGCTGCGTTCAATGCCCTCGGATCGAATTTGACGGTCGGTACGATGGAGACATTCGTCGAGAGCAACTTCGTGAGTCCTGGTCAAGCTTACAAGCTACCACGCCGAGTCATCGAAAGCAAAAGAGCGCCATGCAAATGCAGATGGATATGATTGTGGTGATTTTCCTGAGTTTATTTAGCTGACATGCATCGCCTCTGCTGTTTGATTTTCGCAGAAAGGAGAAGGACTTGATCTGGAGCAGATACCTATCGAAGGATTCGTACAGAACCCCGCTATATTGGATAACATCTCTGATCCGATATACAAAGCTTGGACAAGTATCGTCAACTCGTATTGGACTTTACTCATCCGGTACGTCTCATAACCCTTCATCCAATTACTATTTGTCTATCCAATAATGAACTGGGTTGATTCTCTGATTTTTCGTATCCAGAGAGACCAACGAGTCCTCGATTTGTAACGGGCAATGCGATTCAAGTCTGATTCCACTCAATCATACGGTCGTAGTCCCCGGAGGCAGATATCGGGAAATCTATTACTGGGATTCGAGAGTGAGGTTTTCGTTTGATTCATCTCGTCGCGTCGCTCCCTCTTCCCGTACCCAATGTATCTTTCAAAGGTTTGCTGGCTGCTGACAGACCGCTATGTGATCTACAGTGGATTATCGAGGGCCTCCTGAAATCCGAGCTGTACAACTACGCCTGGAATCTCTTGCAAAATATGATGGACTTCATCGATGTGGGTGCCCTATGCTATCTCTCATCGTTGCAGTGTGCCAAATTTAAAGCTGATTTACATACACAGCTTTATGGCTATATCCCTAATGGAGGAAGGAAATACTATATCAATCGATCTCAACCACCCGTATTTGTTCAGGTAAGTGGTCTATCTTCATTGCGCGAGAACTACGCTCGTAGCTGAATTGAGAATTGGGTGTATTTGTAGATGCTTGATGCGTATATCAAGGTGACTAGTAATACAACGATCCTCGAAAGGGCTCTACCACTCGCATCGGTAAGTGTCTCCACCGGGTTTGCAACGAGCATGGAGCTGGAAACGTGCTGATTATCACACCTTTAGGCCGAGCTGGAATGGTGGGCGAACAACCGAACATTCAACTATACTTCACCTTTTACCAACAAGACCGTCCTCGTAGCTCATTACGCAGTAAACAACAGTGCTCCGAGACCTGAGGTCAGTCAGTCTTAGAACAGCGGAATCCCTACTTTGATGTTGATAAATGGGATTTGGCTGACTTGACCTCATTTCCTTGCGGTCTACTATCTTAGGGCTACGTGGAAGATTACGAGACGGTCACAGGCAGTTCACCAGCCTTGAACGACAGTGCCAAGGCCGAGCTATACTCAGAATTAGCTACGGGAGCTGAGAGCGGATGGGACTATTCTTCGAGATGGTGTAAACAGCCTTTACTCAATGCTACCGATAACAACCCAGCTTTGCGAACCCTCAATGTCAAAGCGATCATTCCAGTGGACTTGTTGAGTTTGTTGTCTGGTGATCATACTTTGGTGAGTTGATTAGCTCTTCATCCCACCTCAATTTACCTCTCATCTTGATTTGCTTACCTTCCTTCGCCTTATCGTTTCTTTCAAATATGCGACATCACCTCGCATAATCTTGAGACACTCACTGACTGGTATGTACATACGGTAGCTTGCCAATCTGTACGACTTGTACGCAAACAGCACGGGCGGGTCAGCTCCTGGTAACAACTCCACGATGTCATCTGGCAATTCCACCGATATCGTACAAAACAATTCTACGGGAAGCAGTTCCACCGGGAACAGCTCGTCCAGCACAGCATCGAGTCCGGCGTTCTACCATAGACAGCAGGCTCAATTGTTCCAAGATGCCATCTTGGATTTATGTTGGGATCCCGCCAAGGTGGGTACACTGACTTCTCTTTAATCCTCATACCCGTTGTCCATCTCCCTCGTTGTATGCGTGCAGTCGCTCATACGATATTTTCGAGGTTTTAGTCGTGGTTCTACGATTTCAACACGACGTCCAATTCCCGATCGAACGTTTACACGCCCGCGGGCGCTTGGCCATTATGGCAGAACATCACGCCGAACGAGCTGGTCAATAACGAGACTAAAGCTCTGGAATTCGTATCTGGAGCTAGGTTCCTGTTGGGAAAGTATTCTGGTATACCCAGTGTCGCCAGTCTGCTCGCTACAGGATTGAACTGGGTAAGTCAGATCGGCATTTCTCAAAAGGAGATCTAGGTCATCAGCTGAGTGTCGTTTCTGCGTGGTAGGATTTCCCAAATTCATGGCCTCCTCACGTTCGTAAGTATCCACCAACTCACCTCACTCCGTATTGAATCATAACGGGACTGATGTGACCACGATTCTTGACTTAGACACAACTATCAAGGCGTTCGAGAATCTCGGCAGACATTATCCGAACGCCTCGACCCTGTCGAACCTGACGATCCCTTATTCACAAGTTGTCAACGGACAGCTCGGCGTCGAAGAAGCAGAACTTCAACCTCAACCAGCTAGCACGATCGGCAACGTCTCTTTGCAAACCCAGGAGGCCGCCGGAAAGCCATGGCCACTCGCACTGAGTATCGAATACGCTAATAGGTACCTTGGCGCGGCGTTCTGTTCGTGGTACTCTACCGGAGGAGCTATCGAGGGACTGTTGACGCAATTACCGTTGAGCGAGTTGAACGCTACGGGGACTTATACTGCTGGACAATCGGGTAAGTCTGTCCGGTCCTGCCTTTTCGTGCCTTGCCTTGATTTCATTGTATCACTGTTAATATATTGCGCCGGGGCTGATATGAACAATGTGTCGAATAGGTGTCATGTTTGAAAAGGTCAGTACTGTTCAGCCTTCCACCACTTTTGCACCTTCATCGATTATTTGTCCAAAGCAGATCAGGCCAGCTGATCCTTTTCCGGTGTAGTTCAACGCGACTGATACAGACGCTGCTGGAGGCGGAGGTCAGTAATCTGATCTTGAATTTTCAACGTGCATCTGAATATATTTGCTGACAAGTGGATTTATTTTCGATACAGGTGAATACACCGTGCAAGTTGGATTCGGATGGACGAACGGAGTTGGTGAGTTACTCCACATTTGAGTATTCTGGGTCTGACTTGGCTGTGATTCTCAATGCTTGTTTTGGATTTCGCTCACAATTCCTGCTACTGGAATCAGTCCTCTGGGCAGCAGGCGAATACGGCCAATACCTCCCCTCGCCAACTTGCCCCATGATCCCCATCATCGAAGTCAACGGTAATGGCAATTCCTCTGTCTATTCCAACGGCACAACCGTGAATGGCACAGGTCCAATCGAAAATAGCAGTTCGGGCGGTAATGCTACTTCGAGTTTACTTTTCGCTGGGTATAGGATCCCGCGAGAAGATTGAGTCTCACTTAGAGCATGAATCGGGGGATCTGGTTGAGCGAAAGTGGAATTAGCAGGAATTTGGCGGGAGAAGCGATAATTGTTAAAATTGAAATTTCAAAATTTCAGAATGGACACTCGATGTTCTTGGATGTGGGCGAAGTATTTATAATTTGTGTTTCAATCTGTACTTGGGCGTCAGTAGTTTGTCACACAAAGAAGAGAAATAAGATGATTTCTTGGATCATGTAGCCAATAATTTTGTGCGGACATTATCAGTGCGTAGGAATAACTTATTCACATTCACGATGCAAGGTCGTATCGAGTTTCAATGCCATATTGAGAAGCGATTAGTTACAACAGGATGTCACATTGTCAGCTGGAATACGGTATCGGAGTACGAGTGATATTCATCTTATGACCTCGTATACTTCTCCTGAACCTTTCCACCCCTCGTCATCTGATTTTCTATTCAATATCTGGCCCCAGAACCTCATGATCCCCCACCATTCTTCTTTGTTCCCCGGCATCCTCTCCACCCCTCCGCTCGAGCTTGACGGTGCGTGCAACTCGATAACCTCCTTGAACGCCCGCTTCAGTATCGTGATTTGTTTCTTATATACTGACGATGTGAGAGTGTACCGCGTGAAATAACATATTGGAGTTTGGATGTTTAAGTTTGTCGTTGGATGGGTTAATATTGGACCGCATATAGATGTTATTGATCCGAATCTCCCTACTTTCCGGCTGTCGCCTTTTCCATCTCCAGCCTTCCCTTTAGACCGGGATCCAGTTGATTCCCCTGACGATGACGATGACGATGAGGAAATAGCAGGGGACAGGGGGTCTTTGCCCACACTCAAGCCTAGTTCAAGAACCATCGTGCCCCCTTGCGCGAATCCGAAAAGATGTATTTGGTTCAACTCCCATCCTACCTCGGGCGATATCAACTTGGTGATCAACGCCCGTAGCTTCGGTAAGTGCGTCGTGGGGTTATGGTTCTCCACTGGAAGAGGATCGTACGTCGGTGTGAAGGTCGGATACCATGAGAAAGATGGATGGTCCATCAGTGGGATCCTATCTCACCGAATCACACAGTCAGTTTGAGGGTGAAATAAAATGAGATCAAGAGCAGGTAGTCATCAAATGTAAATCAGGATACGTAAAATCCAAAGACAGTAGCTCACGGGTCCGGTGCTGAGAGCGATAAGACAGCTGTGGAAGGTAAATTCAGTTGTTTGGCCAGGTTGAAAAATGGGATCTTTGAATCGCCTACAAAGCAACGAGAATAAATCAGTCTTCCCCACGCTGCTTCGGGTAGAAAAGCCATATTTGACGCCCAAGGTTTTTTCACTCTGATGACTTACCCAGACCATGGAACATGATGAGCAGATTCTTATCGTACCCATCTGCAGATGGGCTATAAGAGAAATCCCATGGCTTTAACGTTGAGGCGGACGGTATTGCCTTTGCCTTGGCCTTTGATTTTCTCGACGAGGATGAGGATGGATCTATCGGACGGAGATTGAGGGAAGCCATTTCTTCTGTTGTTCTGGACGGAACGCTCTTTGCCTTGCTGATACAGGTTGTAGAGATGGTCCGAAGTGGATAGCGCACAACTTAGCTGCTGTCCAGAATCAAAAAGGTTAACGCACTTAGAGCGGGAGGAACTGTTTTTTTCCGGCGGAAACAAAGCAAAGATTTGTTTTTCTAGTTGTAAGCCGAAGCTTTTTTGTTGATGTCCGAATCTGAGGTGCACGTCACATTGACTATAACCCTAAGGATCGCACAATCTGCCTAATCATCGGACGACAACAGCTTCGCAGCCGGGTCAGATTCTGTCCGAACTGCCCCATACGACCTTCCGACGACTGGCATTATCTAACCTGAAATAGCGCGACACGATGCTATTCTGTCCGTATTGCGCGAATAACTTGACGATAGGAGATAGGGAGGACAGCAGTGACAAGTGTTGGTGAGTCAGCGAGGTTTTTAGCCGTCCGTAGAGCTGGAGGAGCGGTCACACGCTGTGATCCATACATCGTCAATGACCCACGGGTTGACTAATCAGGGTCTGTAAATCGTGGCTGACTCGAAGAAACATCTAGGATATGTCCTACATGTCCGTATCAGTATATAATAGACCGTCAAGTGAGTGAACTTCTCGTGTGAAGCCATACACATTGTGTATATCTAATTCCTTCCCCTTTCCCCTTCCCTCCCTTTGACTGGCTCGCTGATCTTGGATGAACCTCTACAGATATCGATGAGAACGCATCTCAAGAGGAAAGAGGTGGATGATGTTTTGGGCGGTAAAGAAGCTTGGGCAAACGTCGACAAGGTAGACGGTGAGTACGAGCACCTGTCTCTACTATGTTCATGATGATTGTCCGCGATCACGTTGCTTGTCATCCCTCATGTTCTGTGCTCCACGCCAAACTGGCGCGGGAATAATCATATTTGCCTCACTACCTGATCGCTCGACCGAGACTCTGACCAAATGTGAAGTTAGTCTTCACCTGATCCGGAAGCTAATCGCTGTCTTCTCATTGCCCAGCCGCCTGCCCGAAATGCGACTTCAGAAAAGCGTATTTCCGACAATTGCAGATCCGATCAGCAGATGAACCAATGACCACCTTCTAGTGAGTGGAAGGCTCTCAATCTCACTTTCGCTTTCGCCTTCCCGGAATCACTTTGGGCTGCATGCTGACCCGACCACATCTTCGATGTGCTAGTAAATGCTGCGAATGCACTCATCAATGGCGAGAAGTAAGTGAATTCTCCCCCTTGCTACCGTCCATCAGTCAGCTAATAAGAGATACCTCAGAACTAGGTCATCTACTCCGTTCCTCGATTTCTTGCAGGACACATTATATGACCAAAATATAATATAACGATGATAACGATGCTATGTAACGTTGTACAACAATCTGATTTCTTACCTACAGCATACAACAACTCTTTCCGACACAACACTGACACAACCTCAGGCGAGAAATCAACGACTCATTCCTCTAATCCAGCTTCTAACAATTCCATAATTCTTTTAACCCTGTCTTTGCCTTTCTCGCCATCATTCCCTAGTCCAGGCACACCGAGCTCTACCAGTCTTTGCCTTTGCTTGGTCGCTAAGCCGTCGATAGCTGGAAGACATTGTTCAAGGTAAAATGTGTCCAACAAGGTTGACAGTGATTTCGCCCACGCCTACGTCAGGCAAAATCAGTTCCTAGAGCTGCATTGACACGACACGGCCTATCAAACCCACCTCTTTCTTTTCAGGAGGTATGACCTTTCTCGCTATTTTAGCCCTGAACAACACTCAAGCGTATCAGGCCCAGATCAAAGCGACTCAGGCCTACTACGGCACCTTCCACTCACACCTCTTTTTCAGGCTGTATACTCCTTTCATGCTCCGCCTTTATCTTCTCCCCCTTGGCCCACAGTCTCCTTTCCAGCGCATCTTGCTCTTTCTTCAACTGCACAAGTTGGAAAATCTCGTCAGCGTGCACGATTATGAAGGTAGGACAGACAGTGGAAGCGCACCTTTTTCAATTCAGCCTTGAATCCATCATCTCCCAGTGACTCAGATAGGATGGGTAAAGCTTTACTGAAGCTCATCGATCCATACCCTTCCTCATTGACCCTTTCTGATGGCTTGAGCTTGCTCTTAATCGGAGTTGATATACGCGTAGTGTCACTTCCTCTTCGTTGGGAAGTAGGAGTGACTTGTCTGCCATGATTTGGGGTAGAGGCAGAAGTATCGCTTTGCCGGCGACTTGGTCCAGCCTGGCTTGGATTTTGATTCTGATTTTGAGGATCGTATAATGGTTTGGAAGGGCTAGTGATCTCGCCGACGGGTCCGAAGGGCTCTATCAGCCTCTGCTTCTTCTCTTCTCCATTCCCTGCGGGTAACGACGGTGCTCCACGTGCGTTTAACGAAGAGAGCAGATCGTCTAGTTGCCTTTTCGAAGGAACAGCGGGTTTGGATGATATACTTTGACGAGGATGCTGCTGCTGATTGGGAGATCGATGGGATGCTTGGGCAGATTGTGACTGTGGGATAGGGATGGAGGCAGAAGCAGGGGACTGAGAAGGGATAGATCCATCTTGAGCTGAACGGAGTAAGGCCAGAAGGGAATGCACGGAATTGGCGCTGTTGTCCTAGCCGTTCATCAGAGATTGGATCAGTCTTCATCACGTCCAAGCGTCTGCATTGTCAGACTTATGAGTGGACGTACAGGATATGTCATTCTCCCATGTGCATGTGCATTCACCTTATGCACGCGATGCTGTCAATGAAGCTTGACAGTGACAGATGACAGGAAATCAAAGAGGATGATGATGAAATGTTGACATGGTGATTCGGCTAATTTATCTCCGGCGGGAATGAGAATGAGTGAGGGGCGACTCGAGATCTTCGGAGACGAATGCGTTTTTAGGTATTTTCGACGATCTCAACTTCGCTTTATCCTCTCTCCGTCAAGCCATACATACCTCAGCAACGCCAGACTAGGCTAGAAAGCAGGTGTCACAGGAATGGCAGATTCAGCAACTGCTACAGCAGCAGCATCGTCATCGTCGTCGTCATCGAGTCCAGCATCGAGCTCGAGTTCGAAATCACAATTGAAAGCGTATCACCATCTAGCTTCGGGAGCTCTGTCCGGCTTGTCATCTGCTGTAGTACTACAACCATTAGACCTACTCAAGACTAGACTGCAACAAGGAACTTACGGAGAGGAGAGCAACCCATCGAAGAGGTGAGTGTACTGTCACAGATGTCCGATTGCCTAAATTCACTGCACAACTTGCTCATTTGCTCATTTGCGCATCGCAGGCGGCGCATACGAGGTGTGGTTCGACAAGTACTTCGGGAAGATGGCGTACAGGGGTTATGGAGGGGTACAGTACCTACATTGGTGCGGTGAGTAGCCGGCCTTCCACAGGAGTTCTCCCATTCCTAGAATCCTGTGACTATCGCTGATTTGAAAGATCGACAGGAATGTGCCGGGTGTAGCCATTTATTTCTACTCCTTATCCTCCATACGCCATCGCTTATCCTCTATACCTTATTTCGCCGTCACGATACCTGCACCGCCAAATAGCGAGAACCTGACAAACTCTCCAGCATCATCATCGACGACCAGAAGCGCTTCGCGGTCAGCTATAATAAAGCTGTCCTCCGGAGGGAACCTCATGGCTGGAGCAATAGCCAGGACGTCCGTCGGCTTCATACTGAGTCCAATCACAGTCATAAAAGCGAGATTTGAGGTGAGTCACCACCTTCCGTTCCTCACTCCTACTGATCATTCATTCCGATCAACCGAAGTAGATTCACACTGGACCGGACGCAAATAGCTGACTTTGCGATATGCTATCATAGTCAAATCGATATGCGAATTACCACTCTATACCCTCAGCATTAGTCTCTCTATATCGCACAAACGGAATAAGGGGTTTTTTTCAAGGTTTCACAGCTACAGCGGTTCGAGATGCCCCATACGCCGGGATGTATTTGGTCTTTTACGAAAAAGCAAAGGACCTTCTGGGCAGGGTCACGGGAATACCGAATGCCGCTCTGCATTCTGGATCAGGTGAGTCGAGAAACCCGCCTGGACATCAATGGGTGGTCATCGGGGCTGACTGTCTTTTGGTCTATGAGGTGTAATGGCCGCTGTAGCCGCTACGCTTCTAACTTCTCCGGCAGACGTAGTCAAAGTGAGTGATTTCAGACAAATTACGGCAGGTTTCGCTCTCCAGCTGACATTGTCAAATGCTCGTAGACGCGAATGCAAGTGAATCCAGCGGACCATCCAAGTCTACGGAAAGCCGTCGTGAAGGTCTTGCAAGTAAGTCCACTGCAAGTGTTGATACCTGTTGGTCGTCAATGACGCTCCGCCTGAATAATCGTTTACTGATTGCGTCCCTCATTTAAAGGATCGCGGGCCACTCGGACTATTCTCTGGGACATCACTGCGTATATCGAGGAAGGCTGCATCAGCGGCTATCGGATGGACGGTATACGAGGCCCTCCTGATCTTCTTACGCGACAGGGAGGGCAACGATGCAAGAGAGCGACTGAGCAAGCTATCATGAAACAGCATGTAGTTTCGGTACGATACGTATGACAAGAGAAGAAAGCAGGGACTGGGTTGAAAGGATAATACAGGCATTAAGTATAATCAACACCTCTCCAGCAACAAACCAACCATGTTTCTGAAGAACAGGAAGACGGCATTCATGAAACGCTCTTGCATAGGATTCGGCACACTGTAGAATGTAATAGCAAAATGCAATATGCAGCCACAACTCACAATGAGTCAGTCTTTGGGACCGGTGCGCATCCCCAGACGCGCACATGTCTGTCTTTATACTTTTTTTCCTGACAGTACAAGAGACAAACAATAGCCAAGTGCTGGAGCCGCCCGTCATGTACTTCGAGGCTGCATTCTTGAGACTGAATTGTCACTTCATCCGCAGAAGACCCTATCTTTGACGGCGCCGAATCCGGACAGTTCTCTTGTGAAGCTGCACCATCGCTCCACACTATGGACGACACGCATCCTTTTCAGGCCACTGGGGGTGACTGATCGATTCTTAACGAACGGTGGGAGATGAGTCCAGCTTATACCGCCACACATTTTGAAATCCTCGAGCTGGCTCGTCTTTCCGCCATCCTTTCATGCAAGTACAATGCAGGTGCAGGATCTATGGAGCGTCATCCAGCATTGACAGCAGACTGTGTGAGCTTGTGGCGCCCTTTCGGCTGCAAGTGCGTCACAGGGCGCGTCGGGGGTCATCACAGAATCACAGAAAAGAGGCTCAAGCAAAGGGAGTGATGCAAGTGAGAATGGGATTCGGGATCCTGTGTGTTAGTCTGCGTCCGATAGCGTCACACTGAGAGATGAGTATCAACATATATATCTATATATTGTGAGCGCTGAAGTGCGCAGCATTCGTTGTCAACCATCCGTCGCTGATCCATTCGTACCTCGACTCTATATACCTTATCTGGAAAACAATTAAAATACTCGTAATTGAACTAGTGTCAACATCAAAACAAAACGCACAATGCTTTTACTACCTGTGCTAAGTCTGTTTGCTAACCTCAAAGTCAGTTCCGCGACTGTCTTACGGAGAGATGAAAAGGAGGACAAAGGCAAGAGCTTCGAATGGACGGTCGAGTTCAAAGAAGGGACCTCTTACAAACTTACAGATCCCGGGACAGATCAAAAAGTCGTGAAGGGGAAAACATCACATGTGTTCACTTTCTTCGAGAGCGAGCTTGGTAAAGAGTCAGGGGATCGTCATTTCGAGTTTTATACAGAAGGTGAAGGCGAAGACGATACGCCTCCACGGACTTTCGAAGTAAGTCGTGATGTGCTGTTGACACTTTCGCGTCCCCGTCCAGTATAGCATGAAAGACGTCATGTCTCGCTGATGTCTTGTCATTGTCATCTTACCTTGCCTCGCCTTGCCTTGCCTTCCCGTATTCCGTTTTCGCTTCTCCGGTATCTCAGTGTACGTTGACTGGTCTACGTTTTCCGAAAGTGTCGTTCCTCAGTTCGACCGACTGGGAACTCCGGAACAAAGAAGGTAAATGGCTGGGAGACTTGAGTACCCAGGACGAAACCCGTTTGAGATGTTATAGGAAAGGCGAGGGAATGGGATGGCCATGGATCGAAGTGAGTTTCAGTCTCATTTTTACCGCATGACCGCTGGCTCCGGTCATCTCTGAGCGGCGCAGGAGGCTGGGCTGATGTGAGATGGGCTCTCCCGATGATCAGTCGGTTATCGATTGGAACAATAAAGAATGGTAGGCATAACCTTCGAAAATGGTAGGCACAATACTCGAGCAGACGCCTCAGAAGTAAAAAAGGGAACTGCCATAGCAGAAAACACTGTGCTGCATTGTACTGTGCTGTATGCTATATCTAATGCAATACCATTTGTCGTTTCGGCGTTAGAGGTGCTTGCGGCCACGGGCAAGGAGACGGTATCGTACTCAGCTTGAGAACCTTTGCAATTGCATTATGTGTCGTACAAACAGCTGCTTTTCGGCATGAGAGACTACTGGCGATATCAGCAGAGTGTCCCGATGGTCAGACGTGTTGCCGAGAGTCACAGGAAAGGTCATCGAGTCACATACAGTTCGGACTGGCTCTCCGCTTACCCATGGTCAATTCCCGCTGTGCTGCTCCACCCTTCCTTGGCCCGAATCAGACACTTAGTCAGCAGCGCCTTCGTGCGGGCCGTCTTCAAGGTTTCCCTTCTTCTGTAATCGCCACTCTACGAGGGTAAAATGACTTAAGCTGGCTCCATTGAGCTCTGCCCCCTTATCCCCTGAAAATGATCGCCGATCTGGTGAATGGGCTGTTCCGTTTATTGGGATGGGCAACCCCTATTACCATTGGATGAGACCGACTCAAAGGTGCCTCTACCGAACCCAGGACTGATCCTTCAAAGGATTTCAAAAGATTGTAACACGCCAAAATTTCTTTCATCATGTCTTGCCACTATCTGGTCCTCAATTTGAGCTATAAATATCATCGGTTGCAGACACCACATCGCTAAGTCAATAAATAATGCACATATTGACGAGCCGAACCTGTGGTATACGTATCAATCACGCCATTCTGCAATTGTATTGACTAGACTATCCAGACTTCAGACTATCCTCTACCGCATTGCGCACACTTACATTGACACACGATGCTAGTTTTACGATCTTGCGCCCTTCTCTCCATCTTGGGCCTCGCAGCCGCCACCCCTCTTTTCGGGCTGGGCGACGACGACGACGACGAGGAGAAGATCCTGAAATTCAACATCGGTTTCGGGGCTAATTCAGCCTTCAAGCTATTGGACGATGGCGAGTACCCCGATGTCCAAAAGGGCCAGCTGGCTTACACGCTTCATACATTCGAGTTCAAGGAATCGGAACTCAACAAGCAAGAGGGATTCCGTAACTTCGAGTTTTACACCAATCAAGACGACATCAGCGCTGGAAAGACTTTCAAAGTGAGTATCATTCATAAAGTAGTCGAACTGCACAGTGTCTCTTCCCCATCCGTCACAAGTTGTCTCAGGATGAAGCTAACAACAGCTGAACTCTCTCTCTCTTTTTCTACTTCTACTGGATCCTGTTCCGACTGTGCCTTGCATCACTCGTGCAGTGTACTTTGCAAGGTAGAGAACACTCGTCCTCTGCATTGTATATCCACGATTATCGCTTGGACGCTTTTCACCCTTACATCACGGATCTGACCGAGAGACCGGAGGCTCGTCTTGATTGTCAGCTGAAAGACAATGGAGAATGGGTCCACGCGTTCTCCGTAAGTCCCATCACTACTTCGACATGATCGTTCCACGCCACGACCAACCAGTAGCATTGCGGCTGACGAGCTGCATTCGGGATTGGCAGTCTGATCCCGGCGACTGGTGATGATAATGACAGTCAGACATGCCCCGTAATGCTTTCTTGTACTGTCCTCAACGTGTATTCATGCATTGTAATATTTCAGCACATTCTTTCGTACACCTCAAACTCGCTGTCATAAGTTGGTTTCGACACCACATCAATCGCTATGTAACGATCGATCTTTCGATATTTTGGCTTGCGCCCAGGTCAAAGATCAAGCGGATCGTCGCCTCAAATCCGCATCTGTTGATCGCCCCTATCCCATAAGTGATCGTAGCTGTAAATTGCTAATGCTACCGCCAGCACTGTGAGGGAGCCAGTCTTTATACTGACGTGAAAAAGCTAAACAGCAGGTGCAACAGAGAACAACCTGAATCTTTGCATTGCTATACGGTCTTTGGCTATGACCAAGAGACCATTGGTAACATCTTTTCATTCTCTGCATCCAGCCTACAATGGTCAAATACCTAAATACGAAATTCTATCTGATAGTATCCGGAAGAAAGAATCAACAAATTCAAGTAAAGCATGACTGAAGCGAAAAGATGAAGATCTAGTGGTGGGATCATATCAAGTTCCTATATTACACTGAGGAATCGAACAAGGACACGTTTATATACAAGCAAGCATCCATATTCCTCCTTTTTGCCTCAACCAAATCAGATCCCGTCAAAAGAGGCAATCTGAACATCTCGAAGACACCGTAAAGTCCGAATCCGGATGCTATTCCCCCTGATCCTGGTATTCGCACTTTCCACTCAAGCCCCAAAATCGGAATCTATTCATCGCTTCTCGACCTCTTACTTCGGTCGTCCACAAAACCGCCCACCTTGGCAGCAGCAGCTGCCTCTTCTTCCCTCTTTCGCTTTGATTGACTGCCTGAAGGTGCAACTCCCGTTAAAAGCTTCTCCGCATCATCAGCAGTAAAGTTGATAAACGGATCAGCAAAGGAGAAGCCACCGGTGTTGGAAGCCTTCCTCTTAGCGGAAGAGGGAGCTCGAGATTTCGGCGTCGTCTTGGTGGGCGTCATCAACTGGTTTTGACTGGACACCTTGCGCACCCTGTTGGGGGAAGAGGGCAATCTAGCGATTTGTCGAGGTTGCTGTTGTTGTGCGATCATCATAGGGGCTGCATTCACGGGATGCGGAGGAGGGTGTACACGATGCACCGGGATTGGTGCGCCAGTGACAAGATACTGAGCTGGAGCAGGATGGACAGTCACCAAAGGAGTATGTGTGAGGACGGGTAACGATCCAGTTTGAGCCGAGGGTCCTTCCCAGCCCATTATAGCGGGTTGATTACGCCTTGGTGCTGGAGCAGTTGGCTGCATTACCGAGGCTTCTGACATACCGACTCGTCTGGCCGCGGCTTCGCGGCGTTGAGCATCTCGTTGAGCCTGTTGCTCAGCCTGTTGAGCTTGGACGATAGCTTGTGCTCGGGCGAGATGAGGTGGTAGACCGGGTTGAGTTATTCCTGCTCCCGATAACCTCCTTGTTTGAGGCAGTGGCTGTGTGTCCGCTCGTTGCATTGCCACGGGTCGCTGAAGCTGGGTCTGAGAGAAGTTGGTGATGGGAGCGAACGTGGCAGATTGAGGTGTAGGAGGGAAAGGGGACGGGACAAATGTAGATTGCACGGGCGGGTGGATCTTGATAGAAAGGTTGTTCGACATCTTCCTCGAGGTTGATCGAGTAGGTGTAGGGGGCATGCGAGGGTAAGCAGAGGGGTCAAATTGTTGATAAGAGGGGGACGGATCGGAAGTATAGAGGGGTTGAGGTCCGGGCGGGCCTGAAGGGATTGGCTGAGGAGCATAGGAGAAAAGATCGCGGGGAGGAGCGTTTCGTGAGGGGACAAATCCTTCCGAGGAGAGACTGAGGGGACATCAGCAACAGTGAAGTTTATTGGAGATACTGGCAGACTCACCTCCTCGTCATGACGTCCGCTGTCGGTACGCTCAACATCCCTTCTGAACTTTCTCCGCCATTCAGGCCCGGAGCGGACGACGGTCTACTCGAATCATCCTCGGTGGCACTAACATTTGATCCCATGACTGCTGTAGGATTGATGGTGAATGCTGGTAACAAGCCTATGGGTTGATTCTGAATCTGATTCTGATTGAGTTCGAATTGCCCTAAGCCTACAACGTCCTGCGTTGCAGGCGGACCGGAAGTCCAGGAAGGGAAATAGGACTCGAATGAGTTAGGGTTGAAGGTGAGGTCAGGCGTTTGTGACTGGAAGACACCTGTATGCGAGTGCGATTGCATCATGGGTACGGCGGTCGCGGGCCCGGCGAACGCAGCGAAGATGGTATCATCCGTAGGGAGGTTGTCGAAAGTCAATGTCTGGTCGTTGAAGTTCCAGACAAAATCGTCCAGCTCGTTTACTTCAGACGGTACATCCATGGGCGCGCTAGGGATCTCCAGCGGTGTCTCGAGGAAGTTGGTACCGTCCAACCATTGCGTCGAGACTTCTTCTTCCTTCAGCACTGGCATCGAAGTAGGCTTGTGTAGAGGACGAGGCTGTCGAGACGAGGATCCTAGGACTGGGTTTGAGATGACTCGGTGGGGTTGTGCTTGGAAGGATGGGGTAGGAGGCGTGTATGTAGAACCGCCGAAAGAGGGAGTCGACTCGTCCCAGGCAAATCCAGGTGTACCATTCGGCGGTGTGAAGGTGTTTCCGCTGATCGCTGCGAAAGATTTTCCCGATAACGAGGGTGTTATTGGTTCTCCCCAAGAGTCCACCGAGTCCGAAGATCTATGCGTGTAGAAGGCAGTAGGATCCTCGGGTGCGTTCGCTGATTGTTTCGTCGGAGTGTGGAAGATGCCAAAACTTGCAGTTTCTGCAGGTGTGACTGGCTCAAAGGCTGAGGTGACAAACTCGAACGGATCTGCTATCGAAGGTGAGGAAGCGTCGGAGACCGATCGAGGAGGTGGTTGCTTAATATCTGAGGAGGAGAAGTCTTCCCAAGTTGATGGCAAGGAGGACGACAGGTGTTCGGAGAAGGATGAGAAGGACAAGAAGTTGGATGTTTCGTATTCGGATGACGAAGGGTCGAACAGGTAGGCGTCGTTCTCGAAGATGGAATCCATCGTGGCTAGGTCGCTTGCGCTTGACCTGATTATAGTGTGATTATAATCGAGTTGCTATTTTATGCAGAAGTCGGACCAGCGACTGGGCTTGCCGTTCAGCCTGTCAAGACCTAGCTTATCAGGACTGCCAGCGATTATAGGTTGTATGTGCCTGTTGAGCTAGGCTGAGCGTGTGGAATGCGGGTTTTTAAGGATGATTGGCGCAGCCAGTAGGGATCACGATGATGCGAGAGTGGATGAGGATAGCAAGAGTCAATATCAATCAGCTCGGAATTAACAGAGATGTCGAAGAAAGTGAAACATGCGATAGTGGATGTGCGTGGTCGAGGTACTCACGTTTGGTCTCAGACCAGGTGTACCAGCAAATTTCCTTGATTCCTGTATTTTTAATCTTCAGAACTTCAATCTCCGACCGTTCTATCCCTACTGACAGGACGACTCTTTGAGATACCGATTATATGGAGTTGACGGAAACAAAGTTTGCAACTACTGGTGCCGATAATCCACAATTAGGTGATCGAGGCGGTCGGAATACGCTAGATCCCCAGCGGTCAAGTAAGTTCGAGCCCTGAAAATACAATGAAGACTAGAGAGTGAGTTGCGCCCAGCGCTAGTGGCTTTGATTAAGATTATAGGATGAAAGTCTATGGAGATGATATGGACGTATGGATGTATGATCTATGATGCTTTTCGCAGGTGGATGCGGAGTGGGTGCCTGGAAAAGCAGTCGGGTCGACGTATGGTGGAGGTGCTCTGTGTGTATAGTTGGACCCTGAAAATACCTCCGATGATATCAACAGTGGTTCATCCGATGGGTAACGCTAATGTCGATGACTGATATAGCTCTTTGGACGATACCGCCGGGCGTGATGGTGGTCAGCAGAGTTTAGATTATATGTTAAGTGTGGCTCCAAGTAGGTGCTGATTTGACTGATTCGATGATACAGGATTCGAGATGGCTGGTACCGATTTTCCACTTCGACCTCGCTGAGGCGAATGAATAATGTGTAATGGACGAGCCGACAAACTTGAAGAGAGAGTCGATGGATCGATTCAGAAAAGTGGGTCTTTAAATGCTTGTTTGGTGAATCGGTGGTATGCTTTCCAATTGCATCGGAATCGGCCTGCCCAACCAAATATCTATTTCGATCGTTGAAAGGTATCGGTGTTTGTTTGTACAAGCTACAAGCTGGTTATTTCGTTTCACTGCCGTTCGGTGCAGTGTTGATCGGACAGTATATACAGTATCGTTGTGTCAACAGGACGAAGTACATTGAAGGAGGGGGAATCCAAGCTATATACACAGATAACGGGTGTGTATTTGAACGATTCATGAGGGGATCACCTTCTGAAAACACTGCGTCTCGACTTGGAGTACTCCTCAGATAGCATTTTAGCTTGCCTTTGCATTACATCAACTTATCTCGTCCTTCGCTCTAAAGCCTTGCTTAATTCACACTAATTAAACTGACTTGCTTTGCTGAAGGATGACAAGGTGGATACCAAGTATCTTGCAGCTGTGAGAATGAATAAATGGTGGCTTTTCCTGCTCATCCGAGACTTTCCTTCTTGCTTTGCTTTTCATAACCGATAAATTAACTTTCTTCAGGGTATAAAAGCCGGATGTAAGGGAAGACAATCCGGCTTTTACAGCACTGTTCGTTCCTGATAACAGCATCAAGACAGTCACGGAGAAATCGATTAAGCGGAGTATACAAAAGTACACGGCGTTTCCGCCTTTAAGCTTTTGACTTTTTAGGTAAAACACAATGTTGATCCGGACCCTGTGAGACTGAAGATCGTACGGAAATCCTATTTCATGGCGTCTACGGATCGACAGGAGATACATAGGCTCTCACTACAAGGCCATGCTTTGTACGTGAGAGTGCAATTAGCAAGATACGTGATTCCCTCAGTAGGCTAGCGCCGTTTTCGCCGGTGGCTCTCGTTGTTAGCATAGCCCTAAGCCTTACCTCGCCTTGCCAGGGATCAAGGACGCCGCGAAGATCGTCTCGTCTCGATCGCTTCTCGGTGCTCTCGCTTTGCGGAAATCACGAAGCGCTGAACATTATATATTTATTTTTCCCATTGATCACCGCTGATATCATTGTTCAGCTGAACACTCTCCCTTCGTTCCTTCACATCCGTTCCGGTTCCTTCCTGCTGAGAGATTAATCCGTAAGACACCGTTCACGCTTTCTCCTTAGATAAGGCTGAATCAATTCTCCTTGGTCATCTCAGCGGGGAGATCGGGAGGCAGTGAACGACCAAGACCAGGCGAAATACGAGGTCCTCTTCGCCACTACCATGTCCTGGCTCCCAACGCCAACTGTTCACACTGCACCCACGCACAGACGATGAGCAGACTGACTGCTCGAGCTCATCCCCGTGATCTTGTTCCATGCCGTACCGGTTGAAGATGCCGTAAGCTTTAACCGGGTGGCCAAGGAAAAACAAAACCAAATCCAAGCCTAAACTTTAGCTGTAGGTGGTGACGACATGAACATTACTTGTACCTTTACGATCTTCCTCGCTTGAACTCAGTCATGCATGCATCATCGAGCAAAACTGTCTGACCAGCAGAAGTGTGGAGTGAAATGAGTGACAACGGCCGATGAATGGGTGACTTAGTGCGATGATTCTGCGCTAGAGGACTGGCGAAGGAAGTGAGACATTGGAGTTGAAAAGCTACTAGATAAGGGAACTAACAGGACGATGATGATAATGCAAAAAGTCTGGAATATGTCGTCCAGAACTCAGTTTAGCTGGAATGAGTCTTTCTTGCACTTTAAATGCAAAATGGTGTGGCGCTCGATACCCAATAACAACGGCGATACCCATTCTGAGTATCCATCGTCGATGAACGCCCAAACACGATAGTGAAAAAACAATTTGAATATAGAGTGGAAAGTGAAAAACACTCTAGGTGAGACAAAGATCAACAGATTAAAGATCTCCCAGCCATCTGACTTGTGACCCTGAATCGCTGAAAACCCGGTGCAGTCAAAAGCTTCCTCTCGTCTGAGTCTGTACTGTCTTGCACGATCCATACGGATGCAACCAGATCCTCTCTGCGATGGCATCGAGTCTGGGTATCCTGATTCCAATCGAGTCAGCGCCTTCCGATAAGGATGTTTTACTTTTGTCTCTTGTTCGGCAGTGTACCGAATATTCGAATATTCAGCATCTGTGGGAGATACAGTAATTGCTTATCGCCCTCCTCAGACTCACAGCAGGCAAAAGCAGTTCACTCTGTCCGTGACACATGGAGTTGGAGATTATGCAGCGATAAGTAAAAAGGCAGGTCATACTGCAAACTACAGCCATACCTACCAAACCAAAATGAAAGATGAGAGATGCGCGATGATCGGCGATCGTTGTGTTGTTTATCTCTTCACATGTCGTGTTCATGCCGTTTATCTTACTGAATACGCTACGGAACGGACGGATGACGGCTTTAATTTGCATGCTTAGCGTTAATCTCTGCCGTATACAAGTATATGCTGCTCCGTGCCGTTTCGTACTCGCCAAAGATTCACGTAAAGACCACTTGTCAAAACGATCCGCCCAGCTGAGTTGTCTTCCAACTGTAGTTGCTATGGGGTCCTGAAGACATGAGAGCAAATGCTCACTGGTCGAACTGATAGCCATCATGAATGCATGTTCTGCTCTGACACTGGACTCGCTGTGTATGTATGTATGTACGATTGGCGTTCTAACATGGGAGAACAGGCTTGAGGGGCTCACTCACCCACCGCCTGGTCGGAATTGAGGCAATAACAAGGTTTAAGCTTCTTACGGCTTGTCTCACCGGCTTTTTGCAGTGCAACAATCATTTGGCTTGGGTCGGATATTCCTGTTGAGGAAACCCTGAATAAGTAATGTTTGTATCTCCGTATTCCACTTGCCTCATTTGTTAGTTGGTTACTGGACGATGCATGCAAAGCCCATAATCGTTCAGTCCCTTGGGGTATCGACAAGTTGCTCAGGTTGTATCCGCCTTATCTCCAGCAGCATTTGATCTCATTTGCCAACCACGTGCGTTGAGCTCTTCCACTCTTTCACTGACTATTTGACTATTCAGTAGGGCACCTACACTATACAGTCTCATGCCACGCTTGCGTCGAGGAACCTGTTGCGTGGATGCCTCATTGAACATGCATATGTACAGTCAGTAGCATATGTATATGGTGCAATGCAGAGTCTGCATGTCACCAGTCTTTGCCCAAATGGTACAATCGGTCTACGACCAGCTCAATGATCACAGTCTGCCCCCGCACATAGTGGCGAGCAGGGGATAGGCAGATGGCGATGCTCCCACGAGTCATCATATGACGGTAAAGGCTGATAGTCTCAATCCCGTCGACAGTCTCACAAGTCAGCTTAACTTGACAGCATTGCGCGTGGCAATCGAGCCGTTCGCCTTTCTTCCCTTGCGTGCTTCGCAGGGGTCCGATCAAGGACCTGCCGCATTCAGCAGGCTCAGATCCTGTCGAAGTGCACTGAGCTCATAGGCACACCATCACCAATGTCAACTTTATTGTATTGTGCACACGTCGCTGTCTGGACATCGAAGACAGACAAACAGGTCATACGGATACGACGCAAGGCGTTGCCTACGGACAGATGGCAATAATGCCATCATATTAAGTCATTGGTTCATACATTCACGGTCGTACGAGTACTATACGAGTACAAATGCTCATACGCTTACCCTATTCAGTACATATATCCGTAACATCCGTCCTTACTTAGCAATGCAAGATAAACTAAAAACCACACTCAATATGCATTATCTCCATCACCGTCGATTGTGACCCTAGAATCGCAACGCCGCAGCAGCCTAAAGAAGGAAGAACAAAGAACAATGCACAATCAGCGTAAATCCAGCGATAAGTGATCTCATTGATCCCAGTGACTTCGGCTCTATTGATCATTAAGCGAGGACTTACTCTAATATCACCCAAAGACAAACTGGCCTTTCCGCACATTTCCGTGAATATACCATTCTTTAAGAAGAGGTTTTCGGGCGTATCAAACTCTTCCACTTGTCCATCAGCCATGACCAAGATCCTATCGTAACTCAAGATCGTCTTCAATCTATGTGCGATACACAGTAGAGTCTTATCCTTGAATTCGTTCCTTATCGTCTCTTGGATCTTAGCATCCGTCTCTACATCCACACTCGCCGTGGCCTCATCGAGGATTAAGACTTTTGTATTTCTCACTAAAGCCCTCGCGAGTGATACCAAAGATCGTTCTCCTACTGATAAATTCCCACCTTCCTCTTCGATTACCGTATCTAACGTGAATCGCTTCGAGCTCGATTCATTTGACATTTCGAGCCTGTTCGAAGTCGACGGTCTGGGCGAGTTCGAGATCAGATGAGCTCTTCTTAGAGTATCGTATAGCTCAGCATCGCTCTTGGTGTTGAATGGATCAATATTCGATCGTAGTGTCCCAGAAAACAATAGCGGGTCTTGCGGGATGATCGATATACCAGATCGTAGATCGTTCAGACCAATCTTCGATACGTCGACACCATCAATCTTGATTGATCCTCCGGAAAGTTCCGCCATTCTGAAAAGTGCAACCATGATGGAGGATTTTCCGGCACCGGTTCTACCGACTACACCGATCTTCTCGTTCGCGCCAACGTTCATGGTCAGTCCTTTCAGCACGTCCGGGAGCTCATCTCGGTATCGCATTTTGACGTTATCAAATTCGATTCGACCTTCATGCGGCCACGAGGGAGGGGGCTGGACTTCCTTGATCTGATGAGGCGCTTCTTGGTCCAGCTCGTTGGCATAATGCATGATTCGCTCAGCACCAACCATATCATTTTCGACTTCTGCGATCTGTCGGACCAGCCACGAGAAAGACTGTTGAACAGTGATGATCGTTGACAGTCCTAGACCACCGGAGGCTGCGGACACCTTGTGAGAGCAGACCACGATGATCGCAACCGAGAAGGACAGGAGGGAACCAAGGAAATCGAGACGCATACCCAACCATCGCTGATTGATGATCGTGAGGTAATAAGCCCGGTTCTCAACGTCCATTCGATAGACGTTGTCGTTGAAGAATCGTTCGGATTCGCCGTAAGATCGGATGGTAGCCACGCCCGAGAGCGATTCAGAGAAATGCGAATAAAGGGAAGATCGCAAGATCGAATCAATTCGTTTGAACTCTCTAGATGACCTTCGGTAGAAAGCGGCATTATGGACGTAGAGCAGTGAGACGACACCCATGGCAATGAGGAAGTACGGTTCCACAATAGCCAGCAAGATAGTGGCACCGACAATATTCGACAAGGTACCGATGGCCATTCTCATAGCATCGGACAATGTGTTGTCGATGGTATCTGTATCCTTCGAGAACCTGTTCATGATTCGACCTAGAGGGGTGGTATCGAAGAAAGACTGGGGCGCAAACATGACTCGGGTGATGGCGTTTTTGTGGATTTTTACCGAGGCAAAATAGTTGATCAAAGCATTGGAGAAACCTTGGAAGAACATGGTAATAGCCGTCATTATACCGAGACCGGCATATATACCCATGTAGAAACCATTCCCATAGTTCCATTTGTACTCTTGCCACCATACTAGCCAGTACGAGGTGATTACGTATGTTGCTTGGGCGAACGAAATGGCGACCAGTAAGATGGGAAGCATTACCATACCGTTACCGGCCTTGAGGTAATCCCAGTAAGTACCTTTCTTGAGTGCACCGGTGTTTCTCTCTTCGGCTTGCATCAAGGTGTGAGCGGTGCCTTTGGCTACCATTCTAGCTCGATCGTATGTGTGTTTGGGTCCTGACGAGTTCATAGCTTGTTCCTCAGTCTCGATGGCTTCGTCATGCTGTTCTTCATTACCGAACTCTCTGATCAATCTCGCGAAAGCACCATCACGGGCTTTCAGTTCGTTGAAGGTACCCATTTCGCCGATATGTCCATCTTCCATCATGATGATGTTGTCCACGTAAGGTAGGAAGTGCAGAGCGTGAGTGACCAAGATTCGAGTCTTGCTATTGAGAGCACCAATGATAGCGTTAAAGAATAGCGCTTTACCAACACCGGCATCCAAGGCGGACAGAGGGTCGTCAAGAGCGATGATATCGGCATTGAAGTAGATGGCTCTGGCGATGTTGACACGTTGTTTCTGACCACCGGACAGGTTGATACCCTTTTCTCCGATTTCCGTACCATCTCCATCTTCGAGTAATTCAAGATCAGGTTCAAGGCAGGCATCCCTGATAGCCGCCCAATATCGCTCCTCATTCCAAGGTTGACCGAATAGGATATTTTCTCTGACGGTGGCATTCTGAATCCAAGGGGTTTGAGCGCAGAGCGAGGTGGAGCCGGAGAAGGTGACTTTTCCCTCGGTTTTTCGCATCTCACCCATAAGACCTTGAAGTAAACTCGATTTACCTGATCCGATCGCACCAACAATGGCTGTCAAAGATCCCTTGGGGATGGCCAAATCGATGTTCTGTACTTTGAAGATCTTTTCTTCGGGCGAATGCTCCTCTTGCTCATTCTTCTCGTTGATCGCTGGGACTTCGAATGGTGCACCTTGACCAACAGCTTGTTTACTTGCTTCCGCATCGTGAGGACCACCGGACGCCATCTCAGCTTCAATCTCGTCAACGGCGGTGATCTTCTTGGTTTTCTTGTTCCAGAACATTCGCTTCTTCTTTTTGGATTTGTCGCCAGTCTTCGAAGACTTCTGCTTCCCAGCATTTCCTGCTTGGTTTCTAGGTCCTGACGGGCCGCCAAGCGTCTTGCCATATCGGCCTTGAAGCTTCTTCATCATCCCGTCATCATCTTCGACCGGCGCAGCGTCCCAAGTGAAGGAAGCATGCTCAACGACAACGGCCTCTTCTTGGGATCGATCGATTCGCAAATTTTCAGTGATCAATTCGGCATCGAAGACAGCTTCTAATCGTCCCAAAGCGTTGATAGCGTCCGCTACAGCAGAGAGGGTCATAGGCCACATCATCAGGGGCATTCGCATCAATTGGAAGAGTGTGATGACCGTGAAGATCTTTGCCGCTTGGAGCTGATGCGATGTTGCGCTGTAAGTGATAAAGGACAAGATCGCTGCCAAGGTGGGAAGAGACATGGCAAAGGCCATCATACCGGATCGGAAGACCAAAAGAGATCGGATGTATTTGATCTCCATACCTCGGATTTGGTGTACCTTGTTGAGGAAGGGTATCTCCCATGCCATGTATTTGACAATTCTCATTCCACCCAGTATCTCTTGCAATAATTTGGCTCGCTTATCGGTCCACCTCATGGCCTTTTTACGGATCAAGAACAGGTTCTTCATGAACATGACTTGAAGAGGCGTCATGATCAGTAAGAAGGCGATACCAGGAAGGGCCGAGTAGCCGATTTGGACCAATAAGATGATGATGATCACGATCATCTGGATCGGAGCGGTCCAAATGATATGGGCGAAACCAGCGGCAAAATCGATTCGACTGGTATCGGTTGAAATGTGATTGACGAGTTTACCGTTCGGGATTTCACCTCTGGATTTCTGCGTGAATAATAATGCTTGTTGGTAGATACCCGAGATAAGGGCAGCTCGAGACATAACTCCGACACCCATCGATCCTATCAAAGACCGTCAGTCCTGCGTTCGTCTGTTCAAAAAACGAAAATTGTCACTCACGGACGAAATAATGGTGGATACTCAGGGACGAGGTGAGTAAGAGCAGCAGTAGACCAATCGCCATACCAACACCATTGCCTATCTTGGGTTTCGGTTGACCGGTCGCTTCCGCAAGTTGCCAATCCGTGGACCATGTGATCAGAGACCGTATAAGCAGCGGAGTGACGGCTTGGCAGACATCTCCGAACAGTTTGATCACTCCCGCCGACATGAAATACCATCCGAATACATCATTGAGCGCCAATGCTAATGAGGCATGTTTCTTGCCGTGCTTCTCCCTATATTCCTTTTCTCGTTTCTCCCTGTTGGACATGAGAGAGTACGCCACTCTCTTCGAGAAAGGTAAAGGCGTGTTTGGGTCTGCCAATCTAGCATTATACTCATTGGCCTTTTTCGTTCTTGCCGCGTAAGAGGTTCTGAGTTTCTCTGCTAGACCTCTGGCTGATCGAGCTTCATCCATCTTCCAAAGATCGGTTTCTTGCAATGGTCGAGCGGAACCTAGAGCCATCATCGGACTAATCCAGTTAAAAAAGAGCTTGTCGAAGAAGTTGGCCGTGACCTCTGGCGTGACCTTGGCGTCCTCCAAGGAGAGCGGTGGGGGCGGAGGAGGGTGCTTGGGCTTGACGAATGGCAAGGAGTGTCGCCTGTTATGAATCAGTATGTCAGCGTCGAACGATCAAGCGCAGCATGAGACGGAAGGGTGCACAGAGAGACGAACTCACCATCGCGGCTGAGTATACGGACCGCCACCGACATCTTTCAATATCTCTTTACCCGTCTTCTGCTCCATGACCACCATTACTTTCCTCTTGAGGCCCTCATCGTCCACTTCATGTATTCCCCTCTCCTCGTAATCGCTAGACATGATATCGCCTCTCTTCTCATCGATCGCATGTCCCTGCGATGTCTTCTTTTTCAATTCTTGTTCATCTTCAGCCCCGACTCTGGTTGAAGCAGAACGCGATGAAGAGGCGACCACATCGGAGGGTGTCGACGGCGAGGGATCGCGTATGTTGCTTGGATGGGATGCCATTATGCTTTGCATGCGGCGAAATGGCCAAGTAGCGGAAAGGGAGGTGGAAATATCAGGAAGAGATGGTCAAAGCGATTGATGGTCGATCGAAAGCGTAACCAAATCTGCTGTATGGTATGTACGCCCGACGGTCTCGGTTGCCCGAAGAGTAAACCTAAGATAGGATCTGAATCACTTTGTCCAGGCTGAACCCAGTTCAACTTCTATTTATGACTCCTTTCCAAGACAAAAGAAAAAGACAAAGGATGTTTCGGTTGCTTCGTCGTTCACGAATGGTAGGAAGTCGTTTTGCAGAGTAGAGCCAAATCGTGATGAGGGGATAGAATAGATAAGTAATCTCTGTTCGTGTGTTCGTGTGGGCCAAATTGTTGAGAGGCGAAAAAGTAAGACCAATATGGGTTATAACCTCGGAGAAAGCCGATTCGGTCTAAATGGTAAAGAGATCGAACTGGATAAGTATATGACGATGATCAAGCGTGACTACTTATCCATTTCCACAACGTGTGTCGTGGTCGTATGGGGGATGAATAAGCGTCAGACAGCGGTCTTACGGGAGTGTCATGTCCGAGGTGAGTGACGATGGGTTGATTGGTTGGTAAGCTTGATAAGTGTCGAGATGGGTTCGATCTCAGAGTTTGGCTGGTTTGGTCGTTTGTTGCATGCGGTCATTCGATTGTTTTTTTGTTATGTTCGGCCCCCGAGGCGGCGGATGGCCAGGGTGATTCCTTGGAATTCTTGGGAATCAGTACCTGAACCTGAACCTGGATCTGCTGATTCAGAAAATAGACACAGAAAAGCGGGCATCACCGTCCTTTCACCCCATTCTAGATAGGCGCTTCGACACGCCGTCTGACGCGTTGCTGTGCTTTCACCGACCTTCATCTCGGTCAACCAGCTAAGTCCTTCTCGAATTATATGTTGTCGTACAAAGGTGTAAAGGAGGTTTGAGTGGATGCGAGCGAGAAATTGTCCGCATCTCGATGGTCATAGGTAGAAACAATCAAAAATGTGCAAGGATGGAGATAGAGAGAGATGAGGAAGAGTGACATAAGTGAGTTCAAGTCAATCTACCACGCATCTAACAGGGCGCTCCAAGTGACAGCTCCTGCAGACGGGTCATATATGTCAAGCAAAGCCATTTCATCTTATGCGATCACATCTCCTCAGACCCACCGCTGTGACAGGGAAGTCTTGCAGAGCTTTCGGCATGACGGCGTGATGCGGTCCGTGACTAGTTGGGGATCAATCTAACCTGACAACCAAGATGTCCAAGACGTCATCGTGTCTCAGAGAAGCTCGTCAAGGTGAGAAGTTAAGCGAGAGTGGCATCTCACATAAAGGGAGGGGGACTGAGCTCTGAGTCTAGACTGTAAATGTTGATGTTTATAACGTTGGATGATAGAGTCTGTGCGTTGTATTTCGTTTGTTTGGTTTGAATTGGTTACCATCACTCATGAACTGACCACCAATAGCTGATTTCACTAGTTCTCCCACCCTGCGACTTGTAGAGGTATAATGCAAACATACTGACCAACTCACCTCTGCATCTTTTTCTCTTTCTTCTTCTTCTTCTTTTCCGTCTCCGTTGCATTCTCTTACGATATTAACGATCATCTAACGATTGACGATTTAACGACTTGACGATCTCATTCTCATCCTCTGTAACGACCTTTCTTGGATATCTCAGCCGACTTGCTTGTACCCTGTTGGCTCGGCCCGAGAAGACTGTTGTTATAATCCACATCAAAATTGGATTGAACAATATCATTCGTCCTCAACTCACTGTAATCGATAAGTACAAACATTAGCGACTCTACCGATCCCGCAGCACACACACACACACATATACGCACACAACATTCCCACTACTCCCATCACCATCCACCCCCTCCAACGCAACAAATATACCTTCGAACGCTTCGAGATCATCGGAATCCCGTGTTTAGCACAGCGTAGAATATCGTTCAACGTTGTGCTAAAACCGCTCCACAACACCCAACACCCATCAACCAAACTTCAGACGACTAGAACGACATCTTCCGCAAACATCACTACATCCATTCCTGACCATCCCGTCTCATCATATACATATTACCTCCAAAACGATAATCGAAATTCAGATTCGATCATCCTCGATGAAGTACTAGTATACCCAATCCAGCTTCTACGCTTGTTACGATCCATCACAACCATCACGAACACGAAATCAGTCACGACTACCTCCTACGAATCATATCCTTACATCGCCACTCACACATACATACACACTACCGTGCGTCAAGTCGGAAACACCAACACGCACTATCCCGCTGTTTCATCCTATCACGCGTCGAACTTCTCCTCTTGAACGCCAACAATATATAACGATATCCCATCATGACGCATTCTTCACTCTTCTCGCCTAACAACCATTTTAGGCATTCTCACTACCTTCAACCCGAGGGCAGTCTCGCTCCACCCTCAAGCTTCAGCAAGAATAGCACCGGCTTCCTGAAGAAGATACCCTCGGTACTCTTCAACAAGGAGAAGACTCCTATCAAGAAGAAAGCAAGTAAAGCTAGTTTTCGCATTCACGCCGATCCTTCGCCTAAAGCAAGAGCACTACCATCAAACTCGTTTCAACCTCCTTCAGCTGTTGCTGCGGTCAATCCTACCATCACCGGTGAAAAGGACAAGAAGACCAAAAAACCTCGAAAGGCTTTAGCAGATCTGTTCGGTTGGGGTAATCATCATCACAGCAACGATAATCGACCTGAAGCAGCCTCTCCCGTTCACGAGAAAGCTACATACGGTCCTGCAGTACCGCCCAAAGATAACCCAGCTATGCTGAAGAAGTTGAACCGACCACCGTCTACCAAATCGAGCCAATCCAACTACGGATCCCTTCGACCAACTGTTCAACCCATCATCACCTCCCGACCATCTATCGGAGATGATCCATTTGTGAGGAATGGTGAAGGCGCTGAAGTGGTTGAGCATGTATACCGATATACTGCTCAGACTCCATCGGCTAAAAGTATCGCTCTGGATCGACGAGCCAGTGTCTCATCGAGTAAGGCTATGTCATACAAGACTGTGTCTAGCGATGTACACAGCACTAAAGAAGTTGCGGAACGGTGAGTGGATCACACTCAATCTTCCGCCAGGCATGCGGCTGACCGTATCAATCAAATCAGAAACCCACCCCTCTCAGCCGTTTCTATCACCGAACAACGCAGAATTTCTGCCCCTCTCGGCCCAGCTCCATTGGTCGACCTTCCTCCCCGAGCAGCTTCTCTAGGTAGAGTCTTGGGTGCCACAATGGCCGCGCCGCTGCCTCAACTGCCTGAATCACCAATCGAAGCGGAAGACGTGCCGATCAAAACGCTCAAAAAGGAGAAGACCAAGTCCAGGGTGTGGGGCTTATTGGGTAGAAACAAATCTAAAAAAGAGAAAGTACGAACTCCAGACATTGGGGTGCCAACTCTGACTGCCAAAGAGCCCTGGGCTCAGCCAACCTGTGAGCGATCTACTCAATGGCATCTGGGAAATCTGGCTGATTCCGATTTCAGTGCCCACGCCTAGCGGCTCGCTTGTCGCCCATATTGATGACAAATATGCTGCTGCCACTCTGAAGTCGAACGTCAACTCAATGCGGTCGACGGCGCCACACCGACCGCCTGTTCTCCACATATCAGCACCATCTACGGACAACGCGCTTCTCGGTCAACCACCTGCTACTGCATCATCAATGGTCTCGACGCGCACGGCCAAGCGATCGACATTCGATGATCATGAGACTTCACTCAATAGCACACCGTCCAAGTATCCTGTCAACTCAGGCCGGGGTGGTGTATGGGAAAGTGTCGTTGGCACGAGTGCAACCAGAATCTGCAGCGAAGAACCTTGTCATGCTATCGAAGCTCTCATGGGTCCTTCACGCTTACCCAAGAGAAAAAGCCTTACCGGGCTTTTCGGTGTTGCCATCAAGAGAAGCTTTGATAGGATCAAGCCATCATCGCCTCCTCGGTCTCATCGACCTGACATTTCGCCTCCACGGATTGCAGCTGAGCCCACCCTCAGACCTCTTTCGGAGGAGATTGAGGAGGCTTCGAAGCCGTTCAACACCGGTATCATTCCGTCCGATAAGTTCACCAGCCGGTTCAGCTTACACGAAGCGCCTGAGTCCAAAAAGGAGGAAGTCTCCCGCCGAGATCGTGAGTGTAGTGGTATGCAAACTTGAAGCATGTCGGATTGCAGCTGACCTATCGATGATAGCGAGTCTGCGACGAGTTGCGTCTGCTACGGACAAGCTGTTCAATCTGGTCTCATGCCTCGAATTCTCGCCAGCATCCAGCAACAGCCCCACAATCCATCGGATGGGATCTCGCAATTCTTTCAACGGTAGTCCAACTCCCGTGCGACGAGTTAGATCAGCGTTGCTGAGCAGTAAAGTCAGCGTTAGCTCCCTCAAACCGCCTTCTGTCAACATCAGTCCTCTCAAGATCGCTCTTCATCGAGCTCAAGCCGCAGCGAACCAGCAGCCAATGTCCCCTCCTCGAGAAAGCCTGGTCCGGAAAGGAATGCGAAATATATTCTCGCCGCCTTCTCCTGTCCCGCAAAAGCATGGGGCCCTTCCTTCGCACCCTGAATTGACTGACTCCAACAAAAGCACTGACGAGCGAGCGGGCTCGACGCAATTGATCGGTGCGACTCGCAACAATGGCCAAACCGAATCTCATCAAGACGGTCTGCACTCGGACCTGCCTGAAGACTTACGAGCGTTTTTCGGCAATACCTCAGCTGCTTTTGGAGACGCTCTCTCGCCGGTCAAAGCAACATCCCTCGGCCTTCCCGCCCCTCCGCCACAGAACAGAAAGTCTTCTCGTCGATGCAATCGAGCGCCTCCTGCTTTGTCTCTGCCGCCAGTACCGGATGTCCCAATGCCTGCTACAAATTACACTGCCGTCTGTCTTGATGTTCAGGACGAGGACAACGAACAAGATCTCACCATGCAGGAAGACATGCTCTCCGTGGCAAATGGCGATCGACGCAACTCATTCGATTTCACCAACGAGTATGCTTCTCTCGATCAAGGGGATCAACGCGCTTCCTTCGTGGAAGCTCTTCGAAAAGTCAATAGTAACCCGATGATGTTGCCTGCTTTACCACCAGTACCTGCTCTTCCGGATATTGATTCGATGATCACCCCAACCTCAGAGGTCATTCCGTCCTTCCACATATCGAAGCCTTCTGATAGCACTTCTTTGCACGAAGATTCCGAAGACGAGGACGATGATGGCGAATTCGGTGATGACGAGACTTTGGACGACACCGCCGTGATAAATCATGTGGTAGGCATTGCCAAGACATCACCCGTCAGGCGAGAACCTTTCAGAGGTCAATTTGCATTCCAACAGCATGTCGCTACGATGCCCCGCCACCAGGAGAGTCATGCTTCATTTGGCGCTCCTGAACCCGTGCTATCCATCCCTGAAGCCCCTGCTCCTGGCAAGGGAAGAAGAGGTCATCATAAACGAGGTGAATCGGGAATCAGTATCGCCACAATGTCCAGTATTGGATCGGTTATTGGTACCGGCAACGAAAGGGAATACACGAACTACTTCGATGTCAACTTTACAAACAATCAAAACGCCACGCATACTCGTCATCACTCGACTGCCGAGACTATCGACGAAGTCTCCGAAAGTTCACCACCGCGAAGAGTCACATCACAAGATTCCATCTCAAGTAGCATCGCTGAGAACGCTGGCGGCAAAACACGTCCAACCACGCGAAGAGGTCATCACCATCGAAGAAACTCGTCAATCGTCTCTGTTAACTCGCTCAGCGAAGCTATCGGCCACAATCTCTCGGTCGGTCCTCCGGTCAGTCTACACAACAGCCGAAGGCCATCTTACGGATACATCAGCAAACATCGTCGAAATGCTTCCAGCGAAAGTAGCTTTGGTCGACCTGATTGGGCTGCGCACCGAAGAAAATCCTCCTCAGTATCGACTGCCGCCTCAAACTTCTCCATTTCGCAAATCGCTAGGCCAGGTCTGGGTGATAGGATGTTCCAGCTTGACGGCGGTGTTCAGTTGACCTCGATCACAGGTTCACCTCCGGATGCTGAAACTGCTTCGCACAGTAACCGATCTTCAGCTTACATTCAACAACATCAACGTGAATCCTCATGGGATAGCCTATTCGATGGCACTCAATCCAAGATTGACGATTCGCTGTTTGACCATGGTCAGCAGTCCAGAGACTCCATGTTCGATTCAGATAGTTCTTTCAACAGGTCTTCTGCTGACGGCGATTCTCTATTTGGTCCCGAACAAAGCTCTGCTAAGAAGCCTTTCTTCCTCAAGAGTCTTAGACCCGTATCGACTGTCAGCACCGCTACTAGCGTATCGAACGGTGACGACACATTCCAACATGTTCAAAATTATATTCAGAATGTCGTCACCCCTGTCAAAGCTATACCGAGAGAGATTCAAGCTTGTTTGCAAGCAGAAGGTGAGGACACATCGAACATGAGTGAGTGTGATCTTTGGGTCATGCGGAGATTTGCGATACAAAGGCTGATATATACCTGGTTTAGCTCCTCTAATCAAGGCCAAAGTGCAATCTGTGCCAGGTCGACAAATGCTTGGTTCTTCGATGTCTCGACCCGCGAAGCCAGATCGAAGGAGACCTGCTCAGCTTATTTTGGCCGAACCTCCGCTTGAGACTCCAGGTCTTACTTCGCCTTCTGCGTCTGAGACGTCCAGTCGATTGTCCCTCGACACCAACGCTGCTTCGATCACACTAGGTCACAGAATCAGACCCATTGGTGCTGGTCATTACAGACAAAAATCATCTGCTGGTGTCAAAGTCGAGGCTACAATCCATGAAATGCCGTCAATGGCCACGTTACGCGCGAAGAATAGTCCCCGACCAACAAGCGTAGTATCCAGAGAGCCAAAGATAGTCGGAGTGGATGATCTTGGCGAACGAGAGGAAGTTGATCGGATGAAATCGGTCAGGAAATGGGTAGAATGGGAGAGGGAAGCACTTGATGAGTTCAGGAAAACCAAAACCTGCTGGAGAGATAGTGAGGAGAGCAAGCATGCTCTGGACGGTGAGTCGAACATGTACCTCGCAGGTTCGTGTATCGCGTCGGCATTGAGGCTGATCGATTCAATTGAATAGACTGGAAGATGCCTACCACGCCAGCTGAGATCGCCTTGTTCCTCGCGCAATCGAGTCAAGCGTACAAGCCTCTCGATCAGATCCCATTAGGTCGAAGTAAGATTGCCCATCGAAGAAAGTCGTCGCTCAGCGATTCAAGGGCAATGCTTTCCCCATACGGATTGCCATTACCTCGCCCGCCACCTGAAGTGCAAAAGCCCAAGTCCTCCTTGACTACGAAGTACCAGAAGAAGGGTTCGACCTCCTCGACAATCTCAGCTACCTCAGCATTCGCTTTTGCTTTCCCATTCCCGGACGACGCTCCCGCATCCGACCCTGCTCTTGCTCCTGCTCCTTCAGTCTTCGATCAATTCGCCAAGCCAACGTCGACCGTCTTGTCTGCATCCACCATTGCGGATTCAGCTTCGGCAGGTAAAACCGAGAGCAAGCCTTTCAGTCCATTCTCGTGGACTTTGCCTTCGTCTGATAAGAAGGAAGGATCCACCTCTATCTCAGCTCCAGTCGACCATTTCGGAGTGAAGAGATTCCTCGAGCCTGATACTAGGGAGACTGATCAAAAGAGGAACAGGGTAACTTCGACAGCTAGAAGACAAGCTCTCGGATGGGGTCGAAGGAGAAATTCAGATGGACCTGAGACGACGATCGGTCTGGGGTACAATAGGAACGAAGATCCGCCTATGCCGAAATCAGCTGTACCTCTTCAGCTGAGAGACGGCAACTTGGGCAAAGCTTCTTCTTCCTCCTCCTCTTCTTCTGCTCCTTCTTCTGCAAAGCCGACAACAACGAAGAACGGCGGAAAATTGATTCCCAAGAAATCAGGCGAGAGGAGCAAGGACAAGAAGACCATCAATATTTTCCAAGAAGTTTCAGGTACATCGAAGAGAAATATCTTTGCGCCGACGAGAGACCAGGAGAATACTTCGAATCAGTGAGTCCGAAGCTTTCTCATACGTTATACGATCGGGGACAGAGCTGATACAGACATGATTGTTTTGTAGGCGGGATTCGAAGTCCAAATTAGTGATTAAAGGTAGATCACCAATCAAGAAGAAGGCTTTGAGGCAGGTAGTCAGTCAACCTCGTGCTTTGAGGGTATGATCCCTGTTGAGAGGTTTGACGGTTGAGGATTGAGATGGAGTACAGGTGTGGAAATTTGAGAAAGTTTATTGAAACTGCAAAGACGTCTTTAAAATATCTGCTTTGCCTGATTTTGCGCTGCACTGCTATTCTTTGCTTTGCTTTGCTTGCTTGCTTTCGCGAAATTTGTGCCTTCGACAGATACCTTTTGGATCTATTCATTCGTACAGACTTCTCGGCTTTTGGCTTACTTGCTCTGTTATACTTTTTCCTCTACCCTTTCCCTTTTGGAGTGAAACAGAAGTTCCAACGACTCCTCTTGGAAGGTGGAATACATATACTACGTACTATATATCTAGTCTTGTTAATTAAGTAATTTGACACCAAGACTTGAATATACAGTATAATGCAAATTGGCCATCTAAATGTGTATGAAGATGAACGTGATTTCGATCGGATTTGACTGTGCAGATTAGCTCTTACTCTTACAGGGCTTACGCGGTATTCAGTCTGAACAGCAAGTCCCAGTCCTTGGATCGAATCAAAATATGCCGAATCGGTCTACCGTAGTCTATCTCCCATTTAGGTGTATGCACGTATGCGCGCATTGAGAAGTCGCATCAGCAAAGAATAAAAGAAGTCCAAGCTGACACTGACTTGGAACCCAGAACAAAATGCCAATGCCAATGCAATTACAAATGCAAACGCAAAAGCCGAAGCGGGAGCGGAGGCAGAACACAAGCAGAAGCAGAAGCAGAATAAATGCATAAAAATATGATTTTTTCCCCTGTTCATCCCGTCTAATCTCCTCTCCTTCTATCCTATCCACCATGAACCTGACCGCCTGACCGCCTGACCGCTTAGTAGATCATAGAAGACATATCGGCTCTGATTCTGTTATAATCGAAGAGACCCTCCGTTCGTCCCAATGCAGCAATGGCAATATCTTTGTCCCAGAGGTATTTTCTAGCTACCCGTTGGATCTCTTCGGGGGTGACGGCGTCGACATATCGCTCGATCTCTTTCGGTGTGTATCGTTTACCGGTAGTGATCAATTGTCGACCGATCTGCGGGTGAAAGAGGAAAAACGAATTCGTCAGCAAAATGACACCGAGACCATATTATTCTCAACACCATCGCCCGCGCGTCGCGTCATTCCTCCATCCAGGATTTGAGGCAGGAAAAGGGTGAAGGTGAAAAGGGGAGAAAGGGACGACGATGACTCACATCCTCGGCAATGGCGGTGGTACCGTCCAAACCTAATAACAAGGAAGCCTTGAGCTGTTGTTTGGCTCGTTCAACTTCGGCGATGCTGGGTGATATAGACATTCGGGTCCATTCTTTCAATGTGAAGTGGACGAGATCATCGACGTTCATGAGGCTAATTGGCGAAGTAGATGAAGGCGAAGTTGAAAAAAAAGTTCAAGGTCAAGGTCAGCTATTGATTGGCAGTCATGCCATGTGCAGTGTGCAGTATGGAGTATGTCGTATGAAGGAAGCAGGAAGAAGGAAGAAACACCCACTTCTCAGTCACCATGTAGATACCCCAAAGACCGGTGTCAGAGTACGAGGTCGAGAAGGACATGTACGAGTTGGCGAGGTTGTTGGAAGACACGATGTGCGATAATTTCGAGGACAATAGCGGCGAGGCACCGAGCGATCTGTCCCAGTTTCCAAAGATGGATTGCATGACCAACATGGGCCAGTAATCTGGGGATTTCCACGAGACACCTTCAACGGCAATAGCAAGGTTGAGGGTATCCATCGTGTCGTCTCGCACTCGGACTTCGGAACCCAAGAAATCCGTGGGCGGGTGTGCTTGACCACCTAAGGGGATAGGGTTGGAGGAGACTGGCAAAGAAGCAAAGTTCTGTTCGGCGAGCTTGACGAGAGCATCGTGCTCGATAGAACCGGCTCCGACGAGGGCGATCCGGTCGGCGGTGTAGTTCTTGGAGATGTAGTTCTGCAAATCCGACTTGGAGATTGAGTTGATGTGTTCCTTGGGTCCGAGAATGGTGTTTCCGAGGGGGTAGCCTGGGTGTATGAAGCGATAGAGTCAGTCGAGTTCCTCGACCTCAAGACCGTGGTCATCGACCGTGATATATGACACCCTAATATTGCCCTTGTGCGGAAGTCTAAGATCGGAATGATCGATCCAACCGACTTTTCCTCGCTCGATCCAACTCGTTCCAGACAAAACAGATTGAGGTTAGAAGCGCCGACTCACCTTGGTACGCAACAGAGTGCAAATGATCAAAGACAACCTCTTCGAGCTGCTTCTCGACTTCCTCCTGTTCTCTGAGGATCACATCCCTCTCTCGCTCGATGGCGCTCTCTTCTAATTTACTGTTCTGCAAGATATCAGAGAGGATGTTGACTGTTTGACCGACGTCTTTGTCGAACGATTTGGCGTAGTAGACGGTCTGTTCTCTTGAGGTGTAGGCGTTCAAGTGAGCACCGAGGTTTTCCACTTCGAGTTCTAGTTGGGTTTGCGATCGGGATTTGGTGCCTTTGAAGGCGAGGTGCTATTTCATAGGAGACAATCGTAATTGTCGGTCAGTATTAATATTTCCAACACTCGATTCATGAATGCTCAATGGGACCGAGATTATTTCGAGCCAAGCCGACCGATCCAGCCCGACCCGACCCAACCCAAGGGCTTCTATCTCCACCCCGGTCGATTGGACTGATCTGCATTTCCGTTTCAAAATTTCCTCAAAAATGTAGACAGTTCTAAATTATGGGGTCCATATCGACTGCCCTCTCTGCTTTCCAACTCCCGATAACACCTATAGACATTTCTCGCATTTCCGCACTTTTTTGCTCTCCCGATCTTGACAATAGACACCCCACTCACCTCTAGGAAATGGGCAGTACCGCTCGCTCCCTCCGCATCAGCTCTCGATCCAGCATCAATCCATAATCCCACAGTCGAGGTTTGCGCTCCTGGGATGGTCTCGGTCGATACGCTCAATCCATTGGACAATACCGAGGTCTTGGTCTCTGGGTCAAGGGAGGGGAGAGTGACAGGGTGTACGGCAGCGAGGTTTCTCGATAGAGCCTATGTACATAGTAAATGTGTCATTAGCGTCCCGTTTCATGATCATGATGATTTCGCTGCTCCGACTTCATCGACTTCAACTGGGAATGATTCCGATTATCATTGATGCAAAAGGTTGAAGATGGACTTACAGGCTTGAGAACCCGAGGTGCCGGGGGTCTTGCCAATGCTCGAGAGATGAGTCGAGAAGCTACCATGGTGTAGATTGGAGGATGATGGGTTAGGTAGATTGTGGGTTCAAAGCAAAGCAAGGATGAGTGTATTTTGACGTCGACTTTACTTTTGGCTTGAACTTGTCGATGGAGAATGGCCTATGCATGGCGACGAATGAGAATCAAAGTGATGCACGGCGCAGGTCGGGATCAAAGGTTATTCCCGCTATTCCCGAAAATGAGGCACATTGACACGCGACGATGCACGTCACTCGTAGATGAATGATGACAGATGCACACTGACACTGATGCATATAGCTCATAGCACATAGATCAGCGCAGACCTCATCACCCAAAGCAGAAGCAAGCAAGAACGAAAAGACTTTGAAGCCTGTAACAGCTTGCATAGGAGAGAATCGCATCATCCACCGATACCTTTGGGCTAGCTCGTTCGAACAGGAAACCCTTATATTAAACAGACACTAGACCCAAGACACGATGTCATACCTCAACACGCAGACCAACTCTTATTCTCCATACTCACCAGGCAGCTCCGAACCACTCGCCTTCTTCGGGGGCGGAAGTAACGCGCAAAGTCATGCCGGTATGGGCGTAGGAGGACCATCGGGGTTGGGTTCATCTTCGTCCCCGTATTATCCAGGATCCAGATCAAGTTTAGAAGGAAATGCCGGCGGTCCCATGGGCAGTATGGGCAGTATGGGCAGTATGGGGAACATGGGAGGAGCAACGGGAAATATGAATATGAATGTCAATGGGAGGATATTAGCGGGGGAAGGTAGATGGTGGGAAGCGTTTGGAACGGGGGGGTTTGAAGGTGAACCGAGTTTAATGGAGGGTGAGTCCAGTCTGATTGTGTCTTTCAGTTCACCTTTCCGCTATCCAAATGGGATTGAACTTGTCATTACAATGATATAATATATTATATCGGAGTGGAGTGGAATGGAACGAACGAACGAAAGAGCTGATACTCATTTCCTGCCTTCTTCCTTACCCCCCTTTCTCCCTTCACCCACCCCGCAGAACTTGGCATAAACCCTTCGCATATCTTACAGAAATCATTGACCGTCCTCAACCCCTTATCGAAGGTCGACGCAAATATAATGGATGATGCAGATTTAGCGGGTCCTTTCGTCTTTTGTTTCGCCTTTGCTTTCTTCCTGTTACTCGTGAGTGTGCAGGTGTATCTCCCACTGTTGTGTTTCCTCTTCGTCATGCTTCCCTGTCTTTCGTTTTCTTCAAAACCTAAACACCCTTCCCCCTTTCCTCTGTTCTGTATTCTCATTCCTCTTCCGCATTTCATTACCAGAACCACTTTGGTCAGCCTTCATCCGCATCACCTCTTCGACACATTGCATCCCCCAAAACCCCCAAAGAAGTGTCACAGCTAACCACCTGTTTTATGCTTGACAGTCCGGCAAACCCCAATTCTCCTACATATACGGCGTCGGCCTCCTCGGAACTACGGCCATATACCTCCTGCTCAACCTGATGTCAGAGAGCGGGATCGACGCTTATCGTACCGCGTCCGTGCTCGGTTACTGCCTCTTACCTATGGTCGGTCTAGGCGGGATCGGGATGGGTATCGGTATAGACAGTTTATTCGGCTACATCCTTTCGTCCATCTCAATAGCATGGTGCACGTTCTCGGCATCTAGTATATTCGTGATCGTGCTCAGGATGGATCATCAGCGTTTGTTAGTGGCGTACCCTATAGGCCTTTTGTACGGCTGTTTTGCCCTGTTGAGTATATTCAATGTGAAGAAGTAGGACGTAGGTCATTTTGAAATAGAATGTTTGGTGCGCTTGCGCTTGCGTATGGACATCATGAATGTCATGATAATATCATCCAGATGGTGCTCAATTCAGACTCAGACTCAGACTCAGAACCAAAACCAGGATGAGACTCATACGAAGTCAGCTCAAGCGCATCCAACACGCTGATTGTAGACATCAATGTAGACAAGGCAAAGGCAGCAATCTCTCTATCCCATGAGCAGACCATACATGAACCTAATTCGCACTCCTCGTTGACAGATCATCTCGGGATGCCGTCAATGGTACTGCACCCGAGGACTTCTGCTATCTCTACATACAAGGAATTCCCCGGTCCGACCTGCGCTCCAGTTCCGATTCAGCGACTGAGAATGGGAAGCAAGAACTCCATCTCAGACTAGACAAAGCGAGGTAGCACCCTAAAACAATCCCGCCCACTCATCCTTTTTCGCTGGCGCCGACCCAGTGCTCTCAATCGCAGCCAACTTATCTGCCGATGGGATACCGACGTTTGGTTGAGGAGGAGGGAGGAGGGAAGCGTATGGTGAGATGATGGATTCGAATTCGAAGTCGGACGAGAGAGGCGGTGTTTGGGCTGTTATAGGCGTCGCAAGTTGGTCAGCTTGAGCGTGAGTTTTGGGTTTCCGGGGACAACGTCAAAGCATAATGTGCAAACTACTGAGTACCGAGTACCGAGTACGAAGGATATTATGGTTGGATGATCTCGGAAGAGGGGACGCCGAACGCCGACTTACAGTGTTCAATCACCGGTTTAGGAGGTTCAGTAGCCCTCGACAATCCAGCCAAGATCAATCTACGCAAAGCAGGTCCATCTAACGGTTCTTCCTTCTTAGCCGGCGCCGAGGTCGAGCCGTCTTTGGGCGATGTAGCTTTGTTCTGCAATCGGTCAAATGCAATATCGAAAAGGTGTCAGTAATGCTCATCATCACGTCGTCACACATATAATGCCTCTCGATATTACAAACATCTAGGAAGACAAAGGGGTGGAGGAAGGAGGATTGAACTACTCACCTCGCTAAGCCTCTTTCCACTGGGTCCCATAACATCCAAATTCAGTTTCTCCGCAGAGCCATAAGCGTTCTTCACTTTGCCCAGAGCCAACAGGACATCTCCCTTAGTCAGCATACCGCCTTTACCGGTTCCCTTGAGTTTGGAGATTTGCTCGCTGGTCAATGACGATTCTTGTAATCTGCAACCCCACAAAAACCAGATCAGCCAATCATCCTTAGGTTTTCCTTCCTGCGCCTTTCTCAGATTCGATGTCTTGTGGTGTGGTGAGATTGACAGGATGTATGATAAGAGGAAGAACCGCGGTTGAGCAGAGTCGATGAGATTCAACTCACAACCTCGATACACTCGGGAACATGGGTTTAGAATGTTTAATCTCCTTATGACCGTGTCCCGTCTCTTGCGGCTGAGTTCCAGGTCCAGATGATGTTGAAGCTGATGACGAAGAAGAAGCAGACGAGCTTGAGGAAGATTCCTCCTTCTTCGGTTCGGCAGCCTCAGCTTCAGCCTTTTTAGATTCTTCCTTTGATGCTTCCGGCGTAGACTCGGATGCAGACGCAGATGATCCTCCGCCCGGTGGTGAGAGATCACTTGGGACAGAGATAGAAGATAGGTCGTCCCCTTCCTCAGCTAGGATGGCTATGATTTGTCCGACTGGAATCTTAGATGAGCCTGCTTCGGCCTGAATGAGCAACACGTGAAGTTAGCCTAACGACCCTGCTCGGCGAAGTTGATATCGCCATGGCGAGATTGTAAAACGAGAGTGTTAACCCACAATGATTTTGCCCATCACTCCGTCATCTTGCGACTCGACATCAATGGTAGCTTTGTCCGTTTCCTGAAGTCAGGACGCATGATAATAATCGTCAGTACAGTACAGAAATGCAGTCTCATTCTCGCTCTGGGGGCTGGGCTGGAAGGCGACGTCCAGCTGAAGATAGACATCATGAGAAACGATACTCACAACTTCTAACAATACATCCCCCGCGCTGAAACTTTCGCCTTCTTTCAATTTCCAACTGGCAATACCACCTTCCGTCATGGTGGGCGACATCGCGGGCATGCGCATCGAGCTGGTCGCATATCGGACATTTCGTAGGGCTAGACATGGTAGAAATGCAGTCATACTTGATCAGTAAATGACCGTCTTCCCCCTAGCCAAAGATAATATGGTCTTACATGCCTAAAGGAAGAAAGGTGATGAGTGAAGAAAGGTAGAGGGACGACTCACATCTTGAAGATCTGGAGGAACGTATTAGGCCTGTCAATTGAGTTGCTGCTCTCATTGTGCCCTGTCTGTGAATCAGCCGGAAGACAATATGCTTTTGTATGACACGATGATATCAGAGGAGGTCAATCAAGAAATCTCGCCAAAATAGTCTGTATACCTTGACCGCCTAAACAAGCTTGGGCATTGGGGACGGTACGCGGATAAGTTCAAAACGGATAATTTGATCCCGCCAATCCCTCTCCCACGTGGGTGGTCACCGCACGGGCCGAGGTAATTTCAGCATAAACTTCGTGGTCTTCGCATCTATGCATGTCCAAGCATCAAAGCATCATTGCGGTAACAATTGACATGCCCATCAATCTGCATGGAACATCGATGACAAGTGACAAGAGATGAAAGACGGGAGCCCGGACAGTGCAGAGGCCTAATTTCAACTCATCAATCACACAGGGTGCGCTGAGATAATTTCCTAGCCTTGCCTGGACCCAATTTGAGCGCGACGAATGATTCATGATCACGAAGGAGGAGGAACAAGAATGAGAGGAGTATATGTTTGACTGGTCACGTTACAGGCTCTGAGAAGTGTAAGGATCTCAAAGAGGGTCAAAGGTCCTTTGATTGATAGATACTAAACTTCTTATTAACCCAAGCCAAACCAAAGGAATGTCGATCAATATACATAAACGAGGAACAAGCTTCTTCTGTCTCTCAGCCGGGCGCATCAAGCTCAGATACAACTTGTCGACGATGGACCTGTTAACTTATATACTCTTGTACTTACAGCAGATCGAACAGTAATGCACGCTTCATCTTTGGCATACTTGTCATTTTCAGCGTTATCAGCATGATCAAAGAGTGAGTCGACGTGCCATCTCCATCGGGCTATCCACTCTGAGTGGTATTGATCGGAACGTTTGATAGGATCAAGTTACCATGCTTCTCTTTGAAAAGCATCAAGACCCCCTCATTCAGTAACCTGAAGTCGTTAAAACCGCCCGCTCCAATCAGAGTCGATCCCGACGTCCACCTTGTCCAGACCCCTCTCTCACCAGCATCGCCCTCTTCGACAAGCTCAAATACCTCATCCGGCTCGAACACTCAAGAAGAGATCAAGAGAGTCGATCAAGAAATCTGGCAGCCCTCAAATGCACAACATCAAGCTTGCGTATATCGTGCGTTAGGCGAAGGTATGGAGCCTTCGGCGAAAGGGCAAATACTCTTGTCAGTGTATAATCTACCATCTCGCCTACACAGGCAGCCTCTCGCGGAATGGAGCTGGATTCTGCGGGTCGCAGTGAGCTGACGTTATACACTTTTTTTGGATTAGTGGGATATACGAAGATCTAGAAGATCTCCAAACTTCCTCAGAAATCAAATTGACAGTGCAAGAGATCATTCGAATCGGCAAGAAAATGGTGGATTCGACTCATCAATCCATTTCGATACGCAAAATACCTCTCGACAATGGAAAACACTTCGATTATCGCTCGGAAGAAATCCACTTGGCGAAGCAGCCTGGCAAATGAGTGATTATGTATTGAATCGCTTCCCGAGTTCCGTTGAGTATCTCTCTCACTCAGCGCCTTAACTGCCTTGTATATCTTTGCCCGCTGGACCAAATTGTATCTAGATGTGCTCTCCTCTGTATATATTTCCTATCCATATCAACATTGTTATGTTTGTCAGGATGCATTCCAGTTTTATGTAGAACCAAATCTGATCTACCTGAGTTATCTGAACTTTGATAAGCGGCAATTTCCGAATTACGACATGACGCGCATCGAAAGTACAAAGTCAACGACGATATTGCTTGTCGAATGCTCAACATGCATTCGCCCTTGCATCCTGATATAAGTAAGCATAGACCATATCATTCAGATCGCGACGCATCGAGACGACTGCCAATCACGAGCTGAAAGATCGAGAATGCATCGCCGCTGATGCTCGGTCCACCTCAGTAGGACTACTTCAGATCCACCGGCGGGTTGGTGGGGACCGACAAGGGAATTATCATGTTCACTCCTCTTTCGAAGGGCTCAGAGAGGGCTCAAGACAGATTATGGGGTATGTGTATCCCATCTTACGCATCTCACGTGATTGCCAGTATCTGCACCTATGAATGAAAAGCTGATACGATTGTGATGCTTCAATCTTTGTGGGCAGACAAGACCAATTCACCTCATCGGAAGAAAGCCCGTGCGCCTATACCGACCCCAACAGACCCACTAGCACCCCAAGCTGGGTCTTCTGCGAGTGTCACTACCAAGGGCAAGAGTAAAGGAAAGGGCAAGCTTGCTGAGCCTTCTGAACGTCCAGGCGGTGCTGCACAACCAGGATCTGCGTCAGGCTCTGGAAATGGGAACAAAAAGAGGAGATTGTTGGGTGGGGATCTGAGGGAAGTAGCTGCGAATCTGAACTTGAACTTGGATATTGGTGGTGGACAGAGATATAAGAGGAAAGCCAGGCGGTTTAGCGGGGTGGAAATGCAGAATGAGAGTGAGGAGAAATGGACTAGATGGTTCTTTCGTGTGAGTCAAGTTGGCCATTGCAATATTACTCATACCATTTCTCGACCTCTGCCTCTATCCGCCGTAGACATCGTATGCATCAAATGATGTCCAATTTCCTATGGGATGGCATAACGCTGAACAGATTGCATGTATCATTCATGCCTACGCCGATGCTTGTGAATAGCCAAGTAAAGGGACGGTGAATCGTTGGTTAGACTCATGGTGGAAGAGACATTTCGTGTTGGTGATTTTGCCTTGCATAGTCGTGAGTGATGTTTTCAACTTCATGTTCTAGTCTGTCGCCCATCTTCTTATCGGGGCGACGTGGTGCCTGCCTCACTCTGCTTCAGATGGCTGACTATCGTTAATCCGCTGAATACCAGGTCTGGATATGGGTTTCGCTGCCCTTTCCTGTATCTGACCCATACAAAGACGACCCTTTCCCATTTCCCGATATACCGTCGTGGCCGAAGAGACCTAATAAAGACAATTCGAGTCTTCCAGGGGATGCCTCAAACCACGATCGCGATGACGGTGGAGAGAATGGGAAAGAATTGCCCTTGGATGTGAATTTCTACTTCTTTCTGATCTGGTATGTTTTCCATTCCCTCATTCTTCAGCATTTGCTTTGAGTAAACCTCAGTGACTGATCCATTATATCTCGATTTAGGTATTTCGGGTGAGCCTTTGTCCAGAACTTGACGAGATATACTTTTTCTCTGGCTGATAAAGTATCTGGTGATTCAGGATGTATCTGGCTGTAGCGCTGTTCTTTATCACCAACCTTTTCTCCTTGTATCGCTTGAGTGAGTCTATGCCAAGTCATCCAGATCCACAGTCGCCCTCCAGGCCGATATTCGACTGGCTGCTCGACGTGAGCTGACTGTCACATCGGCATGGCATCAGATTGGTGGCCTTCCAAATTGGGCGGGAAGGTCTCATACGCTTTAACATGGTCATCTACGCTACTACTTGGACTCGCAGCCCACCATTTGGATTTATTCGGGCTGAGGAAAAGATGGGAGAGCAATCGAGATCCGATAGATATTGTCGACTGGGAGAGGAAGAGTAAGTGATACCACTCAATATTGACAAAAGTCTTCCCGCGTAGGCAAGTCAAGCTGACTTTACACATCTCCATACCTGTTTTTCTGGCGACAATGTAGCGTTTTGGGTGACTTTGTCGTTCATAGCGATGCTCATGCCTGCCATAGCGTGTTTCTCGAAGTTGAAAAGGGATAAAAGGCATACGTATAGACAACCTTTATCGACTGTATCGCAAACGTGAGTTCTCAAATTTCCGATCATCGGTCTTGCCAATGAGATTTTGTATCATGCTCCTTCTTGTCCGTTTCCCTATTGGATATCGTGACATGATGTGCCCCGCTGACTCGGTATTCAATTGACAGGTTCCTAGGCGGCCACTTGTCACGACGATTCCCTGCTTCATGGCTCCGTTTTCTGTGGTTCATGACCTGTCTAGCTATCGCTTGTTTCTCTCTAATAGCGGGTCAAGGTATGTGCCAACTTCTCGACAACCCACCTTCGGGTCTACTTGTAGTGAGATATCAAGCTAATCACGGCGGATTGAACAGCGTACGCCAGTTTATATCTGACGACTCTACCTCATACATCCCTTGATGCCGGTACATGGGTATACTCCTGGGTGATAAGTGAGTCCTTCTGCCATGCTCTCTGCCTATCACCTACCTGAGTCAGAGGAACACGGAACAAAAACATAAAGAAGGTTGTTTTCAGTGCTCATGGATTTGTTCCTCTAATCAGCCGTCCAGCTCCTGGCTCAAATATCATTCTTCATCCTTTCTTCCAAAGTGCGGAGTCGAGCCTTACTGTTCCTCTATAAACTCTTCTTCCAATTAGTATATCACGTCTTCTATCGAAATCTCGTAAGTCTCTAACCACTACCATATACCTCACTGCCTGATCGCAGAACAAGTCTGATTGGCCGTCCTTTGACATTTTTGCAGTTTGCCCGCCTTCGATCACCTACGCAATACGCTACAGTCCAACTTCTCTCCTCTATATCAGTCATAATCATCTTTCCCCTACAAATGTCACACACATATCATCGGCTGCTGCAGATACTGATAGGATATCCGGTATCTTGGGAAGAACACGTCGAGAATGTCTCGACTAGTTTTTACTGTAGAGGGCTCGCTCAGAATGTAACGATGGTTGGATTTTTGGGTGAGTTTGTCCGATGTCAAGCGGATGAAATTGACCCTTGGCAAAGGAGATAAAAGCAGAGAAGAAGGCTGATCACTGGTATGCAACGATCGTTAGGCTGGCTCTCAATCTTACATTTCGGTCCTAATCAACGTCAGTCCATCACATTCATCTGTTTGTTTCCGTCTAGAAAAGGGATGCTGATCAGAAAAGGGATGCGCAGACATATACCCATTCTTCAGGTTTGATCCAACTCCCGAAGACCCATATACTTTCCCTCTGACATTTATCGCATCTTCCATTATATGGGTAAGTCCGACCCTCCTGATAATCGTATCAGACAACTTTATCTTACCGCCGCAATAGCCTTTGCACAATGTCTGAATAGTGCTGACTGAATCTACCCTGATATGTGATCAGGGCTCCGAATTGATAAGCTCCTTCATAGCAAGGTTACTGATCGCCCTTGCGTTCGGAATCAACGTCTCTCAGATAGGTCTAGATGAGATGAGGGAATATCCTGAGCTGGGTGAGTGGCATTCGGCTGCCAAACTGCGGAGTTGCAAATGCTCGGAATGTGCGAGGCGTGAAGCTGATATACTTTGCATCCTTTCGACCCGTAGTTCCTGCTTGTGGTGAGTGTCCAGAAATTTGCCCACAAATGTATATTGAAACTCTTCTCAGCTGACTAACGCATGTTCAGGCTGGGCTTCCGTTCACGTATCGATGAATATCCTTTTATTCTTGATCAAGCTGAATTTCCGGTAGACAATCGCACTTTATATCCATAATGGTATGCTCTTTTCTTTTCTTTTGTCGATATCATACATTTCACCCAGGCCCCAATGGCTCCAAAGGCTTGATACCCCGTTGTATACCCTAGCATCAATATAATCCCGGATGAGAGAAAGGTTATTGCATTGTGTCCGATACATCTTCATTTCTTCATTGAAACGGTGTCCTGTGTTATCCCTGCTGTCCTTTCTGATACCTTCGTCGTTATTCACCATTATCCGTCCTTTCATCCGAGATCTCTTGGCACGGGGCGATTGCCGATTGAGACTGATCTGATCTGCCTGTTATTGATTTCCAAGGAGATTTTGGTAAAGGAAGTCCTCTTTCGACAGATCTGGCTAAGCAAATCATGCGCTCGAGATCAGAGCGCGAACCGAAATCGGGGGTTATAAAAGCGTTCTACTGACGCAGGCTACTTGGCTTGCTTCGGAAGGCGATCAAGGATACGATACTCGGATAAATATCACGCTGACTGACTAAGTGACTGACACTGACTCCAGCTACATGCTTTTACTACTGTTTCTCGACATATCTGTTGAATCACTTACCGTACCTCCTCACTTCAAGTAGTGACATTGCTATGTTGCCATACCAAGCTCTCCGGATAGTATCGATCCTGGGTATAGGTCTATTCTCTATCACTCCAGCTGTAGCTTTACCCACTCATATTGAGGCTCATACTCGAGACATTGGCACACCTCAATTGGGAAGAAGATGCGCATTGAACGACGGCAAAGTCAAATTCGAAATTGAGTTCAAAGCTGATACGGGCTACGAACCCACCGATTCCAAGTTCAAGTCCACCGGTAAATTGCAGAGGGGCGATCACGAGGCGAAATTCGATTGGAAGGAAGACGATGTCGACGAAGACGACGTCGAGGGCACGAATAACCCAAAGAAATACTTCAAGTTTTATACGTACGACGATGACGATGATGCGGATGATAAATACAGTGGGGTGATGAGGGTGAGTTTGAGCAATTCCCCTCAAAATCCTCACAGAGGTGATAAATATTCATCGCTGCGTCCCAAGTATCTCTCAATTTCCGATCAGGCGCTGACCAATTGTTGTTGTTGACTGGACCCACAGTGCACACTCACTGCGAAGAAGAAACCGGGCCACCTCGATTGTTTAACACATAATTATACTCTCCAAGGGAAATACAATTGGTTGGAACACTCGAAATATCGACATGAAGAAGCCGACTTGGTCTGTGTTTTGGAAGGTGATCAAGCCTCGAATATCGGATACGATATTAATACCGTAATTTTGTGCTATATACACACATGGCATCGTAAGAAAGTGTATCGAATAAACGTGTTTCTCGACTTGGCTGATTGGCTAATTTGGATTACACTTGTGCGTGAATAGAAGGACATGCCACTCCAAGGACAATCTGAAGATACAGACGGCGATGATGACGATGATGGTGGGCTTTTTGAATGGAAATAAGCGGCTTCACGATGACTGAATGGTATCGCACAGTAATGATTAATCCAATGTATCCGTACGTTGTACGTTCTATGTTTTCATGGTAGTATGGCCAGCTGGAAGGAGGCGACAGCATGCATCTTATGATCAAAGATGCATTATTTGCGTAGTTGTAAATGTACAAGGGCAAAATCGATGCCGGTGGATGACACGCAGACCACCCATCTAGTAAGGCTTGAACCTTCTGGATTTCTTGAGCTCTTCGACTTTCTGTTTATCTGACTCGAACTTGGAACGCAGATCGGCGAGTTCTGAGGTGATATCGGAACAATCACACATCAATTTCAATTCAATAACAGTGATCTGTGTATTCGACAACAACACTCACCTTGTCGCTTCCTCTCATTCCTTTGGAATTTATAAAAGTCCTTCAATTCTCCTGCACCTTTACCTTTCTTCTTATCCTGCATCTTCTTGGCGAATCCAGTTGAAGCCACGCCCACACCGCCTTTTCCGAATCCATCACCTCTCGCTCCGGCCCGTCCATACCGCCCTGATCTAACTACAACCGTGAACCCATCTTCGTCCACCAGCGCTCCCGAGCCCTGTTGTTTAGCCCGGGAAGAAAGCAAGAGTCCATGCAAATGGTCGAATCGCGCCATACTGGAATCCGCGTAGTCCTTCACGCTTTCCCAATCGGGTCTCAAACTCTGATGTAGACGTGTGTAATAATCCAATCCTACTGGCTCACTCGGGTAATTCTTCAGCGTTATAGTCTCTGCACTGGAAGACATCAGGCGGGTGATGGAGATTCCGTCGAGGAAGATGACGTGGCAAGACCTGGAGCCTGAATGACCCATCTCGGTCGAACGGGGATTCAGCGATGGAAGAGGAATGATCTCTGGTACGGAGGGCGGTAAGGCGTTCTTGGCTCTTTTACGGGCGTTCCGACGTTGATTCTTGGTAAGTCTGACAGGTATATCTCCTTGGAATCGAGGTTCTGCCTTTCCTTCATCCTCCTGCCCTTCCTCTTCGTTCTCGTCTTGCTCGCTGCCTTCCTCATCGTCTCCGGCTGCCGACTTGTCGTCCTCATTATCGCTTTCCTCGACAGGCAGACCTTTCACAGCTTGCTCTAATACGTTCACATCGCTCGCACCGATTCTAACATCCTCAACTACACCCCATTTTCCGAATATGCTTCTGAGATCTTGTACGCCCGCATCGATGGGTAAATTGGTCACGAATAGCGTTCGACCTTCCGGAAGATCATTACTCGATCCGGACAAAGAGGGCTTGGCGGTATGCGGCCTGGCGTAAATGTAGTGTCTGACAGAGGTGATAGCTTTAGAAGACGAGCTTGATGCAATTGGGAGGGATGTGGGCAGGATGAGGGGTATGGGTAAGAAGGATGAATATAACCGTGGTTGGCCTCTACTTGAAGATGAAGCCGTCGACTGTTGGACATTTTCTGTTGACTTGCGCTTTAAGTGGTTGGGCTTAGACGAGGGTACCAGCCGGTCCGTCGCTGCTGATTTTGGCATTGTGACTTGCTTGACCAGTCCGAGTGTGGGTTTCTGACTGCCGCGAGGAGATGAGCATTAGCAGTTGATTGGAACGATAAACACATCCAGTCACAGTTTCAACTTTTTCAGAGTGCGGCGGCGGAAGCAGCGGCCTTCTCCGCCCACTATCACAAAATACGTAATCAAGTTAGTAAATGATCTGAATCTTCATTTTCTACTCTAGTTTATCGCTTACATGCTGTAGGGGCGAAATCTGAGTAAGATGTAGACGAAGGATTGTGATTATGGCAGTGCTTGTCGTAGGTAGCCGTTGGCTGTGCTGGACCTAAGCCATAAATCACGTCAGATGTGTCTTCCGCAAAATGGCATGATGGGTCGAATACCTTCCTACTCTTTGCTCAGGCACCAGGGTAGAAAAATCATGAGGATCTGCCGCCAATTAGAAGACAAACTCGACATTGTCAGGCGATTTCACATCGATGAGGTCTTCACTTCTGGTCGTTTGAGCTCTTGACTACTGCACACGAGAGCGGACACTCATTACAGACGTCAAAGCCAAGATCCAGAATGTCGTCTCCTCCAACACAGACTGATCGGTACAAAGCTCAAACAGAGCAAGAAGAAGATCAGATTTCCCCCCTCTACAAGAAGCGGCGAGATCTCTGGCGCGACCGGATCCAATATCTCGACGATCGAGTATTGCAACTTGGCTCCCCTACAAGCAGCCCTAAAAGCAGCGAGGTCCTCGATGACGAGGACCGCAAGTTCCAGCAATTTTCCGAAGCCATAAGAGACGCTGAACGGTCCCATGCGCAAACGATATTGGATTTAGAGCTCATTGAATGCCAGCTACACGTCGACGAGGAGGACGGGATGAGCGGGGAGGAATTATTGATTGAATGGCAGTGCCATCCCGAACACAATCTGCTGATGGGAATCTCAAGTGATGGTCTCAGCAAATTGGGGGCGGAACTGGCGGGGCAGTATAGTAGCCTAATTGCGCGGTATCATTATCTTTCTGAAAGCTTCAGGAGGCTCGGCAAGTCTCATAAGTGGGCCAAGGAAGCTAAAGGTGGTTATAAAACAACAGCCGTTCTTCTAGATCAGTGGATAAAGTCGAAGAAAGCCCCTGAATGCGATAGGTACAACTTGTTGTTAGATGCTGCACGAGCTTGGCGCAAAACGCTGGAATGGTATTGGCTGTGCTTGCGGATCAGTCCCCCCCAATTGGAAGAAGAGGACGACTTGCCTTTACCGGAATTGGATAGCTCGAAACTTGCCGCAGTTGATCTGGACGAATTCCTGGCCGACATGTTCAAACATAAAGAGAATCATCCCAACCTGCTGCAGAAGCTTGAAAGACTAAAACAAGCGCTTGAAGATGTAGCGTCGGACCAAGATATATCGCGGACTCTGGACACATCTAATTACTTGCTCGAACTCTGTCATTTACCCTTATACGGCGCGGATACCCGAGAGAAAGCCCGTGAACTCAGAATTTTGAAACGCAGACTCGAGGCTGTTCGTGATAGATTGGAATTTAACGAGAGACAGAGTACTTCAGAGGACGTGACATGGTTCGACGACGATGTCTAGTAGTCAAGCATTGTCGTTAGAGACACTGGCCAAAGTCGTCGCATGCAGCAGATATTCATTGCAAGATTAGACCAAGACCTGCTGCCTTGTCCATCTTTTGACGCGGCGCTTTGACTACGCTCTACAAAGCTTCAAGTCCTGGTACGGTGCCATATATATTCAAGCTATTAGCTATGACACAAGGTTGAGTAAAATTATCCTCTTCATTCAAGCATGTGCCCAGGGGAGAATTGGGGTCAGGAGAAGGAAGCATGATTGATACCATCCGCAAATTCTCCGAGATAAGCAATTGTCCGAAGGCGGTCAGATATTTGTGATGCGTCGTCACAGCATCCTGCATGGCGATCTCCTCCCACCGATAATGAAATGCTTGCCATACTTGGCATGCTTTCACCTGAGACAGAACGGCAGCGGTGGGGTGACGTACCCGAACGATTGTGATGTGATTCCCATCGCTCGGCCGAATGCCAAGAACTTCGGCATAAGCAGGAAAGCGGTGCGCGCGTCATCTTTTGCATATTCCAAATTGGAAAGGTATTTTATAAATAAGCCTAAACCGCCTGTCATTACCTCCTATCTCCCTCTCACCAGGAACTGCGGATACACACATAGAGTTCACGCGTATCACATACCAACGCATACATCTTCAACATGTCGGTGGAAGAACACATACAGGCTGCTGCACAGCGGAACGACGAGCTCCTCTCGGTACTAGCTGAAACCGATCACGCTATACCTGACCTGAATCAACAACGCTCGTATATCACCGATCTTGAAGGTCAGCTGTCTGCGATCAATAACAAGCTAAGCACTCTCGATAAGAGAAGGGAGAAAGATCTGAAAGATCACTTGAAGTATCGCGATTCCGTATTCAAGCGATTCGCGTACAAGGCCAGCGGGCAAAAAGAGAAATTCCAAGATAAGGCTGCCAAGGAGGAGAAAGACTATTTCGACGGATTGAGAGAAACCCAGCTGAACGAAGATCAGAAGAAAAGTCTGAACGACTTGTTGTCGCAAGCCAAAACTACCGAGGGTGATCTAGTTGGAGTCGCGGAGAAGCATAAGAACGCTCAAGGTGAATTAGATAGATTGTACGACTCGATATTCCAAGGTCAAACACCCAACTTCCCTGACGAAGATAGGCTTGAAGAATACTCTAATCAGACATTACAAGAATATCATAACACCAGACAGACCGTAGATGCTGAAAATCAAGTTGCTGGGCTGATCAGGGAAGCAAGTCAAGCGATGAGGATGGCGTTGAATCACTTGAGTAGTGCGGAAAGCTATTCAACATGGGATATGTGGGGCGGAGGAACGATGTCAGATATGATGGAACGGAACGAGCTCTCATCGGCCGATAGAGCGTGGTCGAGGGTTCAAATGCTCAACCTTCAAGCAAAACACCTTTCGCCTTATGTTAGGGATTTGCCGGAGGTTAGAGTTGCAGGTGGATCGATCATGTCGGATGTGTTCTTCGATAACATCATCACGGATATGGCGTTCCACGAGAAGATCAAGCAAAGTCAGTATGAAATGAATCAGGCAGCGGATATGGTGGAGAGGAACTTGCAAGAGAACAAGATAAGGTTAGATCAGTTGAATAGCGATATGGCGGAGAAGTCAAGGAGATTGGAACAGAGTAGGAAGGATTTACAGGCGAAGAGAAGCGATATTTTTCGAAGAATCAGCAGAGGCGCGTAAGCGAAATCAATACAAGAGCGAGGAGGCTGAGGCATAATGAGGCTGAATGGAACTCCACAACACAGGAGGAGAGTCAGTGACCGTGCTCGTGCTCGCGCTCGTGATCGCGTCGCTAGTACATGCTGGGTGAACGGGCCTACAGGGCTCTTCGTTTTCCATGCTCACATGACAAGCTGTGATCGTATGTATTTACTTTCCGACGTCCATTGACCACGCACACCTGTGTGTATGAAAGCATGTACGCCTTGTCGATTCATTTCTGCCCCATTCTTCGGTGCCATCCAGGTCTGGAAAGGCTCTCTGCTACTGAGTGTCCTGTTCTCTTCATGCCATCAATTACCTGAATGATGAAGAGCAGATCAGCCTAATCGATACATCGCTCTTACCTGACACCATCGTCTTGAGTTGCGTTGCCGACAGGACCTGATTAGCGCGTGCACACCACAGATTAAAGCTGTAGGTATGTCTGCACGAGAAGCAGGTTCTCAAAAGGTCAGCCGGAAAGGCGCCTGAAGGGGAGCTGGCCAATGCCCGTTTGGGTCCGGCTATTGCCCGAAGAGGTTTAACCGAATTTAAAAGGGGTTTCACAACTTTCCCCGTCGATATAACCAGAACCCAATTGATAACAATCCTGTAACCATTTAATTGAACAAGCGATCCTTCAGTACCTAGTAGACGACCTCGACACGATGGCTCCATTTGCTCGGCTAACCGATCTTGTAGCAGTCACGCCTCATCCCTCCGTGTCCGACTCCGCTCTATCAACGCCGTTATGGGTACCCTCCGGAGCTAGGGGTGTCTTCGGCGGTCAAGTCATCGCTCAGTCACTTGCAGCTGCAACTCGTACGATCACTTCGCCGTTCGGTCTTCACAGTATGCATTGCTACTTCTTACTACCAGCTTTGGCTAGTCCAGATATACAGTACCAGGTGGAGCGACTCAGGGATGGGAAAAGCTATTCGAATAGACTGGTGAGGGCTTATCAAGGGGAAAGAGAGGTCTTTGTTCTATTGGCAAGTTATACGATACCCCCAACCACCCTTCCTGGCAACTTCCGCACTGCACTAGCGGGATCAGCACCGAGCTTGAGGCAACAGGACAAGATGAAAGTATCCCACACACTGCGCTTTTCACTGTCCCAATCCGACAATAAAACAGGCCCAGGCAAAGGGAAGACAACGGCTTCGAACGTTCAAGCCAAATATCAAACCCCCTTCCCGAAAAATCTTAGACCTTATCATGATTGCTACGCGGAAGAGGATCGATGGCAGCGGTTCTTCGATGAGAGATGTCAAGACTGGTCAGAAGCAAGAAAGCGGTTCTTGCAGGAGTATATACGAGTAAGTGATAATGGACTCCATGAAACACATGGGTGCTGAGATACATTGTTCAGGAACGAAGAGAATCACCTGTCGGCATATCAAGAGCGAGATTCGTCGGGCGCGAGTCGTCGCAGTATGCAGACGCAGAGGATGGAGCGCAGCACACGCGCATGAGCTGGTTGCGGGCACGGCTTGACGCGTCTGATAAACCTGACACTGAGACTGTGAAGGTAAGTGATGTCCTACTTTACTCGCTTTTTCCCAAAATCAAGCAACGCTGATCCTCAAATGGGGACAGGCTATGATTGCCTATATGTCGGATTTTCAATTCATCGGCACTGCTTCGCGGTCCGTGGGAATGCACCAAAGCTCTACCCCGCGTATCGGCATGCTCGCTTCCCTTGACCATTCAATACATTTCTACCCATTCCCTGACAACTTTGATCCTTCAGCACCACTATTGCACGTCATGGAGTCCCAAAGTGTAGATATAGCGAGTGGCCGAGGGGTCGTGCAGGGCAGGATATACACTCAAGAAGGTGTTCTGATAGCTGTCACTGCTCAGGAGGGTGTCGTCAGAGCCGATCTAAGGGGATTAGAAGCGCGAGGTTTAGTCGAGGGCGGCGCGGTAGGCGAGGATAGTGATGACCACCATAAGAAGAGGGAAGCAAAACTATAGAAGCTTGTCGGACCTGGAGGCCTATAGACACAATGCATAGTCATATGGCATGCCTGGGCAATTTTCAAAATCCAATCTAGTCACTCCAAGTCTGGCCTTGCTCCCAGGCCCACTCGAAAGTCGTGGAAGGAGCTCAGACCTGCAAGTCAAGACTTAGGACGGTAAGAATTATTCACCAGTAACGACAATCAGCGAAGTCGCTATAAGCCTATACGGCTGGAACGGTAACGCACAGTATCAATACGAGGTGTCTTCTCATCCTTACACGCCTCGGCTAAGCATTCTGGGACATTACAGGAAACGCCAGCCCAAGCCTTCGCCTCGTCGATGTGGATCCACGGCTCTTTCGTGTCCAAAGTGAAAGACGCGGTACCGTCAAATGCTTGACCGGCAGCAACATTACACTGGGGAACCAATATCAATTATCAGCGACGAAAAATATGTTTTGACCAATGAGCTGCCCGACGCGATACGTACGGTCATATTCCAGTAAGGAGTGGTGAAGAAGGTTTTTGGTACGTCTTTACGTTCATAGGTCGTCCAGACAAAGCTAAATTTGACGTTCTCGTCGACCTGCTTCTGAGTGAAATGGTACTGCATGGCGTGCTCCCCACGCTCATACTGAGATTGATCGGTGCCATCCACCCACTCCGAATACTTGGGTATAATGAGCTGAATGTTCGCCACATAATCTGGTTGGTCGTCCACTACTTTATGCTTGGCATCGAAGTCTACCATGTCGTCAGGAGCAGTGGGTAAGGAGAAGGAGAGCAGAGTGGCAGAAGTGAGTACAAAAAGACCGTGGAACAACTTGACCATCATGCTGCTGATGTCATAAAGCGTGTGGATTGGCTTACACCTGTTTGAGCAGGGTAACAATCTTTTTGTCGATGCTGACTTATATAGCTGTAAACAGAACATGTTGTATGATAGGGCAGTGAGAGTCCAGGGATCTGGACAGCACTGGAATATCGATTAATCAGAGGAGATTGCAATTTGTCGATCCCCCTTGTCTGGCTTAATGAAAGGGAGAACCGCAAAATGCATTGCTAGGACCATACTGAAGCCGAGATGCGTCCCTTGCTCTGCATGCAATTGATACTACATATGGTAAGGAGCTCGCTATCATCAGACTATAGCACTCGACAGACTATTCGGCCTGTCCTCTTGCAATTACGCAGATATCTGATGTGTGACGTTCCTCCGCTCCGACATGCAGGCATATATACACAGAGATTTCCACAGAAGATACTGCATATGTATCGTCAGAGTTGACCTGAGATACCTTCTGTGCTTTTCCAATCCGCAACCAATGCCAAACTAGTACGAATTGAGGAACTATGTTGGTAGGTTTTGACATCAGAGTCAGATCTCCTTTCGGATTGAGTATCATTCACTCACAGTATCAATGACAGGAACCTCTAGTCCCTCACAAATTTCGCTCAGGCATCGTCCAGTAGGACACTGTATACCCGCTGAACCATCTTGCACACCCGAAGCATTCACTCCGGCCGTTACCCAAGGATATTCGTCCGTAAAGGTGAACTCCGCTAATCCATCGAAGGCCTTTTTCGCTATTGCCGTACACTGCACTCACACACAGAATCAGTCAGCAAGTCGAAAAGGATAGGAGGCACTGAGATGAGGACCCGGACTTACCGACATATTCCAGATGGGCGTTCTTACTTTGGCTTCGGGCTCCATCGGATGAACATATGTAATCCAATTGAAATCTCTCTTTCCTTCCTGAGCGGCATTATCGATCGTCAAGTTGATATCTACGCTTATGGCGCCAAATTTTGTCTGAACGGGATCGATGTAGGCTGTATACAGTGGAATACGGACTCTGAAGTTGGCTGAGGGGGAGTCCAGTACAGGAATGGCTATACTCATTCTTAGAAAGATGAGAGAAATGATCGTGGAACTGGATAACATTTTGAGCGAAATCGCGAAGATCTTTTGGGGGTGTTACTAAACAGCCAATCTAAGCTATTTTGGGTGATTCTGCAGCCTTTGGGCCGGACAACATATTGCCTACAGATCAATATATATATATATATATATATACTACAGGCCTTGTGGTGCTAGACTGCACTTCCGAGCGATCATGTAGACCTAGAACGCGTAGAACAAAGCCACGGTGTCATGAGTGAAGTAACGCTGATAATTGCTGTGCCTAATGGGCAGATGTGAACAAAGGACGACACGTATCAAATCAATTAGACGTTTAATCTACGAAGGGGAAACGCCTGAGTGTCACAGGAGTTGATCAATCTTTGCCAACTAGGAACAAAGGATGACTGCTGCTTGTCGTCCAGAGTACATTGCACTGTACGGCAGGGATTCATCGCCAGTTGCCACGGAGGCGCATCAGCCGCCAGATCCGGAACAACACTGCAAATTGAGAGCATTGGCATTGTGCTAGTCAACAGTTCCATCTTTATATGTCTGTAAATGATGCATTTAAACAATTACATGAGATCGTTATAAAACTGCGCAAGATGGATATCGCGGCATGACTATCTACCGTAGTAACTTGCTAACGGGTAAGCTTAAGCCGAACGTCAAATTTGGAGGATAGGTTCTACTCACTCGAGTCAATCATGCGTCAAAGACTGGTGGCGGACCACAAGGCTCGATGAGGCATTCGAAGCTTGATTCTTCGCTGGACAAATGAGCAGCCTGGAAGTTGTCGGGGATAGTGACCCAGGGCTCCTTGAGGGATAAAGTATAGGTCGCTACTTTGTCTTCGCTCCATGGGTATCCGGCAGAAGCCGTAAGCTGTCCGGGCGATTTTGATGTATCAGTCAGCATGTCAATACAATAATGACCTTCACACCTTGATGATGTGTATCTCATTGATCGCGTAAATGCTTAGACGTACCTGGATTTTCCATTTCTCGCTGTCTTTGTCGCTCAGACCTACCCAGTCAAAATTTCGCTCTTCCAACTTGCCACTTTCATCGAAGGCGTCAAATTCGTAGGATTTCGGTCCAGTCGCCAAAACTTTATCATCCCCGACACTAGTTATCTTTGAACCTTCCGGTAAGCTGATCTTGTATTTTGCGTGATTAGCAGCGAGTGCCTGGTAGCCGAGCATGCCCAGTATAGTGGCGTATACAAGGAAGGACTTGGCGTAGAGCATGCTGGATAGCCGCTAAATTTACTGTAAATGTATATATGTCGAAGCGATCAGCTGAGCAGTTAACTCTGTTTGGATGTGCGTCTCCGATTGTCAAGACGCTTTTGCACGAGATCTTATGCATGATTGTTACATCACTCAGCGATACGATTGAACGAGCAAGTGAGGTGACAGGCCTGGCTGCAATTACGATTCGGGATGGACAATCAATGCGACAGCCTGCTTTGTCTCGAAGGAGAACAGAGAAAGGAAAAGATCGGCGAGAGACAGGAGATGATTGTAATCGCCCAGGAGATGATTGCAGTGACAGGAAGTGTTGAGAAGTATTTGAATCGGTGGTCATCTAATGGATTTGGTTTAGATTTCGTGGTTCGAAGGGATCGGGGGATCATGTCGGAGGTTGTGGCGGACATGGGCTGGGAACCAAGCATTTGCGGGAAAGCAAGGGCGAGAGGCAACAAGAAGGGATGCGAGAGAAGAACGGGAAGGGAGCAAGGGGAGAAGAAGGGGAGAAGAAGGGGAGAAGAAGGGGAGAAGAAGGGGAGCAAGGGGACTTGACCATTGAGTCGGTATGATGTGAAGGGGTATAGTGAAGCACAATCCGAGCAGCTGTATCTGAGCAATCAGGTATGTGCCTCCGGTGAAGCATAAGGGAATGGCAACTGACAAGTCAGAGTGTGCTTCACTAGACTCATAGGCGGACGTCGGTTCGCGCATCACATCGAAACCATCCAAGATATATAGCTCACATGCTACCGACGCTCCAGTATGACAAATATCTGGCCCACGTGGCGTATCGGCTCATGTATCAAGCTAAATCAATCACCCAGCTGACTAGTTCATATAGCCTTGCGAAGGCTTCATCTGCAGACTGTCTAATCAAAAGTTGGGCGCATCCCCGCACAGCTCTATGAAACACTTGAAAGTGGACGGATCGCTCTTCAGATACGCATTATCCGGTTTGTAGTCCACTACAGCCCATGGTTCCTCCATTTTCAGGGTGTATGTAGCTACATCGTTCTCAGGCCATGACGACCCAGCAGTGGCGGTAACCTAAATTTATAACATACAGTAGTGAATTAGTGAAAGCAGATCTCAGCTGATGTGATATACTAGGTGACTGTTTGGAGTAGGACCGATAAGAGGAAAAGCTCACGTCAACTTGCCAGAGCTTCTTATTCTGATCCTTCTTGTCTACAGCTACCCACTGCAAAGTTTTGGTAAGACCACTTTCAAAAAGATCAAACTCTACAGATCCGGATGTACCGCCCACATCGGATTTTGCGGGATCGATCATTTTGGTTTGAGCCGGTAAGTTGATCTTGAACTTGGCATGCTCGCTTGCGCCGAGGCTTCCAGGGATGAAGATGGTTGCGAGAGCACTGGTGAGGAGGAGTGGATTGAACGAGAACATCGGTATATTGTCGATATTAGGGCAATCAAAATTGATGTTGAGCTCAGGACAAGCGACGTCACTGCTCATCTGCACAAGCGGACTGGGTGATGAGGCCCTATTTTATATCTCGGAGTATCCCGCATAACCACAAAGGAGCTTCGGAAGCTATCTCACCGCGTAGGGGCAGGTGATCAATCGATTGATTGATCGTTCAATCAGTAAAGAGTGGAATTAAGGGAGATTGTTAGAATTGGGTATAATGAATTCGATGATGGGTCAATCTGGCACTGAGCGGTCTTGGAATTGGAGAACGAATCGTAAACGCGGATCGAGCATAGAATGACATAGTCAGGGCGGCGTGCTATGCGAATATAATGAGATAGTCGTGACAAGGCAAAAGGGACTCATGCAAACATAACGCGAGCACGTTTCTTCTTCCTTGTGTTCTCCTCGCTGAGGTCTGGATTTCCATTTGTAGGACCGTTGAAAGCCCGATCATCATGATGATTCGTGCCGATATTGTAATCGGAATTAGAACTTGGGGTTGAGGGGTCCTCGAGATGTTGAGCAACGTTGTGAGACTTGTCACCATTCACGATGTGTCCGTTGGGGACGGAACCGGACGCTGTTCTTTCGCTAGCGGGAGTGAAGCGAACAGTGAATGTTTGAACTTCTTCGCGTTCCTGATACACAAATTTAGGGTTCTACAGGCGGTGGCTTGTCAGCTTGATCAAGATTCAGTCATAAATTGAGCTAGTGCGCCTTACCTTGATCATGGCTATCGAATACAGCTGTTCATCCGCCTGAGATCGGTTTCGCGTAGATCGCTTGGCAATGTCTTCTTCAAATGTACCTTCGGTTACTAAAATCTGGATTGTGGTGGGTTTTGTTTGCCCGATCCGGTGAACTCTCTGTAAACATCAACAGCAGGGTCAGGCGTTGAGCAGGATTGGGTGATAGGTGGCTTACCTTGATCGCCTGCGCTTGTACATCGGGACTCCAGATAGGTCTCAAGAAGATCACTCGATTGGCTACAACGAGGTTTCTGGAACAGATACGATGAAAGCCTTAGAACGAATCCCGACGCTTTGGCAAGGGAGAAAAGGGAGAAACTCAACTTACAGTCCTCGAGCGCCAACCTTTAAATCTAGCAGACAAATTTTGATTTCTGGCTTTTGGAAATCGTCTAAAGCTTTCCGTCTATCTCTTGTAAACAGCTCACTTCCCACAAATGTGCTTTTGACAGGATCCACGATACAATCAGCATAGCCCAAGACTGACAGAAATATGATCACTCACGAAGTGATATCTAATAAGTCTAGGAGCTCTGTCAAGTGACCCAACTCGTACGCATCACCAAAGATGACAAATTTGTCGTCCTTTTCCGCTGATAGGATAGTCCGGGCTATGAAATTCGCTTTCGCTGATCTACTTTTCGTCTGCATAACAGATGGAAGGGGTCTGGGTAAGTCGGGTATGGTGGGGTTCGCGACCGCGGCTGCAATTAGGGCATTGCGTTGAGCTTCGTCCAGGTTTTCATCGACTTCATCCCTGTCTTTCCTTTTCTTGCGGCTTGCACTCTTTTTCGGACTGGAACTCGATTTCAAAACAGCTTTCGGAGCCTTAGCAGCAGTAGAGTTCGGAGCTTTCGACAATTTCTTCTGCTCTTTCGCATGCTTCTCCATGTATTTGTTCATCTCTTTCTGAAATTCGGCCAATTTATCGTTTCTGTAGTCCCATCCTCTGATGTGAAGTTCTTGAACCGTTGTTCCGGGCTTATTTATTTCTCTCAACGTATTAAAGCTGTGAACATCTACCATATTTGGATCAGAATCGAAGGAATCGGACCATGACGTCTTGACGAGCGGCGGAAAGCAGTGACCATCAAGGGGCATAGACACTCCGTTGCTCATCCATTCTTCCCACTCAGGTGAATTCACGGCCAGCTGCAGATGTCGTACAGCCTCCTCGAGCTGCTCCCTGACGTGAGTATCGGCATCTTGATGTTTCTCCAGCCATTTTTGCGTTCTATTCAGACATGCCGCGGCGCCCATGTCCTTCGCTGAATACCAAAAGCAGGCTAGATGTAGATTATCTACCACCTGGAGGAAGGATTCTCGATTGTCTTTATGTAAAAAGTAGTCCACATCTTCACCTCCACCTGAAATGAGGGGGGTTGTATCAGCTACATTGGAGCATAGCATTCGGGTATAGAGATCTCACTTGTGTAGACGTTACTAGCTACAAGGGCTGCAAGCACATTGTACGTGATCTTTTGCATCGGATCGAACCTCAGCATCTCGGTAACGATAGTCGAAGGTGGCAATTGAGCTTCGAGGTCAATGACTTTCGGTCTGCAATGTTGGAGGCATCAGCTTGCCTGTCGTGTCATAAGCAGACGACATACGAACCCATGTTTGACCATCAGACCATCCATGATATATTTCATCCTTCTTACAGCACCAAATGATGGACCTTCTTTGTTCCTCAGGGGAGTGATGACATTCCGCTCAAATCCCCCTTCGGTTTTGAACGGCTCTGCGGCCAAGAATCCACCTATCATCCTTCCTATCCGAGAGGCGTCTTCCAGATCAAGTTTATTCCAAGCTAAAGGAGTTGTGGTACCGGGAGACTCCATTTGATGATTTGTGTGGGCTTGACCTTGTATCCCATTTGTGCTGGCAAAATTTGATGCGTTCATTTCCTCCATTTCTACCTCGCCACCTTGCTGCAGGTGCCTGGTTGGAGCTAAGACGCAACCATGAGCTTGTTTCATGTCTGATCGAAAGTGACAACACTTACTACCACTAACAAGCCAACGCCTCTCAACGCTAAGTTCGCGGGAGAAGGCCATAGAGTTACTGATTTTCGAATGTGCTATGTGTCCTTCGTCTAATCGTCTCAAGTTCGGTCAGCATCGAAATGGGCGGAAAGGGTCTCATACACTTACCGAGGATAATCCTTTTCCACCTGGCCTTGAGGAGACTAGACGGCTTCAGATCCCTCGCTCTGCGATGATGCGTCTCCTCGGCGCCGAAACCTATTAAATTCTACATGAGCATCACGCCAATTCTGCAGTGTGTTTTTCGACTCACGCAAAACATCCATAAGGATCACCTATTACTTGGTAAGCTGCTGTTAGGGCGAGAAGATAGGAGACCGCTTACATCGTAGTCCAATAGCTCCTCTATTTCCGGCAGTTCCTCATTGACCGCATGATACACCTTGAGTACCCCTTCTTCTAGGTGTGTCTCGATCTCAGCTTGCCATTGGTGGATCAGGATCTGAGGCACGATCACTAAAGTGCCTTTTGCCAGATATACCTTCTTCACCTTCTGACTAGCAGTTTTCTTTTTGACGAAACGGCCGCATTCGTCATCCAATGGGATGGTACAGTAAAATGTCTGCCGGTCAAGGGCTGGCCTGAGCATATCGGGTATATAAGGATTTCGTTTGGCCGAAGGATCATGCGTTGAAATTACGTTCGAGCACAGTTCCGCCAGAGAAGGGAATTTCAGGTGGGTTCTGGAACGAGGGAAGCCGGTCAGAGCTCGAAGATCGCTATCCGCTGAAAAGGGGTATGTACGTTCCGCTACGTCTGTGCTGATCGGTGAGATGTCGACATTTATCGGAGGAGGTAAGGTAGGTTGGTACAACGTCGACGTGATAAGTGATAAACACATAAGGGTTTTCCCCGTTCCCATCTGCTCGCATCTACAAGTGCCCTTGTTTTCAGCTTCCGACGTCCCATACCACTCCATGTGACGATGGGGTGTTCGCATACTCACAAAATCCCGCCCCGAGGCAGATCGTACCACCCCGGATGCCGTTGTATATCCCATGTCGCCATGTTCAGGTAGTATACGTCATTCCTTCCCGCTTCCTGTATAGGTATAAAAAGGGGATCGACCAAACGCTCAGGCTGCATTTCCATCTTCACCATCCGGGAGACAGAGCGCTAATGGCACGCAGGAGCATCATCAGCATAAGATTTCAAGCAGTTTAGCGTGGGAGGGATATCATACTGACAATCTGGTATTTATACAGATCTGTCTGGACACCATACGGATTTTCGTATGCTTGTAGACTGTCAAACAATTCTCGATCCGAGATTGAATCGGGATTTACGAATTGGGGAATTGGAGGTGAAGGTACCTGAGAGTAGATATCTTGCATACTCTGGTTGTCCTGCGGCTGTGGCAAGGGCGGGAGTATCAGTCATATGTCAAGAACTCCCTCAATGTCCATCGCTCTACAATGGGGCATGACGAATACTCACCATCAAAGCCATCAGGATATCTCCTTGCTCATCTTCGACCTCCCAGTCCCGCCTGATACTCTTCAGAAGCTGCTCCACAGTCTTCTCTCTATTCCTGTTGGCGATACGCTTCCACATACTTCCCGGTACATCGCTAGGCAATATCCAACACCTGACTTTGATCCCCCTTCCTTGCCTGATCCATTCTGCTTGAAGCCCGAGTCCCGCATCATTCAGAGCTGATCGCAGCATACGCACTGAATCCTTTGAGTCATTGTCGAAGAGGTTGTCCGAGTCGATGAATGAAGGGATCAACGGTATCCAGCGAGGTTGAGAGGATGATGGGAGTTCCACAGATAAGCCGAGGAATAGGGTACCCAGCTGTACCGAGTCGGGATGAGGCATCTCAAAGCGAACAGCCGGCGGCTAGACAGTGTATGTCACTATGCACACGGACACGGACGTGCACACAAAGTGGAAGCAGACTTCGTCCTCGCAGAGCTAGGGAAATGGACAATGATAGAACCCAAAATATGTGCCGGCGCCGATAAGTTGCGGCTGTACTAGCTCCTGCTTATCTTTCCGTCGGAAGCAGCGAGTTCCTGTAGCTACTACCGCCGCTTTGCAATACATGAAGTTCTGGCTAAATACAACAAGGGAAACTCATGCATAGAATGCGACCTCGGTCGCATGACTGCCGACTTCTGTATGACACTCGAAGGCTAGCATAATGGGATTTCCTTCGGCACGATATTGACCCATAGAAGCCAGGGTTCAAGCGTATTCTTTCACCTGCTCTTCAGCCCAAGTGATACTACCAGGGCCAGACACGCGTCAGCTGCAAGTGACTTGCCTATCCCAACGATGGTGCTCAAGCTCACACTTTCGTAACATGGTCGACATCTTTGCTTGCTGGATTAGGCTCTCCCTTTCTGCCCCAAGGTATATAATAACTTCCATTTTCTTCGGTCTTTCCAGCCTCGGGCGATAGTCCAGCATAGAGCGAGCTCAATCTACCATACTCCACCGAGTAAGTTGTGAGTTTCTGTATCATATAGAAATTCCAGTCAGCTGTGCCCGATACGTCTTGCTAATTCCGCTCGAAGGATCCGCCCATCACTCACATTGATATTCGTGAAAAACGCGCCAGAATGTCTGGCCAACTCCGAATCGATCGTTCCAGGGTGGAGGGAATGAGCAGTGATACCCTTGTCCCCGTACTTGCTCGCCAAGTAGACCGCATGGGCAACATTGATGAACTTGGATTGACCATAGCTGGTCTGAGTATCCTTAAATCCTAAGTTCGGATCGGCCCAATTGAATCCTCCATTTTTGGGGGCTAGGAAGACATTCCCAATACTACTAGTGTTGATGATTCTGACGATGTTATACCCCTTACTTTGTCGCTCAGCTTCCACCGCTTGAGCAGTTGCAAGTAGCGTTGGAAGGAGTAATTGCGTGAGTAAGATAGGGCCTAGGCCGTTCGTACCCAGCTGCATTTCCCATCCTTGGGGCGTCTTACTGCCGTTGGGGGTGAACATGACTCCGGCATTGTTGAATAGTAAGTGAAGTTGCGTTTCTCGCCTATCGGATCATGATGAGTGAAACGCCCAAAGGGATCTGCAAAGCGAGAAAAGGGTAAATGGGTGGGGGCGACTGACTTGAGAAACTCCGCGACCGTATTTCGAATGGTCGATAAATCGGCGAGATCTAGCTTGATGAAGTGGACGTCATCCTTGTTGGTTTTCTTCTTTATATCCCCAATAGCAGCTCGAGCTTTATCCTCGGATCGAGCAAGCAGGTATACCTTATAGCTAACATGTTCAACGATCGTTTAAGAGAACGTCTTAGCTAAAACGCTCACCTTCGCATTCTTCTCCAACAAGACTTCACATAAAGCTTTGCCTATCCCAGTGTTTCCCCCTGTCACGATCGCGATCTTTGCAGTCTGATCCGGCAAATCCTCGACCTTCCAAGTCGGTTTCGCTGCAGAGGATTGAAAACGCATCAAGGCCCTGGTCCAGACTAATCCTTCTCTCTTGGCGGATTGGAGACTTACGAGGAAACCACCTGGCTGAAAGCGGATAGGTAACTTGCCATAATCCTGAGTAGCCCGATATGGTGAAGAATTTGGACAAGGATATCACTACAGCAGGGTGGCGAGGGCCTATCTACATGCGTATATATACATGATGGGGGTCTCACGACGGATCCGAAAAGCAAGCAGAAGGGGGTCCAGCGTTTCAGTTTCAGTCTAAAATGCTTAGCTTCTGCGCGGATCCGCTACGCAAGCTCAGCATGCATACCAAGCATGGTCCGCAGACGCAATGAGCTGCTGGGCTCTCTTTTTCCCATCGGAAACCTCCAGAAAGCGGAGATGGTACGCTAGGCGGTGTAGTAATGAGGACAAACAATGACTTCCACCTCCCACTTCCCACGGCTATGATCGATGCTACTCTAGCCAAGGAGAACCAAAAAGCATCCGAACGATCCGCAGCTCACGAATTAAATGGGGTGAATGAATACACCATCCTCTTGGCGTCATCACGACAACAAAGCAAGGGCGAATCTATTCAGCATCGTCAACTATCAGCATAATAGCGCACATTTGATGCTGTATCACACTCAGAATTACGGCTAGCTCAGCAGACATGACCAATCGTTGAGGTGTAGCATCGCTCAACATGGCTCCGCGGTACGATGTAGAATCCGGCCAATATGCAGATTCCCGCGGTCTTTCAGAAAAACCCTTCTCGATCCTTTCATACGTTCCCAAGCGATTCATCAAGTTTTTCCGCAAAGGCTCTCCTACCAGGTGGATCATCGGCCTGATCATTATATTCTTACTATGCTGGATCTTCTCGCCGACAATCAGCTTGTGGAAACGAGATCTAGGATATATCTTCCGTCCAATATGGGATACTCCCGAGAAACCATGGAATCATATAACGCAATACGCTATACCTGGCGATATACGCGAAGAGAGCGTCAGGAGGAAATGGTGTGATCTGCACAAATGGGATGTCCGATCTCAGAGAGAATTACCGAAAGTAGTGGATGCGATTCTTTTCTCGAGCGAGCTGGATCTGCTGGAAATCAGGATGAGGGAGTACGAGCCATACGTCTCGACCTTCATCATTGTCGAATCCAATATGACGTTCTCTGGGGCGCCCAAACCGACTTATTTCAAGGACAATCGACACAGATTCGACTTTATACCTGAAGAGAAGATCGTCCACCACGTAGTGACTAATTTCGAGACCAATCTACCGGTGGGATCGTTCGATAATGAGATAAAACAAAGGATAGCGATAGGCGACGAGCTTCGGAACTTGGCTCGCCAGAGTAAAATTGGATATGGGGATCTGATCATCGAGTCTGATGTGGACGAGATCATCTCTCGACAAACCCTGTCATTGCTCACCACTTGCAAATCATATCCCCTTCCGTTACACCTCAATGTAGACAATTACCGATATTCCTTCGAATTCCCCTTGAATGATGGAGGATATTATCGGCCAAAAGTAGTTCAATTCACCGACGCGAATTCGCTGGATTATAATCATCAGAGGAAGAGCAACGATCTATTAGGTGGATCAGGATGGCACTGTTCATTCTGTTTCTCGAGCTTATCTGAAATCAAGATGAAAATGATGGGATATAGTCATAATGATAGAGTGAGGAATAAAGCATTGTTAGAAACGAAACGTCTTCGACAAACGGTTTGCGAGGGAAGAGATCCATTTGACATGTATCCTGTGAGTCCAAATTATCATTCATATCTCGGCCATTCCAAATACTGACAATGAGATGTAGGAAGCATTCACCTTCAAAGACCTGATCGCTCAATCCGGGAAACCACGAAAAGCCAACTCGTTCAACCATATCCCGATCGCGCTCAAAGAAAACCCTGACAAATACGATTATCTGCTGGATGGAGGATGTTTCAGGCCGGAGTAGAGGTACATCCACTTTGCGACTGGTCGACTTATGCTCCGCACCCATAAGCTCGCGCGTAGGAAGCAGTAGCGAAATCGCACGAAGGGTGATCAAGGTGATCAACCTTGCCGATGTGAGTATGTTATACGACTCCTGCATGCTCCCTTGGCCTGAAAAAATTTTCGCTCATCAACATGATTGCTTATCCTCCAGTGACCGGAGACCGGAGCAAGCACCCGATCGGTGAACCCCAGTTCTGCACGATTAAGTGGCTTCTCCCCCTCGTGTGAGTCCGAGGCTTCAGTAATGAGAAGGGTGCACGACAATAACGCCTAAACTACGCCGTACGATTTTTCCCAATCATTCGTCCATCAATGCAAAATGGCCTTCCAAAGGCACTTTGGCCCGCCTGTATTATATTCAGTCACGTCTAGAAAGATGCATCTCACATACATTAGCAGCCATGTGCGAGAACATATTCGCGAAAGCCCAAGGAAACCGTGTATTATGCAGGGTTCTGATAGCTTGAACACGAGATCTCTCGATCTGTCCGACATGATGCCAATCACTAACAATACCACGCATATAAATCCATCTCAAGCGAAAGCGTCATGTAACTCATTACAGTGCTTCATTGCGCAGCCAAGTGATAATCCAATTACATATATCGTCCGTGACATGTGTCATTACTGTATACGTCAAGCATTCTCATCATTGCAGCTGCCCCAGGGCACCGTATTCCAGATGCAGCATACTGTACATGATGACGAGTTGTTCGAATAAGCGTCTCTTTCGAGGGACGAGGATAGTGGAGATGTTTATGGCAATCCACTGCGGATATTGTCGTACACTATCATCATATATCACAAGTCAGCCTTTCACACTATCCTTTACGCCAGATCCTCTGACTAAAGCGAACTCACCTGAATTGGGATAATTCAAATTATTGTTCGACCTATCTAACCCTTCCCCATACTTCTCAAAAGCAGTCTTGACGGTATCTATGAGACTATATCCGATATTCAAGCAAATATCATCATCCAATTTCAATTTCCATTGTTTGAGATCTTCCCATTCGCCCCATCCTGCCCAATCGTGCCAATTGCCCATGGCCCGTTCCGTGTGTGGTGCATTAACCCTTTTAATCGGCTTGGTATCTTGAGCGTGAACAGAAGGTGCAAGAGACCTCTTCTGCTTGCCATGTTGATGTCGGACATCATCAGGAACAGGCCATGGGGAACCTTTCCACGGCCCGAAATTGACTTTCTTACTTGTCCCTCTCAATCTATCCCAGCCGCCGGGCCAAATACGCTCGACGGGTTTGTCGGTATCCTGTAATCTGGTATAATCCTGATCGATTGACCAATACATCATACCGCCCAATTGGTTCTTCATTATGTATTTAGCTTTTTGCAGAGCTACAGCAGGCGTGTCGAAAGATACTACATGGCCTGTCGAGCTGCAATACAGTATGACCATTCCATCAACCACGGACAACCGTTCTGATCAGTGTCATGTGCTGGGTATCAAGAGATATAGTGACCAGGTATAGTGACTAGATGTAGTGTACCCACTTGTCATAAGACCATGAAGCTCCCAAAGATTTGTTGTAGAACATGATTGCCCCTTCGAGAGGAAGATGTTTATCGTCGTAATTCCCAGGTTGATCATAGTCGCCACCGCCAATATCTGCCCAACACAGAATGTATCAGTATCAACATCAAATCCAGTTCATTGATATCGTATGCGAGAAGGAACCCGCCGAGCGACGCACCCGTCCAATTAGTCCAAAGACCCTGGGTACCATTGAAAGCGGTCCCGTAAAGTGGCATACCTGTGCAAGGGGATCAGCCACGTCTTGTTCAGCAGTCTGCTATACCCGTTTTGGGCAACAAAACGTCGAGTGAGGGCACAACCTACCTAAAACGAGTTTCCTAGAATTGACACCCTCTCCCGCATAGTGTTGCACACATTCATGGCCAGAAGCGTTCTGGTCGTTGGCGGGGTTCGGATCGTGATACAAGTTGGAGGCCGGCAAAGCCGTTGGTGTCTAGTCTCCAGAGAACTACGTACATTCAGAAAATCGTCAGGCCAGAGTCCGCGCGTGGAGGATCACCTCTTCGGATTTATGGGTCATCAAAAATGGTGACTCACATCGTACGCCATCAAATTCCAGAAATCAAGGTACTGCAACATATCCAGAACGGGGAGAAGGTCAGCCTGATCCTCGAGATCTTTCTCTTCTTGACCTGAATGAGACTCTCTGCTTACTTTGTCCATCCCAGACACGTCGAGCCCATGCCATCCAGTCACACCGCATCCGACAGCTGCCTGCATCCACGATCCATTCAGGGACATGCAGATCATATCTCAACCAAGCGGTGCTTCGGACAACTGATGAGAGGTATGCGCGCTTACGGTCAACTCGTAATGACCTCCTCCATTGGCCTTCGCAGCCTGATCGAGAGCTTCTCTCAGACATCTCAAAAGCTCTGTCAGGGCTTTACCTTGTTTCCCCTCAGGACTATTTATCCCGAACAGATGAGCCGGATCCGGTAACACTTTTCAAAAAGGATTATGCCGACTCACTATTCTGTAACGTGAACCGTTCATCAGCGTGTTTCTCGTACATCATGAGCATGGGTATACGGTTCAGACTTACCAAAATCGATATCGAGTCCGTCGAAACCGTAATTATTGACGATTGATACAGAAGTATTGACGAAAGTCTCTCTCCATTTGGCATCTGTGATATTCGCGAAGTTCTGAAAGGGACAGTCTGCTTGATCACTTGCGCACCATGTCGATTTGCTATACTAAAGGTAATCTGAACTCACCGGTGAATATGTCCATCCACCAATTGACAACAAGGTCTTCAAGTGGCTGCATTGTGCCCCCAATCGACACTCAGTAATGACCGATGTAACCACAGGTTTTCTCCCGACTAATTACTCGATTTGAGGGTATTAGACAATGAGATAAAACACGTACCGATTTTGCTTTTTCAACAGATAAAGCTGTTTCAAATTCCCATACAAATTATTCCCCTCCTCATCTAGATTATCACCCGGATATTCGTACTAAAATGTCAATGCAACAATAAGCATATCTCAATAACGGCAACCCCGGCCCCTCTATGAAATTTTCAGGCAGGGTGTTTATAAGGTATAAGCGTACCTGGATATCGGCTTCTGTGTCATCGAGATAAACAGTCCCGTTAAGCGGATCGACATTGGCAAAAGCATAATTGATATGCGTGAGATCTTGAGCTGTGATGTTGGTGACGAAGAAACTCTGTGGATCGTATTACCCCAATTGGTCTAAACCGGAAACAGCACAGCGGACATCCTGGATAAGCTGTAGGACGATGGAACCCGTTGATACCAGTCACACGTAGACTCACAAAGTATCCTACATTCCTATATCCAGACCATTTACTGCCACTACCGCCACATGATACACAGCCAGGCTTTTCCAGGTGCGGAGCAAGTACTCCAGCAGAGCCTGGTCTTGGTATGAAAGGAAGCAGACATATAAAGGTAGTAAACAGGTACCGCATGTCAGGCAATTTCGCCTGTGGGGTCAGGTCGGGCAGGTGAAGTAAGGAGGGAAGATGAAAAGTCTGCACTGAGTATTGTATATCTATATATCTGTATATATTGCAACCTGACAAGCGTTAGAGTTTGAGTTTCAATTGTAAGGAGCGTGATTTTCAAGTGAGCGTAATGAAGTGCCGATCCAATACAAAGGATATAGAAGATTAAGGGGAAGCAGTACGACGATGATGGGGAGAGCGTAAAGGCGAAGCTGAAGATGAAAGGGTGATAAATGAATGACAGGCGGAAAGAAGACCTATATATGTATATATGTATATATACACGTTTAAGTCTTTCAAGCATAGACATCGTTCGGCGCGGCGCACTGAGCTGGTGAGCCGGTGAGCTGACCAGTGCAGGCCTGCATCGCCTGGCCCCGAGCCCTATCGCTCGAACTTCGAACCAAACAAGCTATCCTTAGGGATGCACACAAGTAGCTGTTAGATCTAATCTCTGAAACAGGCACATTGGTATGTGCGAGGTTTTTCCGGGCAGATGACCGAGGCTATGACCATAGTCCAGCGAACAATGTTCGATCGTTCGGTTCTCTAAGTCTAAATGGATTGACCCTGGCATATATCAAACATACCAATGCATGATGAGCGCTCCCCCTCTTGAATGAAACTACAGCTTCCTTCAGGCGATAGCCGGTCAACTACGCCTATCCACCTTCCTCGTCCGCTCCTTCGCCATCTCCGCCTTCTTCATCATCATCTCCACCCTCATCCCCTCCCCCACCACCTCCTCCGCTCGCACCGCCCTTCTTCTTCTTGTTCTTCTTTTTCTTCTTCTTCGCACCTTCCAGCGGTTCCCCTGCCGGCGCAGGTTTGCCAAAAGTCAATTCGCCCGTTTTCGGTAACTTATCTTCCGTCCACCCATACCCATTCCATCCGTTCACCAGAGAATTATTAGCAGTTTGCCAGCCATTCTTAGCCTTATCAGCTTGTCCGCCATATTCCGCCCAGGAAGGTAACATCGGATAATGCACTACTACGGAATGACCGACTTTCTTTGCGTGTTCTTGAGCTTGTTTCTCAGCTTCGCTCAGATTGTACATCGTCGGAGGTACGAATGCTGGAGTGACGGGAGGGTAGATAGGTGTGTATTCAAGAAAATAGGAGGAATGATGATGCCACGAGCAATCTGATCCGGTCGGGGAAGGCGTATCGTTGACGGTGGGCAGCTTGTGCTGATGATTAGACGAATCTGCATGAGAGTTTGAATTTGAGTGGAAAGGCCAGGGGATCCAGGAAGGTTTCTTCTTGACGCCTTTCGATGGTGAAGATGAAGATTTGACTTTTGCCGGAGTTGGATCAGGCGTAGGATAAGCATCGGCACCAGAATAAGGACCTTCGCCAGTGGTTGAAGGTGTAAACCGAACGCCTTTAGGTGGCTGCTGTTTTTGCAGTTTCTTGGGGTTAGGTGTATTCGCTCGTGCGGGTTGATCGGATGGCTCGTCCCATGTTACTTTTGGCATTTTGAGGATGGATTTCCTGCGGACTAAGCCATTCGAGGTAGAATCAGGCGTGTATGAGCGATGAGGGTAAACAAGATCTCCAGAGGGATCGAGCAGGTCGTCGGTCGAGGTGGGATAGACAGGTTCAGAGGCTGGATTTGGGAGAGGAATGGGAAGAGGTTTTGGCGGGTGGCGAGAATTAGTGAAATGCATCATTGTGTCAATGCGTAGCTGGCAATTAGCAGATAGGAGCGACGAAATGATTGAGGTATTTAATGGGCGACTTAAGAGGAAGACAATAGACGGTCAGAAAGGTACGAAGGGATAACAATAGGTAGTAGAAGATTAGCGTAAGGAGCAAAATGACAATAAGCTTGAGCTGACGAGATCATCAAGTCAGCGTGGGAGGCAGACCCCATCAAAATTTCCCAATTGACTCCATCAGGTGAGCAGACTCCTTTACCATCAAACACGCACACATACGTCACAAACATCACTCATACCGCAAGGACTGATCAACGCCAGTGTACGTACGTACTGGCAAGACGAGGCATTAGCGACCTTCTTCGCCTCGATGAATGGGTTGTATCATCCTCTTTGGGTTTCCAACCCTTCAGTCCAGTTTGAAAGATGAGGATAGGCCAGCTGACAGTGAAGGTCGCCTCCATCATTGGTAATGCTGGATTTGCGATTCCTTCGAGTATCATGATTGTACATCAGCTAGGGCAAGGTGACGCGGTTTGTCTTTTCAGCAATATGGCATCCTGATCGCAGTCGACTTCATCAGCGCATGGTGTCTGGCCTATGCGAAGTTATCTGAAGCGATGCTTGTATGTAGTCGACAGGCGGAAGAGTGAGATCATGCATAATTTCGATTATAGGTAAGAGTGAGTGGGCTACAGTACATGAATTGGACGTCGGCCGGGGGATTTCCAGGTCACGTGATGTGCATGATTGAACGTCCTCCACTTTGTCCTGTTGGTTGTTCAAGCGAATGGAATTGTTTCAGCCAGTTCATCACATTGCTGAACGTTATCCAGTCATACCTCGACGACAGCTTGCGCAACTTCCTTCGTACCTCTTCCAATGGCCTGTCGTCATGCTCTAGCGGCCATTCCAACAGCCATCGCCGGCCCTTCAAGGTTACCCCGTATAATCCATTCATCGTTCCCAAAAACGCCCTTAGCTCCCGCTCGACGTTTCGCACCAACTTGTTCTCGCCGGCACCTCGAATTCACACGCCGGTGGACAAGTAGTTCTACTAGTGGATCTGCTCAAGAAGACGAGCCGAAGCAGGCGAAGGGCCAAGCAGAGCGGAAGTCGCCCGTTGAAGGTATATCGGAAGGTGGACTGCCTATACCGGTCAATGTAGCGACCTCCACAACCTCTTTCTCTGGAACTGGCTCCACAGCAGAAGATAACAAGTCACTGAGGGGAACGAGCGATTCGATTGTGGAGAGCCCCCGACAAAGCTTTGCAGGAGGTGATTCGACAGCTTTACCTAATTATCCAGCGTTACCTTCAACATCGACATCTTCATCCTCACAGAATCTCGCTAACCCTACAAAACCCCTCGCAAGCTCAACCTTCACAATTGCCCCGTCAGGAGAAACGTCTACAAATGCAAGCTTCCGATTACCGAACAATGTGAGCATACCGCCCGAAGTCAGAGAAAGGTTATCGGAATGGTCAAACAACGTCTTACAACATTCCAAGCGGGTCGCAAAGGATGCCGAGAAGAGGTTGGTAGAGTTAGGATTGAAAGTGAATCAGATGACGGGTTATCAGGAAGTCGAAAGGTTGAAGGCATTGGTGTTCCAGAAAGGTAAGTGAATATATCACTTTCCCAATCTGTACGTCAAGTCTTTCGTACTAGACGGAATCACTAATACCGCTCCCATCTAGAGGACAATCTACAGAAATTGAGGGAATCCGCCCGTTCCGCAAAATCAGCGTTCGACGAAGCCGTCTCCTCCCGATCAGACGCTCAACGAGACGTGAACTCCCTCTTGGAACGCAAACACTCATGGTCAGATTCGGACGTTCTCAAATTTACCCAACTGGTCAGACAAGATCATTCCTCGTCTCACTTGGTTGGCAGTACCTCCGTCGAGCTCAAAGAAGCGGAACTGAAAGTGGACAAAGCATTCAACGAGTTGATGCAGACTATCCTCCAACGATATCACGAAGAGCAAGTATGGTCAGACAAAATCCGATCCGTATCCACCTGGGCGAATCTTATGGGTTTAGCGCTGAACGCGGTGATTTTCTTGGGGGCGATCATCATTGTCGAGCCGTGGAAGAGGAAGAGACTAGTCAGTAAGCTCGAAGAACGGATTAGCGAGATGATGAGTAATGTGGATGAAAGTTTGAAGAGCTTAGAAAGTAATTTGAAAGGTACTGCTAGTACAACTACAGCTACGGTAGGAGATCTAGGAATGATCAATGGTGCTAAAGAAAGTATTACGGCGGAATTAGCCTCGACAATGGATGATCTAGCGAAGGACAGGGGCTCAGGTGATCTAGAGGACCCGTCAATACCGATTGATCTTCCGGAAAAAGCAAAATCAGAAGAAGCTGATGGGAGGGGGACGATACCGGTGATACTCAATCCGATGATTCGAACCAATATAGAGGGATTACCGCCTTACTTAGATGCGATGACGCGGCCTTCACAAGAAAGGGATTTGGCGATAGCCGGGATGGCCGGAGCGGTAGTGATGGGAATACTCATGACGGCGGGTAAATGGGTATTCTCGTGATCATCAACCAATTAGCGGATAGACGATCAGGAACGAAGTGATTTTTCTTGTGATTCTATTGGATCCCAAGCATCAAACGGATGCGCGATACCTGGACCACGCATGCATATATGATGGATTAGAAGTGAAAGATGCGAAGGCGTTGAAGATGAGGTTGGCGTGCTTGGCAGTCTTTCCGAAAAGGAGTGGTGGACATCCGTTCTAAATGCTGAATATCGGGTACTGGCGCTCAAAATGACCAGAAGAAGCTGGAAGGTACCAATGATCCGTCCGTCATCATCAATAAAGGGGATCTGGTCTCTATGACAGGCCAAGTAAGATGCAATGTCGCATTTACCCGATTCGATCAAGACCAGACGGACTTGCGATCAAATCCTTCGACATCGAGTCTCCGATGAGGCATCGTGTCCGTGCTGGCTCTCGTAGTGATGGGCTGATGGGACCCGGTCATTGCTGTGAACAAACTGATCCGCATTCTGCTCATTCAGCGAAGATCAATCAAGGATCGATCAAGTGCATGTTGCAGGGTCATAGCTCGACATCGCGGAGATGCAGCCATCAAGCACGTGTAGATCAAACTCATCGATGATGAGGATCGAGGGGTATAGCACACCATCGATCGGACCCGACCCAGACCTATGGCGCTTTCATCTATCTCATAATCATTACAGATTAAACATATCAGCTTAACACTGCCCTACTTCCTCATAATCGTCACCTTTTTACCTTTCTATCCGTTGACGCTCGCTCTCCATAAATTCCACACATTGCACTGTACTACGCTCGCTCTTCACCACACGAGATACTTATTTCCGATGATCATATTCCACCGCCGTTTTCTGCTCGGTCTCGTCGCCACGACCATCGTGCCGTCAACGGTGATCGCATCTGCGATACCTCGAGGAGGACATGTTCCACCTCATGATCGGCCAGTATACGACGTTGAGGTCGAAGAAAGACAATCCGATGGCACTGGATGGCATGGATATAGGAGTGTAGGATATTACGTGAGTCGTAACACCTCTCTCGGAGCGCAATTCAAAGCTTACAGTATTGTTATTTGTGCTGATTATCATGAATGCATGTGTAGCCGAATTGGTGAGTCCCTCTATTCACCAACAAATCTTCGCCACTCCTTACTGTGGTCAAATGCATCATTGCTTTAATATGTCATCTTCTCACCCGTCGTCTGTCACATGCCAATGCTCATATTGATGTCACTGTCAATGCGCGGCGTAGGTTGATATACGACTCAGACCCATTCCTCGTGACCAACATCACCGCTCAAGATTTCACGCACATCATCTATGCGTTCGCCAATGTCGATCTGAACAGCGGTCAAGTCTACTTGGCCGACGATTGGGCAGATACCAATGTAAGCTCTCTGAGCCTACGAGTGTTCATAGTTTTCCTTGTGTCAGCGCTGACCTTGGATCTCACGAAACAAATCCGCCACTCTTTCAACTTATTGTATACAATGACACGCTTCAGTACCCGTACCCTGGCGATAACCCAGACAACGAAGAAGGGAATAATCTTTACGGTAATCTGAAACAGCTCTTCCTGCTGAAACAGCAAAACAGGTATGTTACCGTCAGGACTATCTTTTTTAAAAACCTAGCAGCAGCTTGGCTGGACCTTGGTGCAGAGAGCGGATCTGACTATTTTGAAATCTTGCAGAAATCTCAAGATCCAGCTTGGAATAGGTGGAGCCACGTATTCGCCTGTAAGTCGAGCATCTTACAGTATACCGAGACTGTACAGTAGTCCACCCCAATTCGAAACTACTGCAACAGCGACTTCGATAATGCTGACTCCCTCCTTCACCTATATTCCAGAACTTCCTAGGTATCACCAATCAGGCATGGCGAGAGACATTCACCGCATCCGCTATTGATCTAGTCACCAACTTCGGATTTGATGGATTATGCCTCGATTACGGTATGTCGAGTAAAGCCTCGTGGAAATTATCATCTGCTATGACGATGAAAGCTGATGCGGCATTTGATGCGTTCGACAGAATAGTACGTCTCATAGTGCTCAATGACCCCGTTCACAGCGTGCCAACTGACTACAGTACTTGCTATTCTGATATAGCCCGATGAACGAACAGACCGAACCGCTCGTCGATCTTTTCCGAAGACTCCGCGAGGGCTTGAATACAGCTGCCAGCCAGATCGGCGGTGGTCACTTCATCTTATCGGTAAGTCCAGTCGACTGCTGGCTCCTTCAATCGGCTTTGATCTGCGGAGAGATTTGACTCACTGGCCACGTATAGTGGGCCGCGGCATGTGGCGCATTCAATTGGGCGGCTCAGGATGTACGAGGAATGGATCAAGTGCGTCCAATCACTTCATTGTGCGATGGCACATGACGGGTCGCTCAACATGCCGGGTTTCTTGTACAGTACCTCGATTATTGGAATCTGATGGCCTACGATGTAAGTGGCAGTTTCTGTCTAGTAGACTATCCTGCGATAACACCAGCTTACACTGTAATTCTTCCTCATTGTTGCTCGATAAGTTCTCCGGTCCATGGACGGACACCGCTTTGCCCGCTTCCAACTTATATCCCGACGAACGATCCTCGGACGTTGGGGCGTCCGGCTCACAATGTCTACAGCACTACATCGATGAGGGTGTCAATTCCAGAAAACTCAATCTGGGTAAGTGTCCCTCATTTGACTGGACTCAACCTTGCACATCATTCCAATGATCAGTCCAACTCACTTGGTGATCCAGGTATGCCTCTCTACGGTACGGGATTCACTGGCACGCAAGGGATGTGGACTCCATGGACAGGTAAGTTTGGGATTCCCTGACCTGATCCGACGCGAATTACACAGACTGGGCTAAACTTGTGGCAGGGAATGAACAATACGATGTCAGTGAAATACCCATCGATGGCGATACGGTGCAATACGATCAGAATTTAGGTGGATCATGGAGTTATAACCCGTGCGCACGTCCTTTTCTTTGCCCCACTTTCATGCAGCAATCCTTCAATACGCGAGATCGATACTTGTAATACAAGTACACTACCAGTAATCTATTCAACTGATTGTTGACTGTTGGATTTATTAGATCAAATGGACGAGTCGTTTCCTTTGATACACCCACATTGGCCCTCCAGAAAGCTCGCTATGTGATCGACCACAATTTCGGAGGAATGATGTACTGGTCCATCGACGGGGATTATCCCAGACTTCAGGATCCTCGAGCAAGCCGACCTGCCCAGGATAAGCGGGACGAACCCTTGACGTCGGGTCATCGACGATGGAAAGATGGCGAGCCAGACAACGGTGGACAACAACATCAAAACGGAGCTGAGAGCTCAGGGCATGGTCACGGTACCAACGGGACGAGCAGTAACGGACTTGGCGGACCTGGGGGAAATTCGAACGGAACAATTCACGGCGGACCCTCTGGACCGAGCAACAACGGCACCAGCACCGGTACCAATAGTACATCACACGGAGGAGGAAACACTGGATCTAGTGTACCTAGTGTACCTAGCGTCCCCATCAATACCCAGATCGGAATCAGTCTTGTCGATACAGTCGTCACTGCGTTCAAGAGATACGGAGGCGGGTTGGACACCACGCAGAATAGGCTTGAATACCCTACTTCCGGTGAGTCCATGTCAACCTACTTTTCAGCGACAGAGTGTTTATGGAATGACTGACTACGTCGTCCGTGCAGAGTTCGATAATGTACGAAACGGATTTCCACAGTAGAAGAGACACCATGGGTTTCCAGAGAACTTCCTGGGTTGGAAATCCCCTCGCAAATGTAATCCAATGGTGTCAAGATGTCTTTTGTCAAGATTGGATTAGTCTAAAGCGCCGTGTCGTTCTTCTTGTCAAATACAATGGCTCTGGCTCAACAATGTTATAATCGACGATGTTCTGGATTGCTTATTGCTGGTATCCGTATGCATACATCATGTTTATCACTATATTACAATGAGCCTTTTCCCGATCCAACTCTTCAGTTCGCGAGATGCTTAGTAGCGTATCTCTGAGTCGCATATGGTAGTGATTTATACAGTACAAATCCCAGCCTCTCCACCATCGAGTTCCACCATTGTGGTAGGCCGCGTACGTTCCAAGAAGATGGCGTGTGCTCTACACCAGCTTGTTGGCTATCAAGAAGCCGCTGCTCACATCGCAATACCATCAGCATCTGTCGTATTGTCTGGGCCTAGCTTGCGTCACACGGTCCTGTAAGATTGTTATCCGAACTCACTCCCATGATTTAGCACCGACAGTCTGAATCCCACTTGACAAGACTGTCTTTCCGCCATCCTTCTCTATCCAATCGAACAGATCTCGAAGACCGTTGACTTCGATCGTCGGATCGTCCTTTGCTGAGGGTACGATCCTGTCACAAATGTCAGCTAGTCCACTGGGATGCATCTCTTATCTCTCATTGCGACGTGAGGCGAGGATAAGTGCAGATGAAGGTGACGGCCGGAGTCTGTGATCTCCTCATCCCAAGAGCTACCGTAATAGGCCCGCTTCCTTGTTCTTGGATGGGGCATCACGATGTCCAGACAGACTAGACTAGGAGTGCCGTCGAAAAAAAAACTCAGCTCACCTTCCTTTCCTTATGGCATTATCAACCACGATAGTCCCTCCTTTCCTGACCAACCTCAACGACTCGATGAAATAATCTTTGATCTGATCCTTGTTCGCATCGATAAATACCAAATCATACGGCCCTTCTTCCGGTATTTGCAGCTTTTTGAGGGTCGAGAGGGCGGGACCCAAGTGAATCTTAGGGAATGGGAATAAATCCGATTCCAGGAAATTCTCCTGTGCTATTTTAGCGTGCAGGTCGTTGATTTCGAGCGTATCGATCTGGCCGTGTGCTGGAAGGGCGCGAGAGAGGAAAGAAGTGGAATATCTAGTTACAGATGACAGAGTTGGTCAGCCAGACTGCTACTACCTACCCTCAGTTGCCGTCTTTTCATATTTGTTCTTGAACAGTACCTTCTAGACAAGACACGGCGACACGAAGTAAGGCAGGCCGGCAGGTATGATTTATGACAGAATCCAGGATTCTGGACCTCAGACGAGCTTGCATGAAATGGAGTTCACTCAATGGTGGACAACAGACTCACCCAGCCAAAGTGCCGATCTCCAAAACCCTCTCGGCACCTATACTCTTCACTAACACACTTAAAAATTGACCTTGTAACGGCGAAACCTGAATTTGGGGGATGGTATTCTCGTTGGCCCTTTCTAGACCCTTTGAGAAGGTGGGATCCCCGCCAAAAGACGGATGGAGGAGCTTGGAAGCTAAGTAGTCGTCTACTTCGGACGTTGTCGGGGCTGGATTAGCAAGAGAGCGAGATAGGAAGAATCAATGACATGAGCTTTACGACATCTGTACGAGATGAGAGTAGGACAGAAGCATTCGATGACGCGGTGTAGGAACTCACCATCAGCATCCTTCGCTCTCAGTTCCGAAGGCAATGCGTCGTCTTTATTCGGCTGTTGCGTATCTTTACCTCCTATACCTTGTGAGGACCTCCGAGGCGTCGACATGCTGAATGATCTATATTGAGCTGAATGAATTGAGGAGAAGGCAACTCTCGAAGAGAGAGGGGGACAGGATATCGTTGATCTTCCTCCCGAAGCAGTTCTGAGTACCCTTGGGTAGATTGATCGTATGAGGCGCATATCGAGAATTTTTATATTATACCTTCCTCAGAGGCGGTGGGCGAGATGGCGTGAGGTGAGATGATCTGATGTGATTTGACCGGGAAATTATCAGATAAGACCGCCAGATGCGCAGTATCCTTCGGCCGACGTATCTATAGCCCAACGGGTGCACGAATACTCGCAATGAGATAAGCGCTTTGATCGAGCTGTCAGATGGCAATCAGATATATACGACTGTGAGACTAATGGGCTGTTATCCAAGTACAAGAGGACCAGGAAGCATCACCAGCATCATGCTATCATTCTTGTTGAGAAGCAAGTGACTTACACTGAACACGCCTGAACATCGTTGTTCGGCTATGACGTTATTTTGTGCGGGGTTGTCGGGTACCTTGATTTTATTCGGTTCTATCAAAGGTCCCTCAATTTGCATCCGAAATAACCGGCATGACAGTTGCTTTTATGTTGTGTTTGAATGACATGGCATGATCATGATGAATGGTCGTTATGGACATTACTATGCTACGTGATACGTTCTCAGTCGATGCTAAATCATCTATATATGTAATCATCCCCCTAACGAACTTTCATTTTCATTGCCATTCCCTCCTTCGCGGCGTCGATCATGTTAAACTGGCGCCGAAATGGGAAGGGGGTTACTGCCCCGGCATACCGGCTCTGAGATTCTCATATTCTATTTAAGTCGCATCAGCTCTCTGCAATATGCCACAATGTGTGTGCAAGATTAGCTGAACTTACTGCTATGAGGGTAATGCAACTCATTCTGCCTTTGTTCCAGATTACCAAGCTCGTCCCTGACGATCTTGACTAGACTTGAGCCAGAGTGTTCCGGTTTATCAGCATCAAGCTCCCACCACATCGCCCCACCTAATCCTTCTTGGTTGATGTATCGTGCCTTCTGTCGTGCGATCTCGGGAGTGTCGTAGCTGATCAACAGCCTTTGATTACTGTGTCAGAACGGTGAATCAGCTAAAATCGTTCGCACTCTGCAGCACGAAGCCCAATATCCAACAATGCCCGCTCACGTATCATAAGAGTAAGAAGCACCGAGACGAGGCTCGTTGGAGACCTGAGCACCGGGTTGAGGCAGAGCTTTGTAGTCCCACATTCCAGCTTCCCAAGATCCCTCACCGACGCCTGATCCGAAACAGATTCAGCCTGGTATCAACAGTCGGCGATTTGTGTTTCAGGACGTACCATGGAAAGGTTGTCCGATGCCATCAGTATTAGCGAATGCTCTCCCATAGAGTGGCATCCCTATCATTGGCTCTCTATCAGCCATGATCACGACGAGGTGTACTGCAGGCTGACTCACCAACAACTAATTTACTCTTGTCGACACCCTGTAGATTATAAAATCTCACAGCCTTGTCAACGCTGTTGGCGTCGGGATCATCCGCGTAGAGAGCGGCTTGATGACCTGCAACCTGATCCCAAGACCCGGCGAACTATTGGAATCTTGTATCAGCATGTTGATGTGGCAAGTGCACATAGATTAAAGCTTGATTGACATACGTCGTATGCCTAAACGCGATTCAGAAGCGCCATAAGTCAGCTGCGGTATGACCAACGGAGACATGCAGCTCACCATGAGATTCCAGAAGTCCAGAGCCTGCCATATACGTCAATCATTCTTGTTTGTTACAAGGGTAAGCGTGAGGTCCCACTCACCACATCCATCTCTTTATGTCTCAGGATCTCCATGTTTTGCATACCACAAGGTGCAGCTACAGTGAGCTCGTACTGGGTAGCAGGCTGATGATTGCTTTGAGCAAGCTCAACCAGACCCTTTCGTAGCTCAGCGAGGAGTGAGACGTATGCTAATGCTTGCTCGGAAGTTTGAGGGTATTCGTAGTCGATCTAGTATCAATGAGTCAGTAAAGAAGCGTCAGCTATCCGTTAACATGCGGTACCCACATCGAGACTATAAGATGAGAGACTCGTTAGCTGCGAGTACCCAGCGTAAGTGATACAGATCTTACCCATCAATGCCCAGATCTTCGACCAGCTTGACTGCTGTTTCAACGAATTTGCGTCTCCAATTGTGATCTACGATGTTGACGAAGTTCTACAATTATGCTCTCGTCAGCTCAGGTGTGACTTTTTCAAATCTTCCTACGCACTGGAGAGTACGTCCATCCGCCAATGGAAAGCAATACTTTGAGGTTTCTGCGCATCAAGTCTCGTCAGCTTGATACAAGTCGCCTTGTATGCGCAACAAATATGGCAGCTGACCTGTTTTGCTTTTTCAAGAGGTAGATGGCTTTAAAGCACCCGTAAAGGTTGGTTCCCGGTTCATCCCATCTATCACCTTCGAAGTGGATCTGGTGAAATATCGAGATGATCAGCTACGAGCGCTGTACATACAGTCAGATGGCGTCAGCTCACCTCGACATCTGCCCAGGTATCGCTCAGATACACTTCTCCAGTCTCCTTGTTCACGTTTGCAAAGGCATAATTGATGTGCGTCAAATCGTTGACCGGGATATTTTGAGGGAAATACTTTCTACCGTATATACCCCTACACACAGATCAATAAGCTATCATCTTTCTCAATAAAACTGAGCAGCTCAGCTTACCAGTTTACCTGAAGGGGCATTATCAGCATCGGGATCAGCGCTAAACATCGAGACTGAGCTAAGGGCACTTACGAAATATCCAACAACCCTTTTCCCCCCTGATCCTCCATGTCCACCAAAATGCTGCTGAACTTCCCCTCCGGCACTCCCTTGGGATGATACGGCGATATGATCTTTGTTCCCGAATTTCTGGGATAAGAAATTACCGAATCCCATTACGTATATATGTAAGACTACGATACCAAAACCTAAGATGAGGGATAATGGTATAGATTGTCTATTGGCTCTTGATCGTGATGAGGATGATGTCGACGGTGGACGAGTGGGTCTTGCGATGTTCTCTTTAATTACAAATTCGGTATCGCTATTTTCGCCCTTGGAAGACATGTATAAGGATTAATCTCTGACGGTTCTACGATCAAATTGGAAGCTTGATCTATATATAGATATGTAGGTTTTCACGAGCCACGGGAGGAGATGGGGTGAAATGAGGAAAGAAGCAATGACAACTCACTGATTTGATCTAAGGATGCTGTGTATGAAAAGCGTGTTCAGAGGTAGAAGCGTAAGAAGGCATGAACGGACACACACAACGACGTAATTCGAGCTTCAAAGGAAATATCGTTGTGGGGCACCAGCAATCCTCTCTGCAATAGTGGTGGAGGCTACTGCGTCTCGCGTGGCAGCGATGAGCTTCGAGGTAGGCAAAGGGGATCAAAAGCTCAGCCGCCGAGCGGTGCATGAACGAGACATGGCGGCGGGCTATCTTGTCCGTTGTTATTTACTCAAGCGGACTCTTCTAGTAGATCTCTGAGGGGAGATAGGAGGTTGATCGTCCGAAATCAGGAGTAGATAGACATTTGAGCATGTGGAATCAGAATGAACCTTCAAGCTGTGCATGTCGTTGGCTAAAAATAAGGTGTAGGCGTTATGCAGATCAGGTTCCGCGTAAGCATTTACGTGATTTTTGCCCAGCTACAGATAAGCAGTCAAATTCGGCTCGGCGGTAAAAAGTTGTCAAAGGTAAAAAGGCCAAGCAGTACTAGTGAGTGGTAAGGTACGCGTCTCCCATCTGATGGCGAGTTACAACCTTGTTGGCCCTGAACTTACTTTACTCCATTCCGATTTCATGATTCCGCAAAATACATTTATTTGACACAAACAAATCTCATACCTCGTCTTCAAGAAATCACTTCGACATCGCCATCGCCATCGCCATCTGCTCATAGACTCTCTTTTCAAGATATACGCATACACGACCTGCATATATACCGCCCGCGAACTTGCACAAGAAGACAACGGATACCCAGTACATCCCTCATATCTCTAGTGTCTCGCACCGATCAACAAGCCCCGTCTGATATCATTTTAGTTGCTTGTAGAGGGATTGTCCACCTATACCGATCTACATATCGCGCTAGATTCGACAGCAACCCGCATCGTTCCTATCATCAGAGGATTAGATAGCATTCTCGGATTCAGCTCGACACCTAGCATAACCTCCCGCAGAAAGGGAAATCGCAGACCGTATACCTGATCAACATGTTACCTGGTGTACCAACATCCTCGCTAATTTTGTTACTTTCGACGCTGCTCTCATCCACGTTAGCGGTGACCACCCAAGATGTGGTATCGCTCTACGGTCTGACGGCTTCCTATGACTTCACGTATCCAGACGAGACTCTGAATAGCGCCGATGCAAATACGTGGATCGACGAGAAATGGAGTCTGTTCAACAAAAAGGGTGTCGATTGGGGGAATTCCGATATGTAAGCAGACATCTCTAAACATGAACTCTGCCAAGATCTATCATCTGTCACCTTCCAGACTGGACTGACTGACTGACATCAACCTGTTGCCCAGCGTTTTCTCGCCCGATCCCTCAACTTCCACTTCGACACTCGTCCGTCGGCAAGAATCCTCCACATCATCCAGTAGAAGTAGCTCAAAGACAAAAACATCGTCTGCCGCCACCTCATCTTCGACTTCCAGTACGACCACCTCCGTCTCCTACCCTGCATCTACAGCACTCAACGGCGAACCGCCTGTACTGCGTATCGAGTATCCGCAAGGATCGTATTCCAAGAAGACGGGTGGAACTCAATTCTACGCCAATCCGCTGACTTCGACAAATGCTAAAGTCTCTTCGAGCAGTAGCAGTAGCAATACAAGTACGACTGGACAATACGAACGGATGATGCTGAGTTACGATGTCTGGTTTCCTACTGGATACGCTTGGAACCAAGGTGGGAAATTACCTGGTCTTCGAGGTGGTCCGGACTCAAGAGGGTGCTCAGGAGGTAACGAGACGGATGGAACGACTTGTTTCAGTACGAGATTGATGTGGAGACCCAGTGGAGCTGGTGAAGGTGGGTCTCGATCTCTTTACATCCCCTTAACAAGTCCACATTAGACTGTCGTGGGTGATGGGCCAGCCGAGGTGAGCTGGGCTGATGACGATTACTTCGCATTGTGAAACGCAGTCTACGCATACATCCCTACCAAGCAGAAGAATTTCTGCTCGCAATCCCAAGTCACCTGTAACTCAGATTACGGAACCTCCTTAGCCCGAGGCTCATTCTCGTTCGTCACCGGCCAATGGCAGACTATTCAACTTTTAGTCGTGCTAAATGAAGTCGGCACTGCGAACGGTATCGTCGAGTAAGTCCACGTCCATTTCCCCCACTTTTTCCTCCTTAGTAGGAGTTACAGTCGGAGTTCGAACTGGATTGGAAGTCATGGCAGCACGAGAAGCTTACGAGTGTGACTTGCTTTGACCTGATAGACTCTGGTATAACGGAGTCCAAGCATTACAGTTCCAAAACTTGGTCATTAGGACATCGACGAACCTGAATTCGGTTGGCGGTCTCTTCTTCTCGACGTTCTTCGGTGGAGACGATTCCAGCTGGGCGACACCGACAGAACAATTTGTATATTTCAGGAATATCCAATTGTACGCTGGAGCAGGAGCGAGTAATTTGACGGGAGATAAAGCGACGATCAGCGCCGCTCTTCCCCTGTCAGCTCCTATGGGCGTATGTAGTGTGCTGGGGGGTCTGTTCTTGGGTCTGTTGGGGTTGATGGTGCTGTAGCCAGTCAGTGCGCCGAAATCAAGGTCGATCGGGGTCCAATGCAAGGGAAGAGAGGCTGCAGTATGATGCGGTGTGGTGTGGTGTGATGTGTTGCCGCCCATCCAGTGGGGTCATATTCACTCAAAATCATAACCACACTCATACTCTTACTCCTGCTCGCATTCAAAAACAACTGCTTGCTTGTCACAAATAGATTTAGAAATGGACAATGGGTATGAATTTGCTTGTATGATCTGCAGTCTGGCAGCCTGCAATCTTCTGGATTCGGCTTGTTCTTCAGGCCAGGCATGGGCGATGGGCTGGGTTGATGTCGCACGATTAACACCTGGATGAGTCTGCAATACCTCACAGACATCGATCTGCCTGGACAACCACCGTCCTTCACTCAAGAGGCATAAGCAAGACTTCATCTTGATGATATTGTCGACCAAACAATCCAATCCGGTTCTTCATACACTAATGATAACATGCTCGACAGTGTTATCCGTGGATCTGGTACTCATCACAACATTGTGAACCCTGCTAGTTGCCCCCTTCGACTACTTGCTAGGAAATTCTCTTTGCATTGTCATCATGTGGTGTGATGAGGGTGTAAACGATAGAACGATAGATGTACTTGATTGTACGCCCTAAGCGAAACGTCTTCCCCTAATTATCTATCATCCTAAAATGCTAAAAACGGGAGAATACGAATTATAACAGGCGTTTCCATAAAATGGTCCTTCTTTCCAGACGCCATTAAACTGTTCGCCCACGGTAAATTTGTGTGAAGAGCGCAATTATGGTTTAAGTCTGGATTAATGTGTGAAGAAGGGAAAAAGAAAGAAAGAACGCGAAGATTTCTGAAATACCTCGAGAAGCTGCGACTGGCGATCTCGGGTTGCGAGGAGTGAGTGATAAGCACGTGCCAAGATCAGATTTTGTGGAACACATGCCACATCATGGTTGAAGAGAGGATTTCGATTGAACAAGTGAAGTTTCGCCACATTTCATCGGCTCGGAAATAGTATAATCCCGCCAAAAATCCTTACTTGTAGATTTTCGGTGGTTACCCCTTCCCTCACCGTACGCTGACCCTTCACCATACACTACCACACCACCTGCTCAGCGTTTCGTCGAAACCTCGAATTAGTCAAAATACCTTAGAAGAGCTCTTTGGTCTTTTTCCCTTCTTCAACCTTCAAGTCATACCCGTAAGTCATCGCTACTCGCCAGCGTCAGCGCCATCGTCAACCGATAGAGAGGAAGTGCTGACCTAGGTCTTCTCATTCGCTTTCGTCCTATCTCTACGTCAACCTCGACTGTTGCAATTTATCGTCAAACCATCTATTCACCATACCTCAACATCACGATAATCTCATCGATCTATATCACCTGAAAACCTTACCTCGCTCCCAATCAATCTCTGGGTCGGATTCGTCTCTCCCTCAATTGTCATATACTGCATTGGATTGGACTGGATTGGTTTTAACTCGGAATACAACAATTTGCGGACTTGCGGAAATAATAGAACAGATAAAATCAGTCAAAATGGCCGACGTTGAGATGTCCTCCGCCCCTGCTGCTCGATCTAGTGGGTATCGTCTTCCTTTCAATGCAATGTAGTTAAGGGAAAATGTTGGTGGTTATATCGAAGAGACATGAGAATCGAATATGGGAGAATTATAGAAGGTCTATCGGCTACCGGGACATGGTAGCGTGGCTTGCATCCGGAGAAATGGGGGAGAGGAAATCGAAAGGACCGGGCAAGATACGAGAGGGAACGTGATGTGATATGGAGATCGCGACGAGGGAGACAGAAATGCTGATCATGTTATTCATGCTTTGTTTCGTCCGATAGACCTCCGATACGGTCAAAACAAGGGACGACCCACCACCGTCATCCCCAAGACCGTCAAGCCTTCCCACAAGAAGGGTGTCAAGACGTGAGTCGAGTCCCAATTTCCTTCACCTTACTCGATTGCATTGTTTGTCGAGGGAGAAATGAGAACTGATTTATGGTGTTTCGCTGGACTGCCATGTTTTACAGCGAGAAGAAGACTTTCGTCAAGTCCGTCATTCGAGAAGTCGCCGGTTTCTCCCCTTACGAGAAGCGAGTCATGGAGTTGTTGAGAAACTCAAAGGACAAGAAGGCTAAAAAGCTCACCAAGAAGAGAGTGAGTGTGGTCGATTGCTTGTTTCTTTCTTTGCGTTGCTTCCCATCCTCACTCCCTCGCGACAAGGTTATGACTTCCTTTAGGCAGTGCAGCTCAATGAGTCTTGTGCTGATATTGCTCTCTCTGCCCCGCAGCTCGGTACCCTCCTCCGATCCAAGAGAAAGATCGAAGAGCTCTCTAGCGTCATCCAAGAACAAAGACGACACGCCGGTCACTAAGCTATTCATTCTATCGTATTAGTTCAGATAGTTTGGCTTGCTCCTTGTGATTGTTATCATGCATTGGGGATGATGGATAAACATTTTTGGTCTTGCCACGGGTTTTGGTGTTGATGTGGTCAGCAGCTAGACCGGTTTCCGCTTCATCTCCCGAAAATGAATTGGCTTAAACTCGGGACTTGAGCATGTGCTGTTCGACATTACAAGTTTGGCAATAAGAGTTTGGGAATATTCATCAATGTCAAAAGCATTCTTAAACGAGGTTTGATCAGCAGGGCCGCCGAAGGTTGCTTTTACCATCCATAATGAGGCAAGACCGAGGAGTGAGCTCGAGGTAGATATACAACTTTTCTATTCCTGGTCGTCGGGCCAGACCCCCTTTCAATTGGCATTGGCCTGAGCTGTTCATCGGTCGGATTGCAACAACCACCGCAGACCACATATTATGGTACAAGCGTAGAAGCTCGCACTTGAAGTTTGGCATATAGTAGAGTACAAGACTGCGATCGCCATTACGAACTAGACTGAGCCGTTCTCTCAACACAGTGCCCCTATGCTCCATTTCAAAGAGTTGCGATCTGTCGTCGCACCTGATGATACCATACTCTGATGTCCACGATTACACTCTCATCCAAACGTCGTTCCTCGTCTTCTTATTCTCATCCTTCCTCCGTTCTTCCTCCTTATTCGCAGCATCCAATGCTTCGTCAGTCGCACCATCATGTCCGGCTTGAGCTCTCGCTTTCATATTCGACCATCCCTCCCATATCCCCCCTCTGAGATGATTACCTCGATGACGCCAGCCAAACTACGATGGAACATATTATTGTCAGCGCTAACGTGAGCGAGGGCGAGGGCGACAGGAATCATATTATACGCATTGTCGATAACCCGTACTTGAATGTTCCGTAGATGCGGCAATCTAGGTTACAGTGTATTGCTGCATCATGCTGCGAGAGTGATCAAACAAAAGGGGAAGGGGCGGCCCGCTCACCTTAAATATAGCAGTCAACACCCCCAAACCCATTCCTACGCCTATACCGGGCGCAGCGAAGAACGCTAGTCCACTTCCTATTGTCCCCAGTAATCCACCTCCAATAGCAGCCACAGCCGCTCCGACAGCTGCATATTTCGCATATCGGATCAGGCGTCGGATTATGTATTTGATCGCATACCTATTGAACCCAGCGGATCAAACCTCCTTTTAGCTCATTTTCATTGGCTGAGGAACCAGGCAGTCCATGATGAAACAGGTAAAAAGGGTCAAGAGCTTGCAAATTCCACTGACCTAGCTGTAGTCAAGGCCGATCGAGTGGTCAACGAAGCAGGAACGACGGAAGCTTGAGAGCCCAAAGCGAGGTATTCCAAGTTGATCTTTGCTTTGTGTAAGCGCGAGGAACTCGGGTTGTCCGCTTGTTGGGTCGGTGATATGGGTGGTGCAGATGCAGCGGCTGACGAAGAAGAAGAAGAAGACATTGTGCGCGCTCCTGCTGGTTACTTATTTTGAGCTGCGAAGGAAGGTACAAGATTGCTTGATCAAGAGGTGATTGACCGTAACACTGATCAGATTCCAAGAGGATTTTGGAAAATCCGGATCGGATCTAGATGACGTCAAGTAGTCTTCGAGACAACCAAGCGTACTCGAGTCGCCTGAGTCACGGCGCCTTGTTTCTTTTCTTACACGTTTCATTAGCGTCAACTCTGCAACTGCTCGTCTTGTACGGCACTCGCAAGCAAAGATTGGCTAACCGGATCTCAGAATTGCATGATCAGAAATCCGTTGCATAAGCTACATGTCCATTATTTCCTTTGTTGCCCCTAGCTACATGAGGGTATGAAAACTTCTTTCCAAACTATCTTCGAAAGTCCAAAACGCTACGTTTGACCTTATTTCATGGAAGTGTTCTTATCACCCGCAGCTCCCTTTTCCTTGGCAGCTTTTTCTTGCTTGTCGTCTTTCTTGTCTCCTCCTTGATTATCTTTCTTCTCTTTGTCGCTCTCATCCTCACCCTCATCATCTCCATCCTCCCCTTCTTTGTCTTGCTCTTTCTCGGCGCCTTCATTCTGCTTATCGGCGCCTTGTTCCGCTGCCTTCTTCTTGCCCTGGTCTTTCTCGCTCTCGCCAGCCTCTCGGTCCTTAGATCCCTCTTTCATCCCTTTACTCGATTCTTTCTGCTTACTCTCCTTCTCATCTTGTTCTTTCTGCTTCTTCTGCTCTTCCTCCCTTTTCTTCTTTTCCTGCTCTTCAGCTTCCTTCGCTTCTTGTTCTTCTTTTTCTATATTTCGCAATTTCAAGAAACTCTCATCCGACTCTTCGACTTGGATAGGTCCCCCTACTTTACCCTGAACTTTGTTGACCTTAGCATCTTTGTCGTGGGTAGGGAAATTCTTCTCCTTGACTTTATCCAACCTCTTCAAGGCTGAGGTTCGCTCGGTCGTGTGAGCGAGATGAGGAGCAGTGGCATCGGTGATCGCTCCAGCTCCAGCACCGTATATCGAGGTTCCAACAAGAGTTCCGATAATGGAGAATCCGACGATGATTGATAGATAGAATCGGTAGGTCGAGTACCAATGAGTAGCTGCGTGAAACGCTTAGCATCAGTGTACATTCTTTGGACGATGACTGACAGGATGACTACACGTCGAGGGGATCCAGGTATGAAAAGTGAACTTACTCCATCCCGCGATAGTAGCTCTTTGATCCAAGAACCACATTCCAGTGAACCCGAACCATTGCGCAGCAAGGGCGATACCGTGAGAAGCCAGCAAGGTTGGCCAAGCAGCAAGGACGGGTACGATACCGATAAGTAATCGTTGATACCCTTGTTCACCTCCCAATTTGGCAAACTCCATACCCCAGTGCAAAGCACCGAGGAAAGAGAGGATGATGGCCCCGTAGGTGATTTGAATGTGTTCCATCGTGTGTAAGTAGGACAGGCATGTTGCAAGGTCCAGTCCTGCTGGGGACGTTCCGCCAGCTAAATGACATTGCGCATCAGTATACAACTCCAGCCTAGGGGCGATTCGATTATTTCAGGGGTATTCTGGACTCACCGGCTGCCGCCAGGGATGCTTCTCTAGCCAAAGCGACTATCGATAAAGAGGTACCGAGGTATGGGATAGTACCAGCAAGACCTGTTGCTCAGAGACCGAACATTAGCAACCAGGCTTACGGACCGAGGAGGCTGATTCTCGTAAGACATCGCACTTACCGGTATATAAGACTGGCTTAGGTACAGAGGTGAACATTCCTTTGGTGACAGAGTACTGCGAACAGCGATGATGTACAAGTCAGTCTAGGGTTATGTGGGTCATCATGCGGATTGATGAAAGGCTAGAAACACTTACGAAGTCATCCGAAATGCTGCCGTGCGATCCTCCTTGAGCAGACACTTCCCGAGCACCCAACCCTTGCGCTTGAGGGGAAGATCCAGCAATTAGACTTGCAAAGTCTTTGGTCATTCCTCTTAGCTACAATGCGGAACACCTGGGACATCAGCGTGCATTTCAATGATCAAAAGATACTCAAGATGGTCATCGCTTACCTCAGCAGCGGCTCCAGACGTGCTATTCTGATCTTCCCTATTACTGTTATGCACCGTCTTCGGGTCTGGCCCAGGACTGGGTCCTTTCGATTGCGGATGCTCCTTGTCTCCTGGTTCAGTCGTCTTGGCGTAGAATCGTATACCGCTTCCTCTGAGTTGCGGGAAGAGTGCTTGGGCTACAGTAAGCTGGGACGTAGCCTGAGCCGGCTGGATTGGCCTTGAGAGATTTGAAGGGAGCGGGGATGGTTTAGGTCGAATGGGAAGGAGAAAGCCGCCCTTGCGGGACAATGCTAATGTTCGGTTCATCTTGCGCTGCGTCCACTGCTCTTTTGGTACTTCCAACGAAATTGACCAAAATGAGGATGTAGCAATATTCTTGTGCTCGTTGACTTTGTATATATGTGTGATACGACACCGTGGATGATGTAGCTTGCTGCTTCTGGCATCTGCATATACTGTATGTATGATATCAGTGTTGCTATTAGCGGACTTGATCATTTGACGTCATTCCCCTCATGTGCAAATTCCAGCATCGGCATACCCCGCAATTCCTCAAATCCGCACCAGGCGTCCAACTTGTAGCCGATCGGCCGAGCGAGGTTGGCGTGGCTCACGCATGCACACGTCCAATGTGCTGTCTTCTGCTTGCCTCGCTTGTTGCGAGTTGTATACACCTATGTCATGTTGAGGTTACTTCTACGAAGAAGGGAGGAACAGCTCAAAGGATGCCAACAAGGGATCTGCGAATCAGGCATCGATGACGAGATTTTCTACGCTTGTGAATCATATAGCGATGCAAGACTGCAAGACAAGGGGCTTTGAAAATTCGAAGCCCCCCCTTCAATCCTGAACTTATCCCTATCACTTCTTGCTGTCTCCATAAACGCGATCACTCAACACTACTATGTCAGATCTGGACCCGGAGTATGTTCGACTCCACGGCCACCCAACCGGACCTCCCTTTACCCACTTGTTCCGACGCATGAGCGGCGTCAGAAGCTCTCAACAGTACTCGACGGACCTCGACGATGCACTCACCGTCGCGCATACTCATATCAGGGAGCTTACTAACATGGCTCATACTGAACAACGAGACAAGGATTCCCTCGAGAAGTACATCATGGACAAAGTCCGCGAAGTCCGAGAAGGAGCATCAGATCCCGATTGGTACGACGAGGTCAGGTCCACCCTGATCACAGCCGGCAAGGCCATTCAGTCCACCATCAGCAGAGGATCCAGAGCACATATGCACAAGGACATCGATACAAAGGCTCACATGCTGAATGCTATCCTGGATGACCTGGACATACTTCAGCGCAGAATCGAAAAAACCGAAAGAGAGCTATCTATTGCCACTGTCGAAGACTATTTCAATAGCCGAAGGAACGACGAAGCTGTCGCAAAGATCTCATCTTACGAAGCTCAATAGACTTTTGTCAGCGATCTTTCGGACGACTTCAAGACAGATGTCCGAAAAGTTAGTGTAGACGCCAATACGGCCCAATACCTGAACGTCATAAATGGGCGGATCCTTTCTCGACGACCGTGTTCACGAGAGGACCTATCGAAAGATCCAGCTCTCGATATATGCGTTCTGTACAGGTCCAACTTGCCGAGCTTGACGGTCAGTCTGAGTGCTGCGAATGTGGAAGATATAGAGGCCGGAACATCTGACAATACTATCGACCTTCCGGCCTTTCCGTTCAAGCACAATGGGATGGTACAAACAATGCTTGCGGAAAATGAAGAGAGCTTGGTCGGCAGGATGATACCTCGTCTGATAGACCGGGGCCGGCTTTCTGTCTTAGCGCTGAATTCAGGTTTCATTCCCGGCTCCAGAAACCGATCAGGATGTCACATTCCGACTCTAGCAAATTCACTTTTGACAGACACGCATCTAATGGAGCATATAGAAGAGACTCTTCGAGATTTGCTGACCCAGCGCAGAAAGTCAGGAAGGACAGGCCAAGGCTCGATGAATGATCTCACATTTTCAGCTAGCATGTCTCATGCTGATCCTGACTCTGACTGCCCTGATACTTCCACCAACGAGGATATTTACTTGCAATGGGTAGCTCAAGACTACGGTCGCGGAACTTTTCTAGATCCTACCACTGCAGCGCCGATCACGAAGCTCGGCGATTACATCAGCTACGAGGTATGATACCGTAAGTATATGAGTGATGATAGACATCCCTTGACGTACATGTACATGCATACCGGTGTGTTAGTGGTCGATATCAGGCTACCGTGAGAGGTGTATGCTGCCTTCTTGACCGGGTCTGACAGAATAGACGATGCTTTCTGTGCTTTCAATATATGATCCTTTGATACGCGCCTTCTTGCACAGATGATTCAACCCTTCGTCGCATCGAGTGCAGACCGCTTGGGGGAATGCCATCTCAGCGTGAGTGCGCGCAGGTTGAGTAGGTCGTGGGCAAAATTCTCATTCATCACTACCGAATTCTTCGCCACTAAATTGCCTTCCCGCACTCAACGCTTTCAAGTTCTTCGACCCTATTTCGCTCGCCTTGATACCTGGAATTAGGTTGACACAATCTCGGAAAATCACGACTGAACACCATTCCTCCCGCTCACCAACCAATATCCGATCGAGTCTGACACCAAGTTCGACGCGATGAGTGACCATTCTGTCATTTCGGATGGATCTCGAAGCACTCAGGAAGTCTCTTTATATCACGCTCACTTCGATTTCCAATGATCAATTCCCCAATTCTGTACATGAACACCGATTAAACGATGATTCCAATCTCACTTCCGCTCTCATCCAAGGACCGAGGGGAGAATCTGAGATTGACATGGACTACCACAGAGGTCGCATCGCCCATTCGATTGGACGTATCGAGAGATATCTACTTCGTCAATCGAGGGAGATGCCCGCTCCTGAATCGAGGCCCGCTCTTGACTTGGAATCTCTGCAGACTGCCATCACCAAGGATCCCGACCTGTTCAGAACTCGGATCAACAAGGCTCACGACCAGATTATCAGGGACGTGCATGAAAGATGGCTCACTACACGAGAAGGGGACGAGCCAACCTCGCATCTCAGAAGGTATGATGTCTTTTTACTAAAGAGAAGTATGCATGGACCCTTACTCAGGGCGCTCGAAGACTACAGTCGCGAGGCCGTAATCAAGCAATACCTTGATACCAGAACCTTGGACGGAGGAGCAATCGATCTCGATAAGCTGAGTAAAGCCTCTGTCCCGGTCACAAGCATAAAGTCGTGGGAAAGCTATACGATCAACCCGTTGAAGAGTTGTGCGAGTAAAGACCTCGAATGGACGCTTCACGGCCAGCAAAGGGAGTTCAGGTTTACGCTTGAGAGTCATCAGAAAGACAATCGCTCACAGCAAGATAGCGATGCCGAAGAATCGACTCAGGTGTTCCATATGCCTTGTTTTCCCTTTGAGCCCGGGTCCATCGTGCAAGACAGTCTAGCTGGGAACGAGAAAGAATACACATGGTCCGAAGCGTTTCAGTCTTCCGTCATGCAGAAACTAGGTGCAGCAGTGCGGCCTTCACTCGAGAAAGCGGAGGATGGAGACGGAAGTGGCAGGATGAGAGATCTGATTTCGCAGTACGATGCCGATAAATTGGCAGAAGATATGTCAAGAGACGTCATCCTGAAAGGAGAGATTGAGGGTCTGCTGTCACCAGTCATGGAGAGAAGAAGAAGTTCAAAACGAACGGGTCAAGGTACGATGAGTGATTTGTCGATCGTACCGAGATTCTTCGAGACACCGGAAGGCGCATTGGATTTCAGTTTAAGTTGGGCGAATGAGGATAATGGTGCGGGCTATTTTTTCCCTGCTGCCTCTGAAAGACAAATCGCCTGGAAATTTCGAGATTATATCAAATGGTCACGCAAGCCCGAACACAGACCCACCTGATCATAGTATATTACTTGACATGTGAAATATGGCATGGGCCCTCTCCGATTCTCATGCTATTGCTTACGGCCGCAGCGTAGCAGCAGTCTTCTTGCGCATATCGTGCACTCACACGGCCTAATTGTCGCGAATGGCATGCACCTTTCGTTTGTAGTGGATGATGCATGACTGACAGACTGTCCAGAAGGGTTCACAGCGTAAAGTGTAGCAACCTTGAAGGCGGGTCAGACATCCTGAGAAGCAAGTGGAATGACCTTACTATATTTCTCCTCAGCGTGCAATACAGCATGACGTAGCGTATAATCCTTTGAAGAGCGGAAGACGAATCTGCCCTGTTCCGGCCCATCGAGATGGTGTATGCTATGCAAATATGATGTACCACATCCCGTCCAAGTGACAACCCACTTGCATCATCGCCTATGGCTCACGTTACAGTATCAAGCAGGTGCTGCAGCAATTGAAGCATCAGTTATACAGCATGAGAGAACCTTATGATCTAGAACCCGAGGACGAACAATCTATCGTTGCGCCACAGTCACCTCGACACTCAATATTCTCCACCTCAGGGCTATCAGCAGCAGAAACAGAGTTGGCAGAGCTGCAGCGGCGGGCTGCCATCTCATGGGAAGCCATCGAAGACTTTGACAAGCTCTACCTAGCTTCAAGGAAGAATCGGGATGCAAGCTTACAAACCCAAATAACGAGGTACATCGATGATTTACCGAGGATCAGCGTCGACTCTACAGAACAGTCCCGATCAACTCTTGAAAGATTACATTCACTCAAGCCCAAACATGATTTTCGCGGACACAAATTAGCCAGTACTCAAGCCAAGATTCATGATCTGGAGACACAACTCGGATCTATAGAGAACAACATCGATTTACTTCCCTCGCGTATTCAACAGACCCAACAGGCCGCACTGGAAAGTATAATCGAGCAATTCACGCGCAGGCGAAAAGACGATTTACCGACCTCACGAGGGCTATCAATGGCGCGCGTGGTGTTTGAGGATATCGAGCCCTCCCTCAGAGCAGAGGCGGAGAGGATCGCTCAGAACGCAGCGATCAGTCAATTTATAAATATCATCAAGACTTCCTCTCAGGTGATCAGTCGAGGAGAATTTGGCCATTATGGAACACCCCAAGCGATCGCTAGTGGAGTCAATGAGGTCGTGCGACACCCGACGACTGGCTCAGAGGGATTCTCCTTGGTTTATCCGGAGGTTTATTGGGGGAATGATAGCAATCATCTGACGGATCAAAGGTCCCGCACGATATATGTACCGCATTTCCCGTTCGAGCCAAATGGTCGCTTCCAGCGAGAGATAGAGAAGCAAGAATATGGTGCTGTGCCCGACACTGTTGATGCGCTTATAGCAAGGTACAAACGTGATGCTGATGATTCGGAGGATACTTTACCTCTTTCGAAGGCTGATCTTGAGTACGAGCTGCGCGAGATGTTGAGACGCCGACGAAAAGCAGGTACGACTGGACAAGGGACGTTGAGCGACTTGAAGTTGTTCTGAGTGTGATCGACAGAGAATGATGGGAATGACGATTGTATGGAATTTCAAATCACCAGAACTAGCAACGGCGATTTCTTAGCAGGAATATAGACGTTTTCTGTGTGAAAGAGGTGGTCTTGTATTTTGTCTTTTCATTTTCCCCTGTCTCGCGGACGGTGTTCTCTTCTTCTCGCAATGCATACAAGATACTGTATATGATATACAACATTGATCGTCTTTTCTCATGACCCCGGTGTTTGTATCTCTATCAGCGATCAAGTCTTCAGCAGCCCTTTACGTTCCAGGAACCCGTTTCTATCGATAATGTGAAGTGATATCAATATCTTTTGCCCTGGAAATGAACAGTGGTGTAGACTTACCTGATCTCATCAGAAACCGACTGTATCTCGGCCGACTGGCGCAGACCATCTATATATTGATTGAGCTTTTGCTGTGCTCGTTCCTGGTTTATTATAGCAAAGCGTCAGCCTGTCGTACACCATTCTCAAAGAAAGAGTTTTCATGGAAACCCGTAGTCTTGAGAAGCATGAAAACGTACCAAGCTCGATAATTCGACTTCCAGCTGCACGCCTATAGTCTTCTGCCACCTATATACAGCATTCGATTCATCAGCTGTCTACCACACAACAGACGAAATGAGGTTGACGATGCGGTTACTTACCCTTGGTGCCTATCACATCTCCTCTTCCCTCTCATGCATGCATCTCCGACATGAGGCCCATTATCCATAGGTATGTCTTCTCCACCATTTACAGCTTGCTGTGCCATGACATGCCCATACTCCTCCTCGTGCCGCAGGACCTCGTCATCTCCCAATATTAACTCCCGACTCCATCCGCACGGCCGATCATCCTTGACACTTCCCCCGGTCGTCCCATTCGACTTCTTCTTCTTACCCTTCTTTCGAGTATCTTCAATCTCCTCTTCCTGCTCTTCAGGAAGGTTCGCTAAGGGTCCCATACCCTCAGCCCGTTGAGCCGCAGCTTCCAAGATTTTCTGGCGTTTCAGCACTAATGTCATCGCTTCATCCACTTTTCTCAACTGATTCTCTAAATCTTTCATCCTGTCCGAATTAGTGCTTCCGGATTCGGATTTGCCAGTTGCTTTGTTGGCTTGATCATGATGTTGTATCGTCACGCCCAATTTGGGTTGGGGAAACGAGATGAATGTTTTTGCTAATTGTTTCAAAGTGTTCTTATTGCTTATTGCCGCTATGAGTGACTGGGAATGCAAGAATGCACATGAGGGAGAGCAGAATCTATCCAACGATTGCGAGATCAGCTTGAATCTTGCACGACACACTACAGGGGTTACCACTCACTTGGAAGTTTTGCCTGCTAACGATTTGCTGCATCCCTCTCTCTTGCATAGCTGCTTGTATATCGTGTACTGGTGCGTGCCTTCCAGATCAAGCTATCAGCGAAGAACACCGCAGGGTGCATCGGTTGTCGTGAAGAAGAGTTGACTTCTGATTGTGAGGCTGACTCACTCCTTTCACAGCTTTTACAGATATAGACATCCAGCGCTTCTACCATATCTTCCGTCAAGCCCACACAGGCGGGATGGAACCAGTTATCGCAACTCTCGCAGCCGACCATTAGAACGTCATCGTCTTCTTCGTTGTAGGGCTTGCGGCATACACAGTACACGGCGTTCTTGTCCGGAGATGGATTGGGCGAGTCATACGATGGCGTTGGGCGGGTAGGGGTCGTAGGTTGGGACGGCTCGCTCTATTGACGAAAATGATGACTGGTCAGGTGTGCGACTCTTATTCTACCGGACCGAAGATAGTAGATTTGCAACTCACGAAGACAGATGAAGAGGCCTTTGAAGCGGCTTTGAGCTCTTCCACCTGTAACCAATCTTGGTGTTAGCTGAATGAGGATCAAGCAAGATCGATTTAAAAGCAGACCTACCTTTGTCTGCCCTTTGCCTTTACCAGTGCCCTTCTTCCCTGTCCCACTTGCACCAGAAGTAGACGTTGATGCCTTTTTGCCCTTTGTAGAAGTAGAAGTGGAATCGGCTTTCTTCTTGGTTTTCTTGGCTGGTTTCGATACGGAAGATTGAGAAGCTGGAGTCGAAACAGCAGGGGAAGACGGTGCAGGTGCGGGTGTAGGTACAGATGTTTCCTCCACAGTTGGTGACGATGCTGGTGCGTCTGGAGTCGCTTCTTCCCCTCCCGCTTCTCCTTCTGCGTCTTGAGGAAGATCGTCCAACTCCATCTCCCCTTCCGATACCACCTCTTGCTCCACATCATTTTCATTTGCCGCTACTTCCGTTGTGCTGGTGATACCCTCATCGATGTCCATCTTGTCCGCTTGATCAGGTGTCTCACCCTCAAATGTAGGCTGCTGATCAACATCGACCTGCCCCTCCGTGACAGCCGCCGAGTCTCCCTCAGTTGTCGCAACTGCAGCGTGACTTTCTAAAGCAGCTTGTGAGCTAGCTGATTCTGTAGGCCGATCATCTTCTTCGCGGTTCCCCTCCGCGGAGCCCAGACCGCCTTGCAGACCCTCTGCTTTCACGGCTTCCTTGACAGCTTCGATGGGATCACCGGCTTGGGCGTCAGTCTCAGGACGATCTTCATTTTCAGATCCATCCTCTTGTTCTGCTACATCTGCCATGACTAGATCTTTAGGTTCTTTCGACCCAACCTCGGTTGACTCGGCTAGCAATTCCATCGGGATAGCTTGATGATCAGGAGATGTTGCAGCTTGTATGGGACCAGTCAGAGCTGTTTGCGGCAGTTCGAAGTTTGTGGCTGTGACGTCCGTGTCTGAAACAGCATCTTCTATGGTGCCTTCTGAAGGACGCAGAACATCGAGGTTTCCGGCAATGGGCGAGGTAGGGATCTGAGACGTTTGAGAGTAGTCCGCGGGCTCCTGGTCTCCCGCCTGCGCCGAGAAGTCTGTTTCGTTGTCTCCCGGTACATCTAATGTTGTCGCATTTATCTCCTCAGACTCATCACCAGGCCTCACGCTATCCTCAGTCTGCTCTTCATGGACCTCATTCGTATCTTCCACCACTGTTTCCCACGCAGGCGTTGTTGTTCCCAGTACTTCGTATTCATCTAGTGTCCGTCTTTTCACAGTCACACCATCGCCTTCCTCTTCTTGATCTGACCCGCGAGCAGTGTCATGAGGTTCCACCACCATATCATCTAGGTCGATATCGGTATCTGTACTGGCAGCTACTGTATTCGGGTTGCGCTTAATTGGAGATTTCGACCTTGACTTCGATTTCGACTGGGATTTCGAATGAGAACCTCTTTTCCGACCTCTACTCCCGCTGCCAGAACCTCCTCTACCTCTAGATTGGATGTTTGCGGGTGAAGTGGAGTTGGACGACTTTGGCGTCGACCGTGATCTCGAGCTGGGGATGACCACTTCGGGAATGTATGATGCCGAACGAGATTGCGGTCTTGGTCTGGGTATCGAATCTAGCGGATCCGCAGAAGATTCTCTACCTGAATCTTCATTGGCTGTTACCGCTAGGCTGTCAGGCATGTTTTCCTCTTCGCAGCACCTGACTCTATCCCGTCCTGTCGCTAGTGTCTTAGGACAATATCTGATCTGTTTATAGCTGCAGTAGTATATTGCACATTCCTTTATTTTGGACGCGAAAGTGGACTGACTGAAGAGGGTTGAATCGCGGAGATCACGCTTATTCCGCTTGTCGCATGAGGATTATGTAATAACGCCTAACACTTCGACCTTTTCTTCCTTGCCGCAAGCTGTGAAGCCTAAGTATAGCGCATGCGGCTCTGTGCATCCCCATGGGTAGTAGCTCGCTGGACTGTGTGCCATACACGACTATGGCGCTAGTCGGGAAGGTCGATACACTCGATCAAGCCAAACAGATCGACAGAGAACTAAATCCAACGACTGGAAGAAGCGGCCGAGTGAGTCAGGCCCCAAACGAGCAGTATCGCGTGCAAAATTTAGCCCTCGTTTTTTATTCTAGCAGCATTAGCAAGATGCGTTCATGACATGCCAATATCCTGTCCGAACTCCCGACGTACATGGGCTGGTGTATGGCTTTTCAACGCGATGCGACTAGAATGGCACAGTACGACGCGTGTCATTTTTATATTTGGTATTCAGGGGTCATGTTTTTATGCGTTTTGGAACACGCACAAGGAGTGAGAAGGCTTATTATGTCTCAGGCACGTTCCTTATGACTGCAGAACAACAACCAAAATAATCTTAATCTTGGCACATCAGTTTGATTTGTGCACGCACAGATCACACTTTTATGTCACATCAGGAGGAAGAGGCGAAATTGACAATTGACCATGGCAACGAGGATCTTCTGTTTCTAGTTGATATGACGACCATGCAGTCGTTTCGTTTCGTATCCTTGACTACACTCTTTCGATTCTTTCCTTCTTCCATTTCCTATTATCCAGAAAATACCTTATAAGCTGGTCTGACCATCCTTTCCTCTTTCTTATTCTCGACTAACGATATATTCTCCTCCATTAGCTTATTTGTGCTGTGCACGGTGAGTCTCGTCTCTTGGCTTGATATCATCATTCAACCCTCGCCGCTCTTGAGCAGCTACTTGGCGCCTTCAACTACTTCGTGTCCACAATGGGTCACAGCTGACTATCTCCTGTCCTTCTAGTCACCAGCGGAATTTTCCAGACCTTTGACATTCATTTTAATCAACACTCTCCTTCACCTGACCCGTCGAATCCGTGTAAAACGACATAATCAGGCTGAGCCTCAAAATAACTCTCACCCAACCTTAGAGACAAAATACTCGACGTAGACCAGATCAACAAAATGTCCTCTCGAACGGCTCTCCTCAGCTCACTGCTCCTGGCAAGCAGTGCCTTTGCGCACTGTCAACTCGCTTGGCCATATCCTCTACATAGTCCGCTCAATCCAGCAACTCCAGAAGCGATCAAAGGTATATTCCACCTTTACTAGCAATACATCAGCGGAATCAGAGCTGATGATACTTTTGATTGGCAGATTACTCGATGACTAGTCCGTTGATTTCTGATGGGACGTATCCTTGCAAGGTGAGTAGCGGACTTCTCGTCAATCCCTCAAGTTAGATGTTGCCAGAGTAGGGAAAGGGATTGGTGATCTAGGTTGAGATGGTTCCTTCCGTGTCTGGTCTTCATGATTCTGCCTTTGGCGATGATTCTAGTGCCTTCGAACGCATCTCTTGATATGATTTGAGACCTGTAAACCAAGCTGACTGAGACTTCTTTCCAGGGCTTCATCAACAACCCCTCATCTGGTATGGGGTCCGTCGCTTCGTTCGCCGCTGGATCAAGTATGAACTATACCGTCGCCGGTACAGCTACACACGGAGGAGGGTCATGCCAGATCTCCATGTCGTACGATCAAGGAGCTACATGGAATGTCATCCATTCTCAAGTTGGTGGATGTCTGGTAGATGGAATGACAACCATAATAACGATACCCTCGGAAGCGCCTTCAGGAGAAGCTCTGTTTGCTTGGGGATGGTTCAACAGATTAGGAAACAGGGAGATGTACCATAATTGCGCTTCGGTCACCATCACCAACGGCGGATCAGGTCTGAACGCGAAGGATTTCCCTACTCCCTTCGTCGCCAATGCCAATGTCAACGAGTGTGCAACCATCGAAGGCGTCGACGTGGTCTTCCCTAATCCTGGAAAGAACGTACGATATGGTGGAAGTTACGCTTCGTCCAAGCCAACCACCCCAACTGGATTCACAGGCTCCAACTGTGTTGGCCCTGGTGCCACTGAAGATTCCTCAAATTCTGGTTCTGCGTCCTCCGCCCAACCGTCCAGCACTACAAGTAGTCAAGGTATCGCTATATCAGCTTCGGTCGGGATTAACATTGGAAATACCCCTTCCTCGGTCTTGTCAGCTTCGATTGCTCATCCCACCGATGTTGAATACTCGTTATCACTCGATCCCACTACGACTGCTTTGACACCCAACAATAACGCTGCTCACCCTTCTGCCACCTCGACGTCGTCTTCCGGCAAGACATGTAAGAGGAGTAGAAGGAGATCCGAAGCCGGCACCAGACCTCATCAACGATTAATTCGAAGACCTAGAGCCGCTACTGGAAGAGTCGCTGCTAGTAAAGCTGAACATATCGTTCATGAGAGGAAGAGGGGGACTGGAAGAGTAGCTGCTTTGCCGGCAACGCATAGAATATGATTGATACATGGTCATCAAAGGATGCGGTGGACTAGAATTGAACTGCAAGGCAATCCTCAATGGGCCTTTTAGGCATTTAGTATGTGTCTTCCCCGTTCAACAGTCTGTGGTTTCTCGACTCCCCACACATCATCATAATCAGAACAATTCTTTTCGTCATATTGATTTTTCAAATGTTGATATTTGTAGTCCGTAATTCCGGGGTTATACTGCTGTGCAGTACATAATACATGTAAAAGCATAATCATTCCGACCATCAAATTCGCATCGCGCATGAGCTCAGGCTCACAATTGTCGTACTGATCTGAATTTACTGACTATACTCACGAGACTTGTCGAACGCCAAAGGAGGCCTGTGCGTGACAAACCTTACTCTTACTTACCGAGTAACTCTTCTCGTAGACTCCTTTGACGGTCCGTGCTTAGGCATAGGAGAGATAGGATGACATCAACTTTAGTCACCATCACGAAAAGCGATTTCAGTCACAATGGACGATGCAAATGCAAATGGGGTAACAAACCGGTCAACAGCATACCCTTTGAAAGGTATATAAAGCCCTCTGGCCTCGATTTTATTTTATTTTATTTTCTCTTCTTCTTCTTTCTTCACCTTGAATCTCATCTTCTCCTTCCGCATATACTATATTCGTTAATACATCACATCTTCCCCCTTTATCTTCATCACTTCTTCACTTTACACTCATATATATTAAGACAAAATGGAACAAATTCCTATCGTAGGCCCTATGCTTTCTGCCCTCGGCGGTGAGTCGTCCGCACCTGGTCAAGGCAAACGAGTCATTGGTTACTTCGTAAGTCCAGACCGGACCTTTCCCCCTCTCTCACTTTATATCATCTCTTCCATCAAACCCGATGCATACACTGTCTGTCCCCTTCCCGCTCCTTCACACAGGCCTCGTTATCCTCCACTTACTTGTGCTGCTGGTATATGAGCTGACGAGATACATCATATAGACCAACTGGTATGTCCACTACCCCTAATCCCTCTCGCGTCAACCTGTACCAAGCTTGTCATCAGCCTTCGTCCTCCACTTAGCCTCTTGTCCCCCTCATGGCTTGTGCTTCACTAATTTGAACAGAGTCACTGACAAGTTTGCATTCAGGCAAACCGAACATTACCCTCCTCACATGGTGCCCGTCGATGAGCTCACCCACCTCAATTACTCCTTTGCCAAGGTCAACGAGCAGACTGGTGAAGTCACCTTAAGCAACCCTCATACCGACACTGAAGTAAGCATTAATACCTGTCTTAAAATCTTGACCACTTCCGCCGCATCTGCGAAACAACATAGGCTGATCAGCTCCATGTCGTAGACTCACTTCCGACCTCAAGATGAAACCGCGCAGGATGCCCCTCCTCAGCAAGGTCACAACCTCTTCGGTTGCTTAGGCGCTTTCTTCCTCATGAAGAAACATAATCGGTGAGTCTGTCATTATCTTTGGCAACAGACACTTGGCTGACGGTACCTTCTTGCAGAAACTTCAAGGTCATGCTATCCATCGGTGGTGCCACATTCTCTCACGTTTGTCGCGATCAGCCCTCTTAGTCAAATGTATCAGCTGACCACATTACAGGCTTTCAAGAATATGGAATACATCCACTGGAGAAACACTTTCGTCAAATCTGCGGTCAAGCTTGTAGAAGACGTTGGTCTTGATGGGTAAGCAGCAAATTTGTATCTGCTAAGAGAAATACTGGCTGAGACTAATCTTGCGCTGCCAGTCTTGATGTAAGCCTACTTCAATCCATCTTGAGGCCCGAGCCCGATCTGACAGCTGATACCGTGTCTTGCAGGTTGACTACGAATTCCCAACCAACGAACAAGAAGCTCGATACTACGCCCAGTTGCTCGGAGAGCTTCGAACTGATCTCAACAACCTCGCTGATAAATTACATCAACCTAGAGGTCAATATCTCTTGTCGGTCGCTGCTCCTTGCGGTCCCGACAAGATGAAGCTTTTGCATGTCAAAGACATGGACAAGGTGAGTGGCATCTACTTTCTGAGCAGAACAAAAGTATCTGAGTGCTGACGACCCTCATCATCGGGCAGTCTTTGGACTTCTGGAACCTGATGGTGAGTCATCTCTTGCTCTTGCCGAAGCATATTGCCGCTGATGTTATAGATGTCCTGATGCATTTACAGGCATACGATGTGAGTGATTTCATTTCACGCGCATGTCAACAACACGAAAGCCAGCTGACTGTGTTTACAGTTCGCCGGATCCTGGAGCAAACTTAGCGATCACCAAGCCAACCTTCAAGGCAAAAACGCTAGCGATATTTCCGTTGATCAAGCTGTCAAGTTCTACGAAAAGCAAGGCGTCCACACGAACAAGCTGGTTATCGGTGAGGCGCTTCCTGTGTCAATGATCGCATCAAATGATTCGGTATTGCAATAGGTATCCCTCTTTACGGACGAACGTTTGAGCAGACTGAAGGTTTGAACAAGCCCTTCCATGGTGAGTACTCTGATTCATGCTCAGATCCGATGATGTGCTAATGGTAACTCACGATCACAGGCTCCAAGACCATCGACTACAAGCTCTTGCCAGTACACGGCGCTCAGGTCCACAACGATGCTCACCTTGGGGCCTCTTGGAGCTACGACGCGTGAGTGCTTTTCATTCTGCTGTATTCATACAGTAATGACTGATGAACATTGTATTAGTCACAAGAAAGAACTCATCAGTTATGACAATCCTGAGATCGCCAGACAGAAGACTAAATACATCTCTCAGAACAATCTGGGCGGCGCGATGTTCTGGCAACTCGAAGGAGACAAGCCTCACAAGGCTCACGATAGCCTCGTCAAGATCGTCCGAGAGAATATCGGTAAATTGGAGAAAAGACCAAACGAGCTCAAATACCCTTATTCCAGTGAGTCATCCTTGACCCTTACTCGGAAGGGATGCTGACGATAATGTGACAGAATATGATAACTTGAAAGGGGGATCGCACATGCAGTAAATGCGCGATTTGCTCTACCCTTCCGGATATTAATTCCTTGAAGGCTAAGGTGTATACGGCTGCGATTGAGTTCTAGATTATTCTTTGGTTCATGAAGTGTCTCTTCATTCAGGGCTGATCCTATGTACAGTAGATAGGTCATAGTGATCAACAGAAGATGATGTTATGTATATTCATGTCATGTTGAATAACATTCACTGTAAAATCAGAATGACATCGCCACCACCACTGTTTTGACGATTAGACGTTCGCGCGCGCATGACTTCGACGACGTCTGACTTCACCCTTTCCTTTTTGCCTGTTATCACTGTCCATACTTATCAATTCCAACCATTCGGCAAGAAGGCATGGGAACGCGAGGAAACGGATCATCATGAAAATCTTGACATGATGCACCAAGTTTTCCTGCCTCCGGCAACCCTCTCGCCTTTCCCGCTCCCAATCAGGGGGCCAAACAAGCGAATAATCGAGCTCACCTTCCACACGTTACCTGTTGTGACCAATGCCTCGCAAGGCTACTCCCAATCTCAGTCACTGAGGCATAGACTCACCAGGAACAACACGTCATGGATTGACTTCAGTCAAGCAGGCTTGAAAAGCTTGGAGCGGAGTACCGTGTTGGGTAAACGATCCGAGCGAGTTGAGGGCGGGGAACGTGAAGACGATGCAACTACCGAGCGGCAAACCGATGAAACACAAGAAGTGGAGAATGGAGCAGCCGAACCGGGACTGGACAAGAAGCATGGAGGTCAGGTAACAGAGGTCGTCGCTGAAGATCACGAGGAAAAACGGGTGTCGAAACGCGTTACTCGTCAATCTGGTAGGTTTTGTTACTTTGCTGACCGTAATCAAACCCCCATTTTGGAAACCCGTCAGATCAGCCGTTAGAGTATGAAGACTGATAGCTGGTCCTCTTCATATGATGCAGTTTCACTCCTACATGATCTACCTCAGGTATATCCCTCAGCACCCGTTGTGCATACACAGCCGGAAGATTCATTCTCTACGACAACATCTTCGTTCCCCTCTCAACTACTCACTAATCCCGGTAATACGTCTGTATCGAACTTGCCCAGATGGTCCATCCCTTTACACAAGCTCACTTCTCTCGCTACTCTCCTCGCTCCAACCAGGAATACTGGCAGAAACGTGACATCATCGAGATCGAATAAGCTACATACGTTGATTGTCTGTGTATTGTCTGCGGAGCCGGTTGTACAGAGACAGCGAAAAGAAGAGAAAGCCAAGGGAAAAGAAGGGAGTCTGTTCATCGGTAAATGGACTGTAACTGCGCAGCCGTTGTCTGGGGAAGAGGAAGTCACGACGACAGTCAGATTGTGGGATGAGTGTGCGAAAGAATGGGGAGAGAGGGTGAAGAGGGGTGATGTGGTTTTACTTGAGAGTGAGTTTATCGACCCAAATTCTAGGGTGTCAGACACCAAGCGTCGATCCAGGGATTAAAGGAAGTGAGCTGAATTGATATTGCTTGAAACTCGAATAGATATCGAGCTCAAGCCATTTACTTCGAAAGAACCGACTCATCTCTCGATCTCACCTCACCATATACCGAAAATAACCATACTGTACAGGACTTTGCCGAGGTATGAAACGTCTAGGAACGATTATATATATCGTCCCGCTCCTCAAGCCGATGCCGCTCAGAAAGGCAGAATGATACTGGAAGACAAGATGCTGAGACCTGATCTGAGGTTGGGAAGGAGTGAAGCTGGGATAAGGAAGGTAGAGGGGATAGCTAGGTGGTTTGCAGGCTTTGTTGCAGGAGAAGCGCCGGCATGAATCGCTCACGAGGTATGTATCTGTAAATAGGAGATCTTACATTGTTCTCATCGTTGTATGCATTGTACCATTATGCGATACTCTGTCGCTATCACCTGTTCTCCTTGACCAGGTTCACAGTCTTCCTTCACGCACAACGACTCCTTGTACCCCTTCTTACCTAACGCGAAACAAAAACTACAGCACTCGGGATTCCCAAGTGGTCCCCCACCTTGGTACTAACCGAGCGATACCTGACTTGGCTGCGGGGAGCAGACGGGACCCGGCGTTTTTCAGGTTCTATGACCGTAGATGGGAATCCACCCTTCGTGAGGGGATGATTCCTACACCGGTGTTGACAAGATGTTTGCTCGTGATATCAAAGGAGGGAAAACCGAAGATCGCATCACGTCATCCCATCAAAAGTGATGTTTGGTGTTTGTTCCTCCTGGTGGAGGTCATCCATCCATTCTTGTGGGGAGAAAAACGAAACATACAACATTTCAGTGAGATGATCCATTCATGAAATCTATAACATCCTGACCTTTCACCATCCCATCATGCAAAGTAGCTATCAGATAAATACACCCAGCCAAAACAGAGTTGAGATGTGACGAAAGACGTAAAGGGTGCCTCTTTTCAAGACGATCCTTTCATCCTTCTCCTTCAAGCGGAGCTGGTCGACATCGAGTCGAGGTATAAATGTCGAGTCATTCGGTAGACCGCATTACATTTTCGACCATTGCATGATATGCATAAGGGTGAAGAAACTCGAAAGACCAATATATAAGACGTCGGCCGTAAAACATTCAATTGCCAGACAATATTTACAGAACACAAACCTCACCAAGATGGTCATTGGTAATCTCGAACGACTGAGCGATGTCGAGAAGGTGCGTACCAGAACTTTTGACTATATCTTGACGTCCCAGAGCATCGAAGCACAAGCTGACCCTGGGTCACACTTTTCTAGCTCTCCGCTCATGTCACTCGAGTCTTGGGACAGAATCCCGGTCTTATGACTTTGCAAGGGACCAACTCATACCTCCTTCAACCACCTTCTAACCCTCACGCGCCCCTGATTCTGATCGACACATCCTCACCTCACACCGCCACTCAATACATTGACCTTCTTTTCACCCACTTACACCACCTTGCTCTGGAATCAGGCGTTCGAGAGACCCACTTCGAGTCTGCTTATGCTCAGGCATCTCTCAAGGCTCTTCCGGAAGGCAAAGTCGACGAAGTCAAAGCTTCTATCGTCGAGAACCGAAGTAAAGATCCTCGACATCAAGAGATCGAATTACTTGAGTATGGACCAGGTAGTGAATGGGTACCAACCAATACCAAGTCTAGGAAATTACCAAACATCGAGCATATCATCCTTACTCACCGACACCTAGACCACGTCGGAGCACTCCCTTTGCTGCTTACCACGTTGAAAGAACGAGGGTGCAGTCTACCTAAAATCTGGAAATTCCCTTCCCCGGATGAAGAGCTCTTGGCTCTAAACGAAAAAGATCGACCCACTTCCGATGCTGAAATCTGGAATTCTTTGCCTAAGGGGACTTATCATTCGTTCAGCCCTTTCCAGCCGTTCCATCCTATCATCCCCGGACTGATGATTTCGATCATCGATCCGGTGTACAAACACCTCTTAAAGCACGACAAAGATGGGAAACCGAAATGGAATGAAGTGCCGGAGATCGCAAGAGTCAGCTTAAGATGTTTGAGAACACCGGGACACACGCAAGACTCGATTAGTCTGGTCATGCTTGAAGGAGAAAAGGGGGTGTTCACTGGTGATACAGTGTTGGGTTCCGGTACTACCCATTTCTCCGATTTGGCGAGCTGTGAGTATCGATCAAGGTGCACTCTTTGTGGTTGGGATACGACTAACGACGTCCTCTCCTGCAGACATGACATCGCTTCGAACCCTTTTAGCGCTCAAACCAAATGTCTTATACCCAGCACACGGTCCACACATCCCCAACGCCATCAAGGCAAAAGCGCATCTTGAGACATACATTTCGCACAGACAACAAAGGGAAGACGAGATCATGGCCATCCTTCGGGACTTCGTACAGGACCACGAGGACAAAGGCAAATCTTTGGTCGATATTGTAGTCAATCTGAAAATTGAGGTGCATGCGACTTTGGAGAAGGAGAACGATGCGAAAGGACCGTTGATGTTTGATAAGCGAAAACCAATCAAGTTGCCCGATAACCCGTTCGAAGAAGAACGCAAGAACCTCGAGAAAGCCGAATCTTCCGGTACGCGACCCGCTAAAGCGTTACCTCTAAGCGTTTTGGTGAGACTGTTGTACAAATCCGAAGACGAGAAATTGTTAGTTGCGGCAGGCAAGAATCTAGTTGCGCATCTTGTCAAGCTTGAGAAGGAAGGTAAGGTGAAGAAAGATAAGGGCAAGTGGTGTAAGCTCATTGCTGGGAATGTATCGGAGGAACTGGAGGAGATGGACTGCTGGGAGTACGCGGGGACAGATGGGAAGGAGACATGAGAACATTTGTCTCTCGTTAGAGCGAATCTCGTTTTAGACATGATCAAGCCCAAAGTAGATTATCATCTTGCAGAACCATACTACAGCTTGCAATAGTTTTTGTAGTATTAGAATGACATCACTATGATACTTGAGTCCATCGCAGGGTACACCACCACTAGAATACTCATCATTATCGATTAACGTTACTCACAATGGGTGACTTGTGCGTGATGGGGCGGTCCGTCGACCAGTCCAACGGACATTCACCTATTCGGGCATTCGCCGACGAGCGTAGGCAAATCTCCCTCATGCAGAGGTTGAACTATGGCCTACCATTCATGGGAACGAGGTCGCGGCGGAAAAGAACTTGGGAACCGCAGCTTTACGCTGGCCTCGGTGACTATGGGTATCGTGCTTGATGCGGTCAATGCTCCAAGCTCATTGTTTTAATCCCGACTAACGGATGTTCCACCGACTTTCAACTCACGCAAGGGATTATCACGGCGGGACAGTCTGCAATGGGCGTGATTTCGTCTGGAGCCTTCACGAAGCAAGATGCCACGCACATACTTCGGATGACGACCGAAGTTTGTCAAAAGGAGAGTAGTCTTCATGGTGAATGGTGAGAAGAATGTCATTGGTCTAGATCGACCTCACTCAAGGAGCTTTCTCTTGTACCCACGTCAAAGCGCTTCGGACGAGAGTTTCTTTTTGAGTATAAGTCCTTTGACCAACGCACGTCGATTCGCTACTCTATGCCTTCTCCTTTGAGCTGGCCCCACTTTTTTTTCTCCAACAACATCATTCGAAGCGCGCGGCATCATGATGACCTCAGTGACATGTCTGGACTCTGTTACGATGAGGCACTAAGCAAAACAAAGGACATCCCCTTTCATGAGTTCTGACGATGCTGAAGCAAGACGAGGGTCTTGATAGTATGCGGTCTTCTACGATTCAGAGGGCTCAACAAGGTATAAGGTATAAATACGGTCTGCTGCCACCCCAAAGTCTTACTACCTCTGCCCATCATCATTGACTTTCTTCCTCTTACGGGTTTTACTCGACTCATCCAAGCTTTGCCTTCAGAGCGCAAAGTATATACATCAGTCACCCATCCGCCACAGACAACTGCTTGATATGTCCTTGATCGAAGGCCCTTACGATGTGGTACATACGGACACGCACCGCGCTCAGGCAGCCACTTTTGGCTTAAATGATTCTCAAAGCAATTCACGCACCGGCAAAAGCGCTTACGCAACTTGCCAGAGAGTGATTCCTGTCTTGCAAGGTAAGGCCTACCAGATCATCACCTTTGACGGCTGTGGAAGCGTGACTGTGAGCTCCAATGCTCCTGCAGCAGAAAGTGACAGAGCAGGATACAGAAAACGAGCCCTTTGTTTTGTGAGTCCCGACTGTACCTGCCCTTTGCAGCCTGAGCAAGAACAAGGTAGTCTGATAGATCGTTCGCTCACAGGGGCAGGGCTGCACCAACACGGCGCCACATGCCAGCACCGACGATACAGTGGCATGGAACCAGAATGATGCTATCGATGCCACGGTAGATCATATCTTTTCGGGCTTGGGTGACCACAACGAGATCACGGTCACCTATGTGGAGCATTTCACAAACGATTCGGACACTCAGGGGAATTATTTGGCCGAAAACTCGCACGAACAGCCTTGGTATACCTGATCACTTTAGGTACTAGTACCATTATAGCAACTATTTCACTGGTCAATGCGAACCTGACCCCTTCCGTATGAATCCTAGATAGTCATATGAAACGTTGCATTCATCTACGAAATGACGATCTCATTCGAAAGGGACAATCCATCCGAGCTGAGCTCTATTTAGTCGGTCCCAAAGTGGCTGTGAGAGCGAGAATGTGAGGAGTTTGCAGAAGCAGACATCGTAGAAGCTAACGGTGTCCGAACAAAGGGCACCTATGAAGATAGGCGAAAAGATGCAGTCCCAATCCTACATAATAGTTTAGCGTTGGTCAGACGACGAGGGTAAGACAACGCAGCGACGTGCATGGACGCCACAATGCACAATAAGACCTGCAGCAGGTATTCTCAGCAGCGAAAGTAGCTACCTTTCCGATTCAGCCATTTTCTGATACAGATGAGAGGGGAGTGTCGTATAAGCGTGGGCGTTGCTGCAGTCGAAGGAGTCACGGTTCTTGCGAAAGTGTCATCCTGCCGAGCGCAGGCCAACGACACACATGCCTTCACTGGTGTTGAAAGAGGATCGGAGCTTCCCCATGTTGCTGTCAAGTCTGCTAGCTTTGGACGCTATGGGAGGCCGACTGAAACGGGGCGAGGCGACCTTTGTCGACTGGCTTGCTCCAATCTGGGCTAAATGTCATTGAGAAATGAGTCTGGAGTCCGCTTCACTCTCTGATACTGCTATGAGAAACATGCACAATGGGTAATATGACGTCGCCTTCTCGGTCGTAGGTCGTGGGACAAAGGAGCGATCATTCTGGACTTGTCTTCGGAGCACTTGAGTCGAACATCATATCTAACGTGAAGTGCATAAGTTGGCATACTCTCCTCTGCATACACGACAGCTTCCCTGATTTTCGCATCTCTCAGTCCACATCTTGGCTTCCTACCATAGGCTCTTGATCCAGTACTTGTCACTGCCTGATTGTTTATCATTTCATTGTTGTGATCATGTCTTCTCGAACTCAGGAGCCTTGGACTGAGATCACTTTCTCTGCAGATGCCGCTCCCACCGAAAACCAGATCAGGGTACTACTTGGCGGCGCAACCGCCGACGGAGAAGAGGCATTCGTGCTGAAGCAGTGTAAGCATTACACCTGCCACTCAATCGACATGTTCGGTCCGTCATCAACATAGGCCGTGGCATTATTGAGTAAGGAGCATTGCAAAGTGAGTTCGAAAAAAGAGACCACACGCGACCTTCAGCCAACCCGCATTGAGGGATGTTCTCTTGCTGAACGTCTGTGCTTACCCATTGTATCGCTTAACGAATGTGATATCTAGGATTGGAGCTGTCCTGGCACAATGCCAGAAATACAGACCTTCAAATCCACAGAAGAAGCCGCCACTGGGCTTATCAGAACCGTCAACAGCACCTTACAAGGTACTCCCGATCAAGTCACGGTGACATTCTACAAATTCCCAGGCGACTCCAGGACTGATCCCCGTAGTTACGACATCTCACCATGGGCCTCTCCTCCAGGCGACGGCGGCTATACTGCTCTTGGCGCATCCACCCGAGACACAGGAGCAGGCTGGTTTCGACTCCCATATGGCTGCGATGACCTAGCTTAGAGTCATCGGAACCTCCAGATTCCAAGGCTTGAGGGGGAGCGATAGCTCTGTTCAAAAGGATCAGGCTTATAAGCGTTTGAATGGAGCTACATTAGGACGAGTGCGGTATGATCGCGAAGACGAGCGACAATTTTCATGACATTCCTCGACGATGGGCACGGGTGTACATTGGCCTGATGCATAGGCGAGCATGCATTTCACGTATCTCGGAGCAATGAAGGGATCGCGGGGACAGGGGGTGGGTGAAATCGCAGACATGGGCAGGCAGTGTAAGGCCCAGTGTCTGCGCGGAGAGCCCTCCCTTTCCAGATCACGATTGTTCAGATCTTCTTTTGTCGGAGTGTGGCAGCCTGACTTCTGAAAACTCTCGCAAGGGCCAGACTGCGATCCATTCTTCGGGTCCTCCGTTATTTCGAGCCTCGAACGCTCCCTCTCGACTCGATGCTGTTCGTTACGCGTCATCATTCGTTGTCGTCGCGATTTTGAGTGACTCATCGAAGTAGTCACCTTTGAGCTTAAGCTCCACTCCTCGTCCCAAAAGAAATGTCCCTCGACGGTCATTACGTCATGTCGAGCTGCCTACGACTGGCTGGAAGGTCGGACAGTATGGCACCCGGGAAAACAAAGTGTCAGATTCGTCCTTTCATGAGGATTGACACATTACGACGGCCACAGCAATGTCCACTTCACGGTTTGGGAGATCTCGTAAGGTATGAAGAAGCACTAAGGCTCTCATTTCAGCTCATCTTCTTATCACGTCTCTCAACCATCTTTTCCCAAGTCATTTTACTCATTATCATCACCACAAGCCGATTCGTGATGTCCAATATCAGTACGCGTTCTCGCCTTACCGCTGAGCGCGACTACATGCAAGGGGGAAATCCACCCGACGCTGGAGATATCAAGCGCCTGCTTAAGAGAGACCGGAATGGCGATTCGTTCGTGAGCATCACTTCATGTGAAGCTTGTGGCTCTGTCAGCGTGATAAACGATGACAAAGTACAAGACGTTTCCAAATGTCGAGTGAGTCCTGCATTTATACGAAACAGGACACTGTACTGTCCTTTCGATTCGTTGCCAATTCTGGTCCCATCCTATCACTCCTACAATACAGCTGATTCCAATACTGGTATCTTAAATGAATGTACCCTTCCTTCCGACCGTGACCACAGTCTTCTGGATGCGCTCTTGAATTGTCCGCGGAGGGAAATACCTACACGTCCGCGTGGATGTCCAATGGAAATGCTGCCGCCACAATCGTGGATGAACTCAATGAAGGCTTGAGCGATCACTCGACGGTTGATGCGTTTTTCTACAATGGGAATCCTGATACTGTTTCCGATTCCGATCGAGATCAAACTTATTACGATTAGGAGAACAAACTCCCTAATTGGTAGTCATAAATACCACAGTATACTTGCCAGCCAGACTGACCTGGTTCTACCTATTTTCGGATCACACTGTATTAATATAGCATGATCGAGTATTTAAAGCATATAATCCCTCGTAGTCAAATTTCGCGCCGTACAGCACATACTGAGTCAGATTCAACCATGCATCGGTGAGATCTCGGGTAAATCCTTCGGTCCTGACTCCTCCCTGTGAAGACTTCACGAGGGATCCGCTCGAAAAAAAAATGAGAATGAGGATGCATCTCTACAAATATAGTTTTCTGTTGATTGCATTGCATCTTGGGAGACAATGTTGATTATCAGCTGTATCCATCCCGCTTGTATGTGAGTATTAGATCGACAGCAATGATCGATCTCTGCCCGCTGCGCTCCATCGATTCGCGCAATCCGGCTTAATTCTCCACATACACTAACAGATCCTCAAAGCAGTCATTCTCTTTCTCCCTTCCTCGACTTCTCAGGTCCTCGATCTCCGCTTCTTCCAATCACGACTTGACAAACTTGATACCAAGCTCGAATCATCGATGCAGATTCCCTCGCCATTCTGTACTTTTCTCTTTCTTTCCTTCACCGTCCTTCTTCGCTTCCTGCGCAGCCGCAGCCACAGCCTCATTCGCCTTGTCCGCCTTGGCTTTATCTGCCTTCCTAGCTCTATAATCTGCCTGCTCAACCGCCCGTGTGATATCCATGATTTCCAGTGGTTTTAAGCTGAAGGTTTTAGCTAACAGCGGTATTTGTGACGGAGAGAGTAAGAGGGACCGATGGGAAGCCTTGGAAGTTATCGGTCCAGGAGCTGGAGCAGGGAATGGTTGCTGGATGGATTTCTTCTCCGTGCCTTTCGTAGAATCATCTGTTTTCGGTACGGTCGTACCTGGAGCTGCAGTTGAAGACGTCGAAGGTTTATGTATGAGTGATTCTGGGGTGGATGTTCCGTCTATAGCTCCTTCTGCCTCGCCTTTACTTTGCGCAGGTAATTTTTCGACTCCTCCTTCATGCGTTCCTGCTTCTACATGCTCCTTTGACAGGTCTTTCAGATGAGCTCCTTTGGAAGAGGTTTCGTCCGGAGCTTTGTTTTCGTCCTTCCCGCTCTCTATACTACTAGGCTTGGTAGCGTAAATCTCAGATAATTCCTTCGACTCCTTCTCGACGATGAGACCGTTCTGTAGCAGGTTCTCAAGGTATAGGGCACCTCTCCATGATTTGTAATGCGACCATGCTCGCCATAGCACGTAGAAGAATGGGAAATTGGGGATGATTGGTATTATAGCGAAAGGGGCGGTCAGTGGGGTACTGCTCAAACCAACAAACAAGCTCAGCCTATCGAATAGGGTGGAGAAGTGTTGAGTCAAAGTACTCACGCGAACAATGATCGGTACATCATCTTCCTATGATACGGTATTCTGTGCAGCAAGAATCGATGTAATTTCGGTAAGAGAGGAGGGAGGGTCGTTCCTTTGATCTCTGGGCGGAGTAAGGGGATCTGAGGGAGTCATCAACGTTAGCCGCATGTCAATCTCGACGAGATACATCATCAACCATGTGTAGTATTGCCATAATGTACCTTGATAGAGCAGAGCAGTAAACGTAATTCACCTCAATTCTCTCTCCGAGGATCTTCCCATCCTTCCCAATCTTCACCCCCTCCCCCTCTTTTATAGCTTTCAAACTCCACTCTTCATACTCTATCCGATCCATCAATTTCTCCCCCTTTGCATAAAACCAATACGTCCACGAGTCCTTCGGCTTCTTACCGAGGTTCAACCACGTATCCGACGCCTTATTCAACGCTCTAGAAGCGATGTTGGGAGGACCCTTTTCGGGCGGAGGATCAGGTTGAGTCGTTTGGAATAACATTAAAGGTGTCTTAGCTGATTCTGACTGTGACTCTGACGCCCCCTGAACTTCTCCCGTGGACTTTCCGGCATTGTTGGCTGAGGTAGGAGCGGATGGCTCGCCAGTGGGTGTGTAAGCTGGATTCGGAGGGGGAGAAAGAGGTAATGAGTGTGGTTTTGGGATTCGAGCCAAGGGAAGGGCGAATATCCGGAAGGGCCGTTTGGATAGTTGTTGGGGTATCTTGGATGTCATGCTGGGTACGTCTGATTGCTTTTCTACTTTCCAATGGTCCTAAGCTTGCTCGTCTAGCTGTGATGAATGGGACACGAGAGAGATCTTTTGGATACAGCTGCAGATCTTTGTATAGGGGTTACTCTATAATTAAATCCGTGGATAGTGGATCGAATCTTTTCAGGATCACTTATCATTCCGACGCGTGGTAAGATTAGTCTACCCAAAGTGTCGTCATACATCCGGCAAAGCCTGTTACTCTTTGGAAGGCAAGGCCGAGGTAGCATAGTATCGGGACAACGGAACAACAACGACAACATAGGAAGGCTCGGGCATGCCTTCGCGAGGAGGAGAGCATGCGAAGCTCTGGCAATCAGCCGCATTGTGTTTTGCGGCATGCATGAGTTGCATACCAAAGAATTTCCCCCGGCCAAGAAAGCCAGTCAGGTCGAACCTCAGCAGTAAATACATATGGAACTCATCCGCAACATTCATGCATTTTCGTAAGTCTCATCATGATAAAAATGGAAATACAAAGATATGCTTCTAACACCTGAAAATGAATGTCAAGCTCAGAAAGTCACGAGTAAGAAGAACAAATACAAATTGGCTTCAGCTTCCAGCCATAGAGACCCCTGAGAAGCAGTATATCAAATACCGCTGTCCTATTTGCCCCTATAATCGAATACACGTATAAGCGCATAAACATCGACAAAACCCTTTTCCGTTTATTCACATCCCTGATCGCTACTATGCAAGTAGTCACGACAGCCCGCAGCCACCTATCCTACCACCCCTCTAGCTCTCTTGGATTCTCTACTTTCTCCTACACCTACATTCACGTTGACATTCGCATTATTCTGCGGCGCCAAGAAAGTGCTATTAGAAGGTAAGAATCCGATAGTGATACCGTTGACCATGCCCATACCGCCGTTCAATGCGCTGAAATCCTGTTGGCCGTTCAGTTGTTGTTGTTGTTGAGGATTCAGACCAGCCCCATTTTGGTTCGACCAACCCCCATCAACTTCGACTACTGAGACCGTCCCATCATCATTCAGAGCCTCGATCGGCCGCTTCCTAGCATTGTTGGTATTGTTATTGTAACTTGAGGAATCGCCAAATATGACTCCTGTGCCTATCGCTCCGGTCGATAGACTATTCACATCAGGCATCATGCCTGTAGCCAAGAATTGCTATTTGACCCCAAAATAGGATGTTAGCACAGTACAGCAAAAGTCCATCGATGGTGAAAGGCAAGGAAGGATAAGGTGGACTTACCTGCAGAACCAGCTGATAAGTCTCATCGCTCCATCCACTACCTGCCAGAGGATTTCTCATGATGATCTCATCGTTCTCTTCCGTTCCATCCCTGCCATCCTCAACGTTCTGGATTGACCCGCCAGCGCCCATATCACCACCATTCAAACCCATCAATAATCCGGCGTTTCCTTGTTGAATCGTGGCGGCTGATATGGCCAATGCTTCTTGGACATGCTGGTCTGACAGAGGCGGTACACCAACTGAGATAGGTATGATCTTTTCGTATATCTGAGCTTGTCGTAGGTGCATCAGATGTTTATCCAATATCAGGAATAACCCATGCTTCGTAAATGGTTTAGCCAAGATATCGTTCATTCCGGATCGGATGTATGAGTCGACATCCTCTGCAGTAAGCCCAAAATACACTGTCAGCACATCCATAAAGGTATTTCAGGCCGCTCCCGTCCAGACACAACGGCACTCACGAGGTTGAGCATTAGAAGTCATACTGATGATAGGCGTGTAATTGTCGAATTGCCTGATCAGACTCGTCGCCTTCCTTCCATCCATATTGGGTCCAAAGAAGATATCCATCAATACTAGATCGTATTTATCCTTGTTCATCTTTTCGATGGCCCCTTGAGCATTCTCGACAGTTTCCGTTAAACATCCGAATTTGCTCAAGAATTTGCTTGACAATTGTCTGTACACTAGATCATCTTCTACCACTAGAATTTTCGGTGTTGTTGCCCAGTGCGGTTTGACAACTGATCCACTACCAGATGAATGGGGCGAGGACTTCTTGAAAGGTTTCGATGAACTGCCACCAGGCGGAGATATTGCTGTCCCCCCCGCGCCAATGGAATTGCTGTTTTCTGTCGGCTGGAGCACCGATGATACAGCTGATTTTCCATTGAGGACCGAGAGATCCGCCGCTTCGATTCCACCAGGAGGAGGGATTATGCTATCTAGCATTTGACCCGATGGCGCCGCTGTCGAAGGGACTTGTTGTGACTCAATTGCGTTGTTGTCTGCCGAAGTGGCTTGTTGTTCCGAAATTGGTTCGAGGCTGTTGACTTGCGCAGATCCGGTGATCGGGTTCTCAATGGTCGGCAGAGCGGTTCCTTCCTCAGTGAATCTTCCGTTGGTATTCTGTATACCTCCGCCGCTGAGGACATCGTACATCATCCGAAGCGTCGATCCATCCGAAGATTTGCGATGATACATCGGCATAGTCGCTTGGTTCCCTTCAGTCAACCAAGCTGGAGTCTCAGCAAACATCGGAGTCATACTGAGCGGTTCACCGGCATATAGCGTAGCCTCGATATTCTCTTCCTTCGGCACGGAGTCAGCCGCCGTCGCGAGAGGCACTGCTACCGGTGCAGAAGCGATTTGAGTCTGTTGAGTGCTTGGAGGTGCGGATTGAGGGACTGATGGCCCAGACATGCTACCTAATCTGCTTGGTGCGCCAGAGACGTTCCTCATACCGCTCGTAGCGGGTCCACTCATACTGCCTCGACTGCCTCGACTGGCGGTCCCGTCCGTCCTGGGCGAAGTCTGATTGGTACCATTGGTGTACAAAGGATTGAATGATGGTGCGGGGGCCATGTTGTACTGGCCGTTCAGTTGCGACGGGTAAGGTGCAGCCGAAACAGGAGGACCGTAGCTCGTGGCGGGCGTCGATCTCGAGCCAGGTTGAGGGATGGAGTCGTAGGCCTTGAATAGGTGTAGTATACGAGGTGAGTAATTGCCATCACTCATGGGTGATCCCGATGTTTCTACCGGCCAATATTAGCTATAAATGTATACACAAGCATATACAGTGTCTCTCACGAACCTCTTTCGTTAGCAGCTAGGTGACTAATCACTTCCTTCAGTACGTTCATCATACCAGTCTCTCTGGCTCTGGCCTCCCTGACGTCCTCCAATGCCCGCTCGAGCTTCCCCTCAAGATTGACTATGCGATTCTCCATAACATTGATCCTGCTAGCATCCTCCGAAGATAGACCGAAAGCCCTTGGAGAGGTGTCCTCGTTTTCGCCCCCAGCGGTCTTACGGGGGGCAACAGCTTTTCGCTACGGTCATCAGATGTTATCAGCTAAGATTTGCGAAAGCGTAAACAATGATCATCGATTTATTACTGACCTTGATATTTTCGAGATCGGACTTGCCACCAGCTACGAAGCTAGGATGTTGAAACTCCCATACCTGAGATATATGTCAGCTAGGCACCTCGTAACCAAAAAATTGGCAACCTCACATTTTCCTTGATAGTGCCTGACTCCTCGTCGACGTGTTTGATCTGCTCTCAAGTTAGCTATATTGTATCGGATGATTTGCTATTAAAATTACTTACCTTAGAAAAGCCATACTTATTGAGCTGTCTGACAAAACTAGAGAAGTTGGAATGCCTGAAAGTTTGCGGTCTGCGATATCGTCAGACATATCAACTCGATAATTCCAATTCTCAGAAGCGCTTGTTGAGCATCGTACTCACAAGACTTTCGTGGTAAAATCGTTCATGTCCCAAACAACGAAACTTGTTCCTCCCCTACCCCAGCCTACACTGCCCCTTTTCCCGCCTTTATCTCTCGGTTGTCCAGCAGCCTTCCCTTTTCCAAATGTTGCAGTCTCCTCTTCCAGCATCTTGTACAGCTTCTTGATGAATTCTGATGGTCCTTGTTGGCCTCCTCCACCTTCTTTCCCACCTCCCGTACCTCCAGCAGCTTCATTACCCCCGGCCGTGCTCGGACGTGTCTTACTCTCGTTTGCGACAACCACATTGGTGTTCTGGGTGGTCATGGGTATAGCTTGGGGTTGGGGATTAGAACGCCGATCGACAAGATCTTCCAATTTGACACCTCCCCCTCGACCAGGATGGACCGAGGACCACGGAGCTACGCCTGCCGCCCCGCCAGGTATCTGTTGAGCTTGACGCGGAAGAGGCGGTTGAGAGGGCGATGATCTTGCTGGTTGAGCATAAGCGGCATACGGATCACCACTTCCGCTGGTGTTTCTAGATGACGGTCCGGCACTAGCATACGCTTCTAGAGGCGGACCAGGCGGACCGGGTCCAGGTGGATTAGCCCACTGTCCACCTGGTACTGGCAGACTTTGAGGATGTCGTTGTTCGAAGGGGTACATCCCAGCTTCTGCTGGATACGGCGCACCTCCGGCCGATCCAGGTGGAGGCGGTAGACCTTGATGCTGGTGCACTAGCGGAGGTAAAGGTTGACCAGGTAGTGACGGATTACCGTAATATCCAGCCGGGGGTAGTTGATGAGGATACGGTGGACCGGAAGGTATACGCGACATCTTGCTTGACGCGGACGCAGATAGGATGGGGGAATGCGCTAGAAGCAGGATCGGACGGGTATACTGGTTTCGCTCAATCGGCACGTTCTGCAGTACAAGTCCAAGTAATCAGATAAGCCATCCCAACGCTTCGGCTTGAGAACCGCATAGCAGCGATCAAATCGAACGCATCGAAGTGTATACCTTCTGATTGTGCAGAAGGGTCACAAGAGAAGAAGAGGAGAAGAACAACTGACGTACGTGCTTAACAAATGCCGTTTACCGATGGATTTTGGAAAGGTACGAGTGCAAGCAAGCGAATTCCCTCCGTCCTGATCGTTCGCCGCTATCTGGGCTGATCGTATGCGGATGGGTGACACCCACGGATAGATACGATTGTGAAGAGTACGTGAGGAGTGATCTTCGCAAGATACAAGCTTGGGATGTCATGTATAAAGGAGATGAGAATTGGTAAGAAGGTTTTATTACCATAACAATGGACAGGCAGACAAGTACACAGCAACATGACATGCACCGTACGGTGATGCAATAAACCATGTGAGGGATTTGATCCCGTCATTCACCATTAACCACACAGTCCGAATTAACAGGACAAGAAGGGGGGCCATACTTCAAATTTTCATCCATCGCCATCATGATCACCGCGACCACCTAGCGGCATCTCGATGCATGACCGGAGTCCAGCTGGACTGCTCTCTGCAGAGGTCCATTTTCAGTGGTGTTGAAGACGTCACAAGCAGACGACACCGAAGACTGGCAAAATGCACACGCAGCGAGGAGAAGAAGCGCCGCCGACGTGTATCCGCACATCTGACGTAATACACCACAGTCACGGCGTGAGCCGAACAACGCATTACATTCGACCGTGATTAGAGGTTTGAGGTCCGGGTCGCTGCAGACGAAGAGGAGCGATAAGAATAGCGGATAGCGATGAAATGGTATTCTCAATTGACTGTTGTAGATAGCCGGAGGCCACCTGTGCAAGATGTCAAAGTCGCCTGTCATCATACTGACTGGAGCATCCCGGGGTCTAGGTCTAGCAGTCCTACAGCTCCTGCTTTCGAACCACAACGCCAGGGTGACTACCCTCTCTCGATCAATCTCGTCCGAACTACAGGCCGTAGTCAAGCAATATGGTCAAGATAGAGTCTTACCCATTCAAGGCGATGTTGGCAGATCAGAGGATAACATCAGAGTAGTTGAAGAAACTGTGAAGAAGTGGGGTGAGATAGATGGGCTGATATTGAATGCCGGTACCATTGAGCCGAGTAAGTCACTCATCATCTCCTAATCTGCCAAACGTTGCATGCAGCTGCTCATGGGTTTATAATTACGGAAATAGAGAAACTCGATTCCGTACCGATAGATAGTCTCGCATCATACGTCCAGACAAACCTACTTTCGACAATATACTTGGTACAGCCTGCTTTACCACATCTACGCAAGACAAAGGGAAAGGTAGTGCTCATCTCCTCTGGGGCAAGTACGACGGGATACCAAGCTTGGGGTCTCTATTCGATGGCCAAGGCCGGTATGAATAGCTTAGCGAGGACGTTGGCGGCTGAGGAGAAAGAGAATGAGGTAGCGGTATTTGCCATTCGACCCGGTATGGTCAATGTAAGTCCACATCGTTACATTACGGTTTACCGTCATGACCGTTACTGATGTTTGACTACTTTGACTGGGTTCTTTCTCCTCAGACTGATGTAAGTTCCATCGCAATCTCTTTCGTGCAACTCCCGTGGACGCACGCTGAATTCTACCTCGCCGTGCCTTTCAGATGCAAGCCTTACTCCGAAACGAGGGGCCCGCTACGATGCATCCTGACGAGATGGTCAAATTCCAAAATGCACACAAGAACGGCGAACTCTTAGCGCCAGAGCAGTAAGTTGTTCTCTTTCTTCCAAGAGATCCACTAGTTCAAATTCAAAAGGCAACTGAAAGCTTCGCTAATGCTCGAATGGCAGACCGGGATCTGTAATTGCTGGTTTAGCGATCGATGGATCTCTAGAGCTGACGGGAGAATACATAAACTGGGCAGACGATCGATTGAAATCGTTCCAATAGTTCACGGACTGATGCATGAACATATCATATCATCTCATATCAGGTGTAGGGAGTGGACGTCATGATGAAGACCACCAAGACCGACAAATACGACCGCATCGGTGCTTTGGAATCTCCGTTTACTTATCGCCCATGATCATACGTACTGATCAGACGCAGCCATTTCGACAGATCCGACATCTCCGCTGATTGTTGGCGCATCAACAGATCTGACATCTCTGCTGATTGGTGGCGACATCAATTTAAGGTATGAAGTCTCCCGTCTCTACACTTCCTCCTGGTCCGGCTCCAACCTCTTTTCACGGAAAAATACTAGCATGACCAAGCCGCCAAGGATTACAAAACTCCCACTGAAAAAGTACGAGTTCCTGCTTCCCGTCCAATCTTCGATCGTGCCATTTCCCGTATTCAAAAGACCCGATTGGATTGCTACTCCGACAACTCCGCCTACTTGGAAGACGACATTTGCGAATGATCCGGAGATACCGGCGTAAGATATAGGGAACGCCTGAATGATACATGTGCTATATCCAAGAAGATTGGCGTCAGCTCTCATCCTTGCCAAATGTAGCTTTGAAATCCCATTGATTCCAAACCTATTCACTCACTTGGCAGCGATATATCCTATGATCCCACCAGCCACACCAATAATCATTCCCGGAAAGATAAATTTCCAATAGTTCATTCCATCTCCTCCATCGCTAAATGCAAAAAGCAGACTTCCCACTAGACAAGCAAGCGTACACACAGGAAGGACCAAGCGAGGTTTCAGGATGAGGAAGGGGAACGGATGAGTCAAAGCACCAACAACGACAACCGTTATACCCATCGGTAAAAGTTTCACTCCAGTCAAGATCGGTGAGATCCCCAGAACGTCTTGGAAATAAGTCGAAATACGGAGTTGGGCAGTATTGAACCACATGTTGATTCCTATAGCCATCAAAATCAGGGGGAAGATATTTGGGAATCGCCAGATTCCCTTGGGTAATAATCCGAAACCTTCTTCTAATCTTGCCTCCCAGAAAACGAAGACGCCGAACATCGCCAGAGAGACCAAGAATGGGGCTAAGAAGATCGCGGATGACCATCCTTTGGATTCGGCTTGAGTGAAGCCGAGGATAAATAGGACCAAAGCGGAAAGTAAGAGGACGACACCGATAAGATCGAGTCGCTTGATCTTGTCTTTGCTCGATAAAGAGGAGGCGACTGCCTTGGTGGGTGGCATGTACACCCAAGCGAGGGCGGCAAAAGGTGCAACTACGATGCTGTCATCATGCACATCATATCAGCGAACAAAGCCTTCAGAGTTGAGTGTCTCGCACAGATGGTAGTCGGTGTTTCACTGACGTCACGAATCGGAAATACCATCTCCAGCTCGAGAGCATGAAAAGACCAGCGAGGATCTGGTCATCCACACATGATATCAGCCATGCTGTATATCAGTACTCCAACTACCTGACCAAACCACATCACTTGTCACTCACGATGGCTACAGAATTCGATAAGGCAGCAGCGATACCGTATATAGAGAGCTTCTGCGTCTGTTCCGTTGGGTCAGGGTACATTTGCACTGACATACAAAGCGTGTGAGAATCAGCTCAAATAATCCTTCCAGCCTTCAGTTCCTGTACGGAACAGAGTGTGCTTTATATACATTATCAGAGAAAACAATAGTGGGAAGCTCAACTTACCAATCATGTTGATCGAGCTCGGTATAGTCAACACAGCCGCCAAAGCTGAGATAGCTCTCAAGACGAAGAACGAGTATTTATCCTCCATGAACGAAATAATCAAGTTGAAGATCGCTATTCCGACGAAACCTATACTGTATACTTTTGACGGTGAATACAGATCGGCTAGTCGACCAGCGAGTAACAGCGTCGAACCGAATGCAATTCTACGAAAGCCGGCGGTATGAACCAATCGGCAATTAGCACTCAGACCATCCTTGTAGTCCCGAAGAATGCTTGTTGTGTTGGGCAAGAGAAGGGGTACGGGAGCGTAGTTGGAGTGTTTGAGAGAAACGCGATGTTATGAAAGATAGCACGAGACTTACGCATAAGTACCTAGGATCCAAGCTTGATCACCGACCCCGATACTTAGATCTCGAGCTATCTCAGCGGTCATCAGGAAAGTAGCCGACACGCCGGCCCCGTCGATGAACATCCTGCATTTCAGTGAATCACCCCGGAGGATCAGCGGCTGGTCATATCGCATTGAGATGATCGATTTCGAGCCGATGTCGAGTTTAACGTTGGATCTGTAGAGTACCTTGAGGAGGACGCAGGTGGGCCAAGGTGTGAAAGAATCGCAGAAAAATGCGATGAGTTGAGGACTCACGATAGACAGAAACAGAATAACAGGATATTCTTCTTATTCTTAGGCAGACACGCCAGATCCTCGTTCATATCTGCGCGCTTCACTTCTTCGTTATCTGTATCATTTTTCCCGCTAGTGTAGTCGAGTGCTCCTCCGACTGTATCAACCTCAGAGCCTTGAGTGACGGTCTCAGCCATCGATGCGTTTTTACTGCTTGTATCGGTATCCTCGATCAATCCTACTCTGGGAACCAGCGGAAGTATGTTTTGTAGAGGTATCTCATCAGGCTCCTTCTTCAAGAGGAGTTCACTGCCTCTTTCACTGGGAAGAGGCTTCCCCAATTCGGTTTCGTCCCTCGTCGGAGGATAGTCGTTGTTGATATTGGTTTTATTATCGTCGATGTTGAGTCCACTTCGATTGTCGTTGTCCATCTTGAGGGGCTCTTTACTGTGTGGAATAAGTAGATTTATGATTGTATTACCTTGATCAGTCGATCGCCTGAGTTATACTGGTAAGCCAAATTTGCCTTTTCAGAGGTGGAAACGCATTTCAACGAAGAAGCTTTTTATACCTCTTCCAAAGTCCTTTCGCCTGCTCAGACTTACAGAAGAAAAGCTCTGTATGCGCATTTAGGGTGCATATTGTAAGCCGTGTATGCCTTTCGAATGACTCGTGAAGCTCAATACCAAGTGATTAATTGATCTCCGGATCCGCTGAGCACGGTGGCTGTATATAACTTCGTATTGTACCAGTAGTTTCACCATCACCATCCACCATCCGCATCACTGGGTTATAGACAAGCGCCGGCCGCATCAGGGATGAACCTCGGGCCTATCACTCAGGAGCAGTAGCTTGGTCTGTCGAACCTTGACTATACTTGGCATTACTGACTGTGACTCAACAGGGGAGTTTATTCACTTGTACCTCTACCGGCTCCGAGAAAACCGCGAATCGTTCCGCTAGGGTCACATTTCTCGGATCCGAACTAATCCAATCTCTGAACCGTGCAACCACGAAGGGTATTCTCCAAGCATCTTCCATTAAGCATATCTGCATATATGCATCAAGCATTATATACAACCATATCAAACACAACCTCAAGATTATGGATATGTGACGAATGTTCACCCATAGTATAGTCCGGTCACATGTCAGATGACAAGCTGAATCTCAAGATTCTCCTCTTCATCTCGCATCCTCTGCCGCTGAATATCGGAGACCTGACAGCCAAACGAGCTAAAGATCCAATATCCCAAATCTAATAGCCAAACAACCTAAAGATCAAATACAGCAAACACCCCACGAATCTCAGCGTACTCAATCCTAGGACCGCGTAGAAGATGACAGTGAGATAAGGGTTGAAAGTCGACGAAGTCGCACTGGTGAAATGCGTGTTTACCCATGTGGTGAATGCCGAAGAGGTGAATAAGAGGATGACCAGCATATTGGATCCGATGAAGAATAATACGACGTTGGTCCTGCGAGCATTATCCTGGTATGTTAGCCTTTGACCTGGCAGCAAAACACAACTTTACAGCAAAAATACACCACGATACGGCGCCAGTCTCGCTTCACTGCCTTTGTTTCTTTGGGTCTTGATGAAAGTCTGAGTTATGCTCACCTGAAATTCCTATCTTCATCCGCACGTTTAGTCTCCGCGCTCCTCTTTTCGACCTTCTCCTTCGCAGGAACCCTCAATTCTTGTCTTGCCTGCTGCCATAACGCCTCTACATCTTCTTGTTTAGTAGGTAGAGCAACTTCGGCCTGGACGCCATCCAAGATATCAGCTACTGTCCACATTCACGCATCTCAGAGAGCTGAGGAAGCTAAAGAAATAAGGGAGGCAAGAGGCGAAAGGCAAAAGGCAGAACTCACCATCTCTTTACCGTCTTTCTCCACTTTCTTGGCGGACCCAAGATCCTTCGAAGCGCCATTATCTCCCTTCGTACCCCAACTCACATCGTGCAAATTACACATAGCGTAAATAAGCAGGATATTGACGTATGAAGGGAGAAGCAAGAGGTATTGGATAAAAGAGGTTAACATGTGCCATGGTTCGAAGTATAAGATCGAGGAGATCAGGTAAAGACCATAAGTCGCCTAAAAGCAGGTATCATGTTCAGCCTTGTCTCCGTATTTTCAGTTCGATGGAGTACAAGATAGACGATTTGGGAGGGACATACCATCAGAGACATAGCCAAGTCTAGGAAAGTCCTGTTCTCGAACAGTCCACTGACATCTTTCCAGCCTTCGGTAGTGTGAGGAACGGTTTGATAGACTGTCCAACCGGCACAGTACAGCAAGATCCCTTGACAGACAGCGAACATGAAGATGCTACGGTTCACACCGATGTTTAGCCTCATTCACGCCACTGTAGTCGAAAGATGCCGGGCTATGACTCACCACAATGTGTACATCCAATTTGATCCTTGTGGTCGATTACCCAACGAACAGACCAGTACGATGAAGCTAAATATGCAAATGAGCATGAGCGGATTGTTTGCGCTTGTCAAATCGTGTCAGACTCTCACGAAACTCACATAAGACCAATATAAACCTTGTTGAAGACCTGGAAGATCTCGTCTCCCGCACCGCCGAACGGATCAGAATTTCCAGAAATTGAAGAGGAGATAAGGAAGAAGAATGCGAGGTAGAAGGAAGAGATCGACAGCCAATTGAAAATCAGGTTGATCAAGTCTATGTGCGTACCAAATTAGATGGTATGAGCATTGCGTACTCCAGGATCACTCGACCATTGAAAGGGTTGACTCACTATAGATAGTCAAAATGGTCAAAGCGATTTTCCTGAAAAAGCCATGTCCACTCGTCCAAATCCTCCAGAAACACACCATCGCGTAGGTAGCAGCAAAGATCGACCCGTTCAACCATCTTCTTCGCTGCGAGATGAATTCCGGCACTCGCGCAGGAACATCCGTTCCAGCTTTAGCAGATTTCACATATTGTAATCTCCATCTAGCGTTTTTCTTCACCACAATTTCAAACGCTAATATCCTGTCTTCAGCTAAGAACTTGTTCCTATCGAATATCGAAGCCGTAGCTCCGGGGAGATTCATCATTTCACCGTGGAAGTAAGCAGCTAATGGTCCTGTACCGTCCGCATGATTCTTGACTGCGTCGTACCGATAGGCTGAGAATGCTCCGGGCAACACCGAGATTAGACCGAAGACAGATTCGAATGGTTTATCGAGGATATTTGACATTTTATATTCGAAATTTTGACCAGCTATCAGAGGATTGAACAAAAGTTTGCCGAATTTGCCGGTATCTGCGAATATCTCTCCGCATGCCCCACCGACGTTGGGGTGTTTCTCGAAACATTTGTAAAGCTCGTAGATTGATGTTCCGCTCGGTTTGGTACCCACGTCAAGGAGGACACAAACATTCGGCTTGATTAATGGGCCGAAGGCATTGAAGAACCATCGATGGGAGTTTAACTTCTTCTTGTTTTGTCTGAATTCATCCTTGTCAGCTATCCACATTTAGCCAGAGAGAAGAAACAGCAATACCGCTCACTCTTTCAAGCAGAATAGCAATTGCACCGGTGTCGACCCGAACCCGACTTCTCCTGTATCAGACACCACGACCTGCGAGGTGTACTCAAAGATGTGCGCTTGAGTCTCTTTTCCGGCTACATGGTCTTTCATAACACCCTATATACAGAGTGAGCGGGATTTTCCGATAGAGCCACGACGACATGCGAACTCACCTCAGCGTATACACCCATCAATTGTAAGACCTTTAGCACCCTAGGATCCAGCACTTTTCGTCCGTCCGCGACAATACAGACTACGACCTTCTTCCAGGCGTCTGTGCCCCACGTTTTGGATCTCGAACGAGTAGTGAGATGCGCGATGTTTTTGATGACCGAGTTGAGAGTACGAAGGAGTAATGTAGAGTCTTCGTTGTACATTGTCATTACGATCTACCGTCGTTGAAGTGAACGCATGGAGTGTTTAGCTCAATCTGCACTCTTATGTTGAAGTGAATGGACAACAAGCGACAATCGACTCACGAATAGTTCCGTCTTTCTTCCGTACAGATATTGTCTCAAGTTGAATTTCCTAGACATGAAGTCATCCGGATCACAAGTAGCAGCAGAATATCTCAGACTCTCAGCTTCTCCATCCATCATTCCCAAACCTTTCGTTGAGCTCGGTATCACACCCTTAGGCACGGGAACATCCATTATCAAGTTACCGTTGTGCAGTGGAATTTGCTTGACTACTCTTCGCTCTAATAGCTGGTTTCGCATTTTGTGCCAATGGGAAGTACCTCCCACCGAACTTGGCGGACCATTCATATTGGAGAAAGAAGTCTGTCGGGGCGGATAGAAACCATTATTGATGCTGTTGTTGTTGTAATTAAAATCCCTCGGGTTGGAAGGCATAGCAGGAAGTACTGATCCCACTTCCCATTCTTTTTGTGGTGTGCCAGCCAGATGAGTGGTAGAAGTGTATGACTTGGTTTCGTCGGGGTAATAATCCGAGTGTTGGGATGAGAATGATGGCCTGCTCTGAGCAGGCTGACTCTGCTGATAAAAGCCTTGCTGAGGTTGAGGTTGAGATTGAGGTGCCAGGTGTTGGCGGGAATCGAAAACTTGACCTACTCCGATACCCCCTCCAGGGGGGGTATACGGATTAGACGTGGGTTGACCGTACATCTCTGCGTGTGGATCGAGCGGGGTAGCAGGTTGCTGGTATCCTTGTTGATATCCTGTCAAAGAAGGTGATGGTGCTGCTTGACCGTATCCATGGGCATTGGAATTAGGATGGGGATCGTTGAATCCTGGAGAAGGCTGTCGGTGTAAATCTGTATAGTATGAATCTAAAGGATCGTTGTAAGCTTGTTGCTGCTGCTGATAAGGCGAGGGGTTGGATTGATATGTTGGCGCAGGAGAAAGTTGCCTGTTATCCTGCGGTGAGTGGTATCCGTAACTCATCTTGGGATACGGTGTATAGTGTATGTGTAGTGGATGTTCAAAGGAGTGTAGAGAGTGGGGCTATCCTCGTAAAAGGAGGTTGCGGTGTCGTAGTGGCTGAATTGATTGACTTCTATCCGTTGTCGTCGTGATGGTATATCGCTGAACTATATACACTTCCATACACCAGTAAACTCTGAAACGATCACTATCAGAGAGATTGCCAAGGAGACGATCAAGGCGAAATGACTAAAAAGGAGGGAGGGACTGTCTGACTGTCTGACCAGAGACCAAAAGAAGCGAACAATGCGCTGTTCGACTGTGAGACAGATTGATGCTCGTGCTTCTTGACGATGTGTAGAATTCTTCCAGTGGGGGAAATTGAGGATTCGCAGGTGAAGACCAGCTTCTTCTCGCAAACAATATAGTAGTGGAAGTGATCAATGTAAGAACGGGGGAGAGAAGATGAGAACAGAATGAGAAAGCCAATTCCATCGAATCTGATTCCAATCGAGACCAAAATACATCTCTAAGCTTCAACATCTTTTACCCCACATCATCCCGTGACATTCGGTCTTTTCCTCTATTCAGGTGCATAAAGCTCTCTGAGGGGGTGAGGGTGAATACCAAGAGAAAGCAAACGCGGGGTACGATGAACCCAAGACAGTTTATTGTGGTTAAATTCCCTCGTCGTTCCTTCACGGTGAAACGCGTTAAGCTAAGCAGCGAAAGCGTGTGCGAAGCAAAGACAAAGATGAAACGCGTCCAATTTGATAGCGCACTCGTTCCTCAGCCGAATCTCGGCAGGAGTCTGGTAGCACGTGGATGTTATCCTGGTGGAGGGTTTATTTCATTTTCTCCGAGCAGGGTTGTTTGGTTCCGCATCCCCCTTTTTCCCCCACGTGTAAGCTGTATTACGCAATACGATCGATTGTATTCCCTAATCATCATTTAAATTGAATATGAAATCCATACTCTACCATGCGAGTGAATAAGTGAATGGGATTTTACCACTTTCGAGCGGTGTAGTAGTAACTATTTTAGCATAGAAATCAATCAAATACCATTCATCTTCCATATCAATTCTCTTATCATTCTCGAAGACCAGCTGCAAGCATACAGAACATTCACTAGACCGCTCGACTGGCCCATCTTGACGATACAGCCTACAAATAATCGGTATCAAACACTTTTGCCGTCGGATTCGTCCCAGCTTACACCGGGTAAAATGGTTGACCAGCCCAGCGCTCAATAACACAGGCTTTCAGCTGAACCGAATCGATCATTGATCATTCGAAGCAACTTACCGACATCAGCATCTGCCTCCAATCTCTACAGGTGACAAACGCAGGAGACAGACCCCCCTGTGACAGCGAGGAATTCTCAAATACCTCAAATATCCGTTCATCAGGTATCCTTGGAAACCGAGATTGCACCTATCTTTCTTACCCAAGCGACTGGGTCTACCACTTTCAAGCGCTTCGTTTGGCGAATCGTTCGGACAAAGTCCTTCTTCAACCGCACTGCATCACTCTTCCTCAATTTATTCATCATGGTGTTGATCAACGAGAAAAAATACGCTTGTGAGAAATGTATAAAAGGACACAGGGTATCAGGATGTACTCACACCGATAGACCATTGTATGAGATCAAGAAGAAAGGTAGACCTACAACTCAATGTTCCCACTGCAAGGATAAGCGTAAAGCTGCTGGATCGAGCGTCCATACCAAGGTGAGTTCTCCAGCCTTTTATGCACCGTGTGTTGGGCGTAGACTTATACCTCATCGGGATGATGTCAGTGTGCATGTGGTGATGTCAAGAATCCTCCGATCACTTCGGCGATCATCCAGCCTGTCACCACACAATCGAGCTTTTCAGAGCAACTTCCCGCCTCGGAGCAATTTGAAGAGGACGAAGAGGTAGAGATCGAGACCCGAAAGGGTCAACCGGGATCCAAGGCCACTTTCCCACGAGGCTTCAAAGATGTTTTGGAATTGGCTGCAGCAGCAAATGCGCTAGCGGGTCTAGTGAAGGAGGATACGCCCTTTAAGGTTGCTGAGCGAAGTGGTGAGTCCTACTTTTGATCCAGTATGCAAGGATTCAAACTGATATATTGTCGCCGCTGTCAGTCCAAGCACTGCTAAATCCATGCAAATGCCAATCGGGCGGTCCTTGCAAGTGCTGTCATCCTAAGAAAGCCGAGCCGCCTCAGCAATCTGGCGACACATCTCCCTCCGCTAGCGGCGGGTGCTGCAGCACCTCAAATACATCCAATGGAACGGGCGGCACAATACCACCACCTCTCCCGCTCCTCGCCGCCAATCCTCACTTATCCCCCAACAACATGCATCATCCAGCACATACATCCCCTCATGTACACAAGACCAAACTATTCTCGCCGTACTCAACGAATCCAGCTTCTCAGTCGAGATACGGTCGAAGGGACACTATCAGTTCTCGAAGTTCAGGTCGATCAAGCCCATTGCCACCCAAAGTACTCCGATCGCCCCCACCCACTATCAAACCTTTGACCGACTTCGGTAGACTGATAGGTGCAGCTATCAACCAAGATGGGTCTATCAATCCCGAGATCCCGAGATCCGCTGTCGGTCTTCCTAACCTTCCAGGAATAGCAACGTTCGATACTGCAGCCGAAAACGGTGGAACCAAAGTCGAGCCGATGGAGTATGAGGATATCGATATCGACATGCCCTTAGCGTTCCCTACCAGCGAAGATGTTGTCATTGGGGCTTGTATGTGTGGTGAAGACTGTTCATGTCCAAATTGTGCCACACATGACAATGGTATCACAGTCGACCACGACGACCCCGGACACCAACACGAGGGCGGATGTGGGGAGAGCTGTAAAGGAAGACATGATTGTCATCATTCGATCTCAGTCCCATCGGGCGTGACTTCAATTGCGCAACTCATATCGCTGGCGGCATCTCACGTCCCTCCGCCACCCGAAGCCCAAACTCCCAGGTTTCCCTCCACATTGGATCCCCACGATATGCGTGTTCTACCGCCCTCCGCTCAATTCAGCGCAGATGTCGCGCGATCCATGGGGATCGTCCAGCTCAAACCGCTAGAATGCTGCAACGGACGCTGTCAGTGTCCGCCAGGCCAGTGTACATGCGAGAAGGAATGTTGCGGCTGTTGTGTCAGATGTGCGTGCTCAGAGGAAGACGAAGATGCCAGAATGTCGAATGGCGGTGATAGTTATTCTCCTCAAGCTAACCTCAATTCTGAGGCCTCCCAACCTAAATCGTCTTGCTGTGGCGGAAAGCAGCTGGCGGAGGCATCGAAGGATGCCAGGCCTAGTCCGTTGGCTGCTTCCCCGATCGGAGCTGCAGTAGCATCATCGTTGTCTCAACCCTCGCCTACATTGTTGTCGCCTGACCATGCTCAAGTAGCGTTGAATAACGGATCGAGACAACCTTCGCCCGTCAGTTCAGGCTCGACTACTCCGGTCAATCTTCCCCAGCCGTCCGGCATCGTGGGCGGCTCGGTCCGTCGAGCTATTTCCATTTCGTCTCGGACGGCTCATCACGGCCACGATGTCTCGTCCTCCTCCCACCGTCGTGCGACCGTGACAGGCAATCCGCCGGCAATCGCTGGGCATAATGCCGGACCATCAAAGACGTCAAGCAAAGCCATCGCCCCGTACAATGCTCAACATCATCGAACAATCTTACCCAAAGCATCCAACTCACACTTATCAGTGAACACTGCGGGAGCGGCGGCTGGCAGTTCCCGACAACCCTCGCCTTCTGGCCAGAAGCGTGGTTCTGGATCTACTGGTCCGACACGAACCGGAAGTCCTACTGGGGAAAGGAGGACCAGCGCGTCGAACGGCACGAAAGGTAAACAGCCTAGTACTTCTCGTTCAAAACAATCTTCTCCACCTATTCACCCTATACCTGTTCACGACAGCACGTCATATTCTACTCAGCCCGCTTTGTCAACACCTCACGACGGCCAGCATTTGGGTTATCAGTGGCCTCCTCAGTATTGCCAAGAAGTACTGCAATCGCAATATCAGGCATTCCCCTCCGGAGCCGAGGCTCCTCCTCCTGAACCTTCAGCAATGCCTTACATGGATATGCAAAATAGTCACTACCCGCCCCCATCTCAGAATGTGATGCAGGATCCGAATATCGACCCGTCGAATGCCGCACTGCTAGCGTTCCTTCAACAATACACGCAAGCGAACTACCAGTCCTCTCAAGCTGGTCTACAATACCAACCTCCACCGGCAAATCAACCTCAATCAATGTCAGAAGCTCAGCCTCAGCAACAACCTCAACCCCAAGCGCAAGGCGTGCCTCATTTCGATGAATCATGGTATTCTCAAGTCCAACAACCTGCATTATCACACGATATATCAGGTACAACCTCGCCTGAGATAGACCAGCCATTTGACCTAGATCAATTTCTCGCACAAACCCTCGGCAATCGATCTCAACCTGAGCTGATATATCAACCTTCGTCTCAGCAACAAACGAACGACAATTTCTTGCAACATCAGCAGGGAGTCACAATTGACCCTAATCCTAATTTCAACGATTTCTTCTTTAATGCAATCTCTTCGCATCGAGCTGTTCAACCTCAATCGCAATCACAACCTCCACATCAAAGTGCAACAACAAATCATCCGGGTGCGAGTGGTCCCGATAAAGTTGCTCCGATGACTGGACCTCCCTTCATCCCTCTTGTCCCTGGTCTACCAGCTGAGCATACTTATTCGCCAAACTGGACGTCGAACGGGGCGAAAGAAAAGATAGTCCAAGATCAACGGAGATTATTAAGTGAGATCAACGCAGGCACTTCTACTTCTGCTCCTGCTCCTGCTGCTCAAGCGCAGTCCTCATCTCAGATGCCTGCGCAAGTTCAAGGTCTTCTGTTCGGTATGCAAGGCCAAGTCCCAGGTCAAAATCAGGGTCAATTCGAGACTGACACAGGCGACATGATCGACCTTTCGAAACCTCTTAATTCGGATACCTTGAACAAGATCATGATGGCTTTGCAGAAACATAACGATGCCTTGCTTCCTCCTCCCGGTTCCTCCGTCAACAACAGTCACAATAACAGCGATATATCCGGATCTGCCATCGGATCCGCATTACAGTCGGCACCTTCGATGGATCATAACAACCTCAACGCATCTTCGTCTTCGCACGTGATGTCCGCATCTGCCCCTGCGCCTGCACCTGCACCTCAACGGCCACTGCCACTGCCACTGGACCTGGACCTGGTAGATCAATCGACTGGAATGGGAATGGGGATCGGTAGTACCATTCGCCGTACGAGTGATACTCAACCGTATCCTGATAAAAGTGGAATACTCGCACCGACCACAACCACATCGACAACGACGATGATGACGAAAGACCTAGATGACATGTTCAGTCAATTTGTGACTCTTGATGGAGTCATCAATCCCAATCTAGACCCTTTAAATACTGGTAGCAATACGAACGGTAATGCGGAATCAGAATCAGGTTCTGGCTCGGATGATCCGAATGCGTGGTTGAAGATACAATGTAATGTCGACGGATTGAGCTGGGCAAGCGATCCGATGTGAGGTGGACATGAATTGGATAGACATGGGATGTGGAGTGTGGGGTGTCGGAGATACATCAACCTGATATATCGGACTGATCACTTTCACTTTCGAAATCATAGATCACTTAACACGCAGTAATAGTAGTAGTAGCAGTAGCGGTAGCAGTAGTATTAGTAGTGATAGGTTTATTGCTCCCCGTGTGCCTGGTCAGTTTTAGGTAATCAATGTGATGTTGTAGACTTTGTATTCACAAGATGAGAAATATGATCACTCCCTCATACCACATACCTCGTACCTCATACCATCTAAAACAGAGTTGCGCTGCCTTGCCGAGGTGTCTTGATCGTCGTGAGATGGTGCCCGATTCAAGCCCATTCCGATTGCCATCGCTGAACTGATTGGATGAATCGTTATTCTGATGCGGATATACACTCTCACTCTTTGATATAATCTGATCTGAATTGATCTGACCCGGTCAGTATAGCGTACCGTGTATTACTGACTACTGATCGATATATGAAATATGATACACCAATGCTTTTGCGCGATGCGGGATTTGTGAATCGTGAATCGTGAATCGTGAATCGTTCTGGGTATCTAAACTTCTGAACTTCGCAATTCCCATTCCCATTCCCATCCCCATCCCCATCACTATTTCCGTTCCACCCAAATCATTCCGAATCATGCTGAATATACGTCAAAGCCCACAGCCGCTCAATCTCAGCCACATTGTCATGTCCCTCTCGACTCTTGAGACCTCCAGATCTCCAGGGGTATAATGTGTACAGTGGGAATCGCAAATTGTACGATCAACGATTGTTTGTCTTGTCTTCTCTTCACTCCGTCTCTGTCTCATATATGCTCGATTACACCCTCACTCGCACTTTCACGCTCCAGATCATCTTCTACTTCGTCTTTTCCTTTGCGAATTGCTCGGGCGTAAAAGTTTTCTAGCAAAGCAAAGCAAAGCAGAAAGCAGACCAGCATGAGGCGTGTCAGCTAGATACCCTTCGGATTCGTTCTCAGCCTCAGCAGGAGGTAGTATGATCGAAAGGCCAAAAGGGTATTTCGACGTGGTGCGAGTGTGAGAGTAATTGTGAGTGTGAACGAGTTGAGGTGAGTTGGGATGATAGATAGGACTCACTTGTGAGAAGGCATGTAATTGAGCGATCTCATCGGATAAGATCTGATTGACTGCAATCCAACGTCAACGTCATTCAGGTCAGCTGAATTACATTGATTAAGATCCGGTTGAGGGCTCGTTGCGGACAGGAAGATCAAGTGGGGAATGGGGAAGAAAGATAGATAACATACCAAGTTTATGCCTTGCCAAAGTCATTTTCTTATTAAAATCAGGCGATACTATTGTGACGGAGTACGAAGAGCCGCAATTTCCTGAAGTATCTATGAATTCCTGTCATTTTATTTCGCAGGGCCTTGTAAGTCAGCTGATCATTATCCAGTGATATGCTTGACCGACAATGAGACCATGTATTCACCAGGAAATCTATCTTGAGATTCGATTTCAGTTTGGTCTCCATCGTTTGTAATACCGTTTGGGGTTGTTCGTCCACGTCCATCTTGCAGGATTTGATGTTGGATTTAAAAGCTTTATTTCAGTTTGATCGATCTGGTTGAGGGATTCATACGATATTCAATGACGGATAGCTTGGTCTGGTCGGAGAAGACAGATAGGCTGACTGTATTTTTGATGTCTGAAGCACACGAAGAAAGGCTGAAATAGCAATTCCGGATTATGATCTGATTCTGATGTATGAGTCCGAGTAACTGATGCGAATTGTTTCATCTTTCACTTTTGCTTCGCCTTATCAGATATAGACAGGTTGGTCAGCAAACGTCAAGGCACGGTCGAGAAGATTCAGTGATGTGGACTAAAAAAACCCACAGCGAGTAACGGAACCAAATTTATCGTGTGGACCATCTATCGAATCTCGGATCTTCAGCTGAGGGCATCCTTGGTATTTCGAAAATAAGTTGAGAGTTCATCTGCAGACGATACGTCTTTCGTACCATCAACCAGAGACTTTCTTCTCTTCTTCGAATCCCAAAGCGATTCACACCATGTCGGTCCCCGTCGCTTCTTCCTCTCTCCGATCTCTCCGCTCCGTAACAGTCTTCGGCCCCGTTCAAGCTAGTGGTGCTCGATCCTACGCCTCGCTCGCACCCTATTCACCACCTTCATCAGACTACCTGCCCGCCCGACGACCCAACCGACCCAGCTCTTCAGAATTCTTCACCGGTCGCCCGAGATTCCACGAGTCCTTAACCCAACTGCAAGAAACTATCACCTCGGCCAAACGGACTCTCCGATCGAAATTCGTATACCCTTTGCCGTCTGAATTACCTCACCTGAATCCACCTCAAACCAACTGGCTGGCCAAGGATGAGTTATCTAATATCCTAGATGTCAAACTACGTACCAACACTCTACGTCAGGTCGTCGAGCTTCTCACTGAGCTCAATCACTTGAGACACGTCTCTGAATTGGCGGGTCAACATGGGTTAGTCGGGGATATTAATCGGATATTGAGTGCATATGAAAGGACTGCGCCGGCTCCAACAACGGTGGACGGTGAGAGTGGGAGTGGGAGTGGGGGTAAGAGTGAGGTTAGTGGGATAGATCAATTTGGAAGAAGTCATGCGATGGGAAGAAAGAAGACTTCTTCAGCTAGAGTATGGTTGATACCCTCTCAAACACTTCGATCAATCACAAACACAAACACAAACTCAGACGACTCAACGTCAACCGCAGATATCTCTGGTCAAAGTGGTCAAGGGAATGAGATCCTGATAAATCATATACCGTTAAGCCAGTACTTCGTCCGACCCTCAGACCGCGAGACGATCCTTCGACCGCTTAAGATCACGGGATACCTCGGCGCATTCAATATTTTCGGATTCTCTAGAGGAGGAGGCATGTCTTCTCAGGCTAGTGCGGTCGGATTGGCTGTTGCGAGAGCACTAGGTGGATTGAGGGATGATGCGAGGGATATATTGCAAGCTGGTGAGTGATGTTCATTCTTTTCTTCCTCTAACCCTTGCCTTCGAGCTCTACGTTACCGCTTTGACGGTTTCTATCAATGTAGATCTCCGCTACATCCCTTGCTGTCATCTCCTAGATGCTGGACATTTTACCGGTGGAGGATGTTGCTAATTCGTTTCGTTTCATTGTATAGACGGCGCTTTGATGCGAGATACGCGAATGACGGAAAGGAAGAAGACTGGTAGAGCAAAGGCCAGAAAGGGGGTAAGTCAAACCTTAACATTTTGTCTGTCCAGTGTCCTTTCGCTTGTATACTGACGATGAATTTGTTATCAGTACACTTGGGTCAAGCGATAAAATCAATCCCCTCCGTATGCATATACATCACATACATACATACATATGACAGCCATCGTGTCTACTTAGACGAACAGAGTTACTTCGCAGACAGCACCATTCACCATTCTACTCTGCTTGCTAGTCGGCAAAGTCGACCTGTTGAGTCAGATATACTTCTTGACGAACTCAATACAAGGAACAATGTACTCATCCCAGCCTTCATCTTCTGGCCCCTGCGAGATGAGGCAAGGCAATAGCCAGTAGCCAATAGCCAAGCTGAAATCAGCGCCATCTTTCGGTGGAAACTAATATTGTACGATGTCACACCAGAATGGACTAATTTCTACTCACCCCTATAGCCTGCTCGAAGCAATGTCCTCCGCCTTTACACCAAATCCTCTTCACAGCCACTCCCAGCTCTTCCAACTGATCCGCAAATTCGATACTCTGCTGGATGGGTACGATAGTATCATCATCGCCATGCATAATCACCGTCGGAGGATAATCCATTGGTCCATCTGCCTTCTTCTTCTTCTTCTTCCTGTTCTTGAGGCAATGGAGGGGCGACCAACTCTTCACCAATTCATCCCATTCATTCGTATTCGTAGATATTGATGACTTCTCAGCTTCATCTTGATCGCAAAAGCCAAAAAGCGCTTTGATCCGTGTCCCAGTTCTGACATAGTGGGTATTCAGATCCATCCGAACCTCATCCTCTTTCGTCGGGGTATACTCACTCCCCCAGAAATCTTGTAGTGTACTTTGATCCATTTGCGGGGGTAACTCCCATACCCAAGGGCAAGTGACTTTCGCATTCCTTGCATCACTATCCCTTGCAGCAGCCTGCAGAATCTTGAGGGGGGTGTTGAAGGGTAAAGGCTTGTCGAAGGGGGTAGATAAATGCGGATCAGCAAGATCGACGGAACCGTATATATTTAGATTGATTAAGGGTCGAGGAAGGAAATGTCCGTCGAGGGCGAGGGCGCAGTAGGAAGATAATTGTCCTCCGGCAGAATCACCACCTATCACATACCTCCCGACGTCGATGGAGTCGGGACCAAGAATTGATGTCAAGTTGGTCAAACACCATTGGAAGGATCGGACGAGGTCGGAATAGATTTGGGGCAGGGTTACTTGAGGGATGAAGCGATATGATACGCAGATGATGTGTAGGCCGAGAGGAAGGGCATGGAAAGCTGGGTAAATCCATGAGTTGGGTATTAGGTGTTTACCGCCGACCCAGCCGCCTAAGGAGAGTTTATCAATTTTAGCTATGAGCTCAGCGTGCAGATGAATACGGACTTGAAGTTGTGGGTTGTCGGTCTGAGGGTCTCGACAGGGCACGGAACATGGGATGAGAGAGACATGACGAACACACTGGGTGAAACAACCTCTTGATGAAATTTGCGAAGCTATTGGACTCACCACCGTGGATCCAGAATAACCAGGGTTTTTTCCCTAGCTTGGCATCTTGAGTACTGGGTCCAGGAAAAACTCGGATAGGTATATCTACACCTTCGACGGTATCTACTATGTGGTCTGAGAAAGGTGTAGGACAAGGTGAGATTAGTCGAGATGGGACGGTCATTTCAGATGTTGCAGTCTATCGATATGCGCTTGTTGCCGATGCATATGACTTGACTGGGTCTGACTACATCGTGGAGTTGCTGGTCTATACGTATGTGTTGACTTGCTTGCGAAGGCGTTGAGGGAGACATCAGAGTCGCCTTCTAATACATATCAATGAGATGACACCCGGCATCCAGGCCCATTTCGACGCTCGCTATAGCTATTCGCGAGAATGTGTCGATTCCGTCGGAACTAGAGTGAAGGAAACCCAACATCATTTCCTCGCTTCTCCTCATCCTCTTCTGCTTCTTCTTCTTCTTCTTCTTCTTCTTAGCCTCCCTACTCAACGAACAGCGATACAACACACACATCGCATCCGCCTTCGCCTTCTCTTCGGCCTCCGAACTACCAAGGGCCTTTCTCGAGTACATCACTCCTCTAGAGAGGTCCTTTCATCTGCCAATCACCCAACGCCTTTTCAAGGGAGAAAGAGGTATTGTATGCAAAGGAGAAAAATCGCGGTCGTAGATCTTGTACATAGTCACAACTCGTCACCTGTACCATTCACTAGACCTTCGATCCCTCTACCTCTGTCCCAATTTACGTCCCCGATCTCATTGACCGGTGGAAGACAAACATCGTCCGGTCCATACGCAGAAAATCAAGACAGATTTAAGGGGAATGACATCGTAAGTCCACTTCACAGCACTCGCTTCTTCCCACAGTACCCCTGAGGCCAAAACAATTCTCCTATTCCGAGCCCTGCGCTGTCTTCTCCTCCTTCGACCCTTGACTCGGGTGTGGGCTCCCGAGTACAGCATGACTGACATGTCGACCCGCTTTTGGATTTGATGTAGACTTCACCTGATCCTTTAAATTGTTTATCGCCCACGTCACCTCACCCCGAAGAAGCGGTGCACCTAGACCCCGATCCCGATCCTCTGAATTGCTTATCGCCTATTCCACCTGGGCTCCAACGACCGGACTTGTATCCCGATCCTGATTCTGATCCTGATCCGCATATCGAGTGGGACAAAGATCCACCAAGTATCCTATCTCACCTCCCGCCTGTGCCTGCTGCTATCGCAGTCGAACCTCCACCCAAACGAAAAAAGGGCAGGCCTAGAAAGAAAGACAAAGACATAGTCGTGGAGAAAGGTGGAACTCCTTCTGAAGATCCACTGAATCCTGCTGAACCCTCTCGATCAGCTGCACGGAGATCAACAACGAGAAGAGTACGCACTCGACATACGACCTCTGCAGCAAGGGTCGACGTACCTCTGCACGATCTTTCAGCTCCACAGTCGTCGAGTGCAGTCGGCCAATACTTCACTCCTCAGCTGGTACAGACCTATCAACCTGATTCATCAGAAATCACATATCAATCAGCAAATCTCCCATATCCCTCTCTCGCCGGCTACTACGAAAGCGCTTACAAAGTCACCTGTTGTCCTGCACTGCCAGTCAAGCTCAAACATACTGAATTCCAACCATCCTCAAGTTCTCTTGAACAATCTCAAAAAGCGGAATCTAGACCTTCGAGGTTTACTCCCGCAGACTCCCATGATAGAAGCGATCTAGACCCACTACAATTACTAGCCTGTGCCGCGCAGCAAGCACAATCTTCTCCTTCTCACATTGTCCCCTTGAATCTTGAATCGAAACTCGTCGAGTCGAGCCCCCACCCCAGAACTCCATCGATCGCTACTCCTGCACGTCAATTACAAGGCTCAAAGGTTGATCAGACACCTTTAAACAGTGGTCTAGCTCTTCTCCAAGGCTACGCTTCCACCTCATCCTCATCATCATCATCATCATTATCGCCTGCTCCAACGGAAATAGCCGTCACTCCTCGCCTGTTACCACCTGACTTGGCAGAACCTTCGATCCTTCCGATAACATTCGAACGCCTCGATAATCATCTTCCCGTACAATCGCATGTGCCGGTCGATACTACTAGTCTGAAGAATAGTGAATCATTTGGAACTGGCACCAAGAAATCGCCCGAAACACCATCGCGCGATCTAGATTCCAACACTCGCTCGTCTAGTCTATCAGATTTACCCGAATCGTTTCTCGCTGATCCAGCTCCACGAGCGGAAACACGTCAAGAGGAGGCTGCACCACTCGTCCTTCAAAGCTCTTCTACGACTTCCACGGAGACCGCAAACCTCCCGCCAGCAGTCGATTCGACTAGACATACGACTGAAGTAAAGTCCAGGGGTCCATCGAAAGCGCCTTTGAGGCCTCAGTTAGGTCTGTTACGTCGACAATCCACCCGGATTGCCCTGAGATCAAGCAACGAGGAAGCAGCTTCGACACATCGCGAATTCGGAATTGAAGTGGAACTCGAAGCTATTACGGATAAAATTGTCGATACCCCCTCAGACACAGCCCAAGAGACGCTCAGCGTGAACAAGGCAGAGTACGCTGTTCCCGATCCGCATAGCCGCAACAATATGTCTTCATTACCCAAAAGGCAAGCTAAAAAGCCGTCTCGTTATCAATCACCGTTAGAGTCTGTGCCACCAGCTTCCGCTCCTACGCCTCCGATGGAGTCCGCCCCGACTCCGAAAGACGAGGGGTTCAGCGATTCTAGCCTGACCCCTCCTCCCATGTCACAACCTAAAGCCAGTACATCACAGGCAATACCTTCCGCTACGAAGGATGAAGAGCATGCAACACAGGTAGCTTCGCACAAAGGCAAGGGAGCAAAAGCGTCGGGTAGTACGTCAACGAAACCTGAAGCAGAAGAACAGGACGGCAGTTCTAAGAAAGCAAAAGCGAAGAAAGAAGATGAACCCAAACAGAAAAGAGGTAGGCCACCATCCGTTCGACTCAATTCAACTTCCGACCGAGTATCCTCAGCCTCCGCATCGGTCGCAGAAGGAAGTACTAGTCCAGCTAAAATTCCAAAAATAAAATTGAATGTCGGATCTAAATCAACCAAGCAAGGTACAGCTGGTTCATCCACTGCTCCCGGATCGGAACAAAAAAGGTCGGAAACTCCGCCAGTCACGAAACCAGGTAAAAAGGCTGGATTGAGTAAGAAAAGGAAATCCGAATCGGTAGATCCTGATCCCGTTCGAGACACCAAGGAACCAGTCAAGAAGCCGAAGATTATCATCAAATCCTCCAAAACACCAAGCGAGTCGCCGGCTCCCGCCGCGAAAGCAACAAGCGAGCTACCTAAGGAGATAGCGAACGCTAAAGAATCAGTGGAAGAGGCGAGGGAGCAACAAAAGAAAAAACCGATAGTGGAATCGCAGACAAAGCCGAAATCGAAAAGACCAGTCAGAGATTATTCGAGTGATTCAGAATCAGACGAAGAGTATGTGGTCAAGCCGAAAAGGAAGACGCAGAGGATGATAGAGGACGACGAAGAGGATGAGAAAGCGGACGTGCAGCCTAAGAAGAAGCTGCCGAAGGCAAAGGAAAAGTCAATGACCCAGCCGATAGTGAAAGAAGACAAGGAAGAAAGCGAACTCGCCAAGCGAAAGGGTGCTGAGAAATCAGCGGGATCTGACCTCGCGCAGAAGGGAAACCGTGCGTTGGCTGAAACACACGATGCCAAACAAGAACAGAAAGCAGAAGGATCAAGCTCGATTCCGCTTGAGAAGCCGCAGGATGGAGAATCGGCGAACCCTTCCTCTCAGCAGACATCGACATTGACATTAAAACCCCTTCCCAAGGTGAATAAGAAGAAACCTCGCCCGTCGGAAGTAGCCGATAAAATCAAAGGTCCTGATACGCCCATCAACAAGTCTGAAGGCTTATCATCCCTTAAACCAAAACCATCTGCGGAAGAGGGCGGGAGCCTGAACCCGAACCCGAATCCAAACTCGAATCCTAATAAGAAAGCTGTACCACCGAGAAAGTCCTTACCCACTGGAATGAAACCTGCTGCGACTTCGTCCCCTGCACCTGCACCTGCACCAGCACCAGCACCTAGACCCTCCATGGGGCTACTGGGCAACACCCTGGCGTTGCTTCAGGGCACGTCGACGCCGAACGCGAAGGACAAAGAGAAAGATCCGAAATTGAAAAGCGAGATGAAAGATAAGAAGGAGACACCGAAGGTTGTGAAACGCGGTGGATGGGCTGAAGAGTGGATATTAACGTGTGTCTGGTTTCTTCGTCTCATTCGTCAGAGTTTACATGGACGACGTTCATCATACTGACCTTCTTTTTGGTTTTGGGTTTTTTTCCTTTCTTTTGTTAAGGCCCGAACAACAAAGAGAGTACGAAGCTAGTGCTGCTCAACGAGAATCAGCTCGAAAGCGCCGCGAAGAATGGATGAGAAATCCTGTGAATCTCCAAGAGGCTAAAGATAATTATAAAGTCGATTCTGTGGGTTTAGCGCAACTACATCTCACGTTATGTCTTTTTTCCCCAGTGATGAGTAGCAGATTGGCTGATTTCAAGTGTTCGGTCGGACAGATGCAACCTCGCACGATAGCTGTTCCGGGTGCTATGGGGATCCAAACAGCGGGAAAACCATCGCAGATGGTAGCTTCTTTGTTGGGATGGTAATGGGTGAAGATTATCAGATGAACGCATGGTTTTATCGGTGAATTCAGAAAGATACGATGATTTGTAAGATGTGTATGATCATGTATAGTCCATGCATACGTATTTTGCGCGCTGTGTGCTTCAGACTGAAATGTCACGCTGCATATCAAAATTCCAAGGCAATTGCAGGCCAGCACCCTGCTTCAGCTAACTCAGAGGAATATCCTGGATTGCATGGCTGTGGGGCTGCCCAGAGGTTCCGACGGAAATAGATCCGAATCACTCGCGCTGGGTCACTTCGCAAATTCGCAAATTTGGAGGAACCCAACAAACACCAAGCGAAACCATCAGCTATATGTCGATGTCAATACTCCAAAAAAAGTACTATAGAATTCCACCAATCTCACGACGCGACCTACTCAGAGTCACATATCCACGCATCACGGAGACTTAGACAAGATGGTAAGCCCTACATATCGTTTCCGTAGCTTATCAAGGCGGTTTAGCTTACTCTTCTTACCATGATATATAGCCAAGAGCCGATCGAACAAAGTCCAGATTACATACCTCAGCGGTATCTCTCCCGTCCAAGCTACGAAGCGAGCCTGTGCCGGCTCCTATTGCAGATACACCCGTAAGTACGAGCCCACTTACTCACTAACGCACAATCACGAGGGACTGGTCCACGACGATTCACCATAACGTTGGCCCTGATATCGTGTTTCGCCCACACAGCAGGATGCATTCACGACGTTTCCGGACGAGCCTTCTGCGTCTACGTCCCGATCGCAGAGTCAAAGGAAAGCGTACTTCGTAGCTGCCGTGCGTGAGTGTCGTCTTCTTTTTCGCTTTCTCAGCATACCACTCGACTCGCTCGAACACATCGTAATATCATGTACACCGATACTCCAACACCCTTCCGAATCGCGTAAATGCTGAATGCTAACCATCAGATGGACTCATGCAGAATCAGCCCCCCATCCATATTTGATAAAATCCAAATCACATATACGGCGTGAGAAACGAAAAGCCAAATCCCTCTCTGCTTCAACCAACCTGGAATCGCTCGAAAATGCGTTGAGCTCTATATTACCTGAACCCGAGACCAAAGTGAGTGACGAGGAGGAGGAACGGGTGAAAGTGGGTGTACAGAAGAAGAGGAAGAAGACTAAAGAGAAGATTGAAGAAGAGAAAAGGAGGATCGCAGATAAGAAAAGAGAGGAAGGGAAAATCTCGGAAGGAAGAGGGAGGACGTTGAATGAGAAGAAGCGGAGAGATGTTATGTGAGTCACACGACAGTATCATTTCCGTTCAGGAATCGATAAATGAACGCTGAAGCTGATATCGTGAAATTGGATTTCCTACCTACCTACCTACCTACCTACCTCTTGTTTCCGCCGCAGCCAAGAAGCGTCAAAACGGATCCCTGCTGTACTTTCGCATCCGGCTTACAAATCCAATCCGTGGGCTGCGATTCGTGAACACGCCGGGAATAGTATAGCCACAGTCTCAAAGACTCCCAGCGTGAAGAGGTAGATCAATGTGGATACAGGCTGTCCAATCTGGGGGCGATTATAATGTAGGAAAGGTATCGCATAAGATGTATGTACAATTACATGTGTTCTTCTTCTTCTTCTTCTCCTTGGTAGACCCGACCAACTACTCAATTGACTCGCCCCTCATAAGACCTGCAAGCGATCGTACATGTTCATGTCACCTTCATTCGTTAACGCAAACTAGCATGTCAGGAATTCATACCCCGGTGTCTGTAACCTTGCATGCCAGTATGACATGTGACTCACCCTCAATGACACTTCCCCGCACCGAGATATCCAACCCTCAAGCTGACGTGAGATCGATCAAATCGGCCTGAAGATTTCGCCTTGTACCACTGATACCCTTCTCTTCTTCTTCTCTTTCAATGCTTGACAGAGGATCCAATCCATCATCTATCGACAACTCCCAAACCTTTCCTTCCGGTCTAGTAGATCTTCTTAAATCCTCTTCAGCCAAGTAAGAGCCCTCATCGATATTCCCAGTAAAGATCCAATTCAAATTACTCTTTGTCAAGTTCCCGACCGAGGAAAAGACGAAAGGGGGAGACGCAAGTCTACCAATGAACAAATAGGCTGATGAGATCTGTCGGTGGTCTTGTCGAAGTCTTTTGAGGAGCTTGCGTCTTTTCAATTTGATCGAGGGCGTGTAGTAAGATGACAAGTGTGAAGGTGAAGGAGAGTAAGATCGATGTCGTTTGGATCGAGGAGAATGATGATTTTCACATGTTAGATAGCTTGAGCTAGGTGAAGAGTCAGACACAGGCAAGATCATCTTCAAGGGCCTTTTCACTTTAGTGTTGCGGATGGAATGATTGACTGATCACTGCAAGTATTGATATGGTCGCTTTGTGAGTTCAAGATATACGAAAGAAAGAATGGACGCAAATGACTCGTGTCGGAGTGCGCACAGACAGTCCTTTGGCTATGTGACTGTCAATGCAGCTGATGCTGATGACATCGTGACAATCACTTAACCCCCTTCAACTCTTCCGAAGGTGTGTTCTGCGCTCTGCGGTATATTTTCGCTTCATAGGTGAATCTTAAGGAGCATATGACCATACTTGGCAGTACATTTATCAACAACGCATCGTACAGGGGTGTTGTTAAATCGACATTAGGGACTACTCCACACATTGATGAACGTTACTTCGCACACGTGTCACTATTGTACATATGTTGGGAATCTTCATATGGGACTCGAATAGCTGGACAGGGACACGGGAGGGGACACAAGATCCAATACTAACGCACACTGACCATTCACTTGGACGGCAAACAGCTCGTAGTGGTAGCCACAGTCCTGGTATAAGCTACTCCCCATTGGAGGTCAGTATGGTTCCTCGCTTCCATCCGGAATGTCCTAGAGATATCCATGCGTCAGAACTGGGAGAATGGGACTTACTAGTGGTTGAATAGACATGTGTAGTGATCGTACTGGTGTCTTCAGTGTATGTATTGGTGACGGTCGAGGTATCTGTCGTCGTTTCGGTGCTCACATCTACAGTTAATTCCCCAATTGTCAACAAAGACAGACGGGGGAGTCAGACTGAGGCAGCTCATACATTTACTCACCCTTAGTAGTAGCCGTATTGGTGGTCGAGCAGTCCGTGACGGTCACCCAAGATGTCGGCATCGAAGTGGTAGTAACACTTTGAGTAGACGTAGTAGTCTCGTAATTGGTGGTGCAACTAGGATCATTTTGCCTTCTCCAGCCTGGTTGTCTGGTGTGCGGCTTCATCAACGGTAACTTCAGCTTCAGTCTCTCCGCATTGGTGATTCGTCGTTCTCGTAGATCTGGTTTTATCTCTGATGCAGCAGCCGTAGGAAGAGACTGTGATATGGATGCCGGTCTAGGTATTTCATAGTCAGACCCAGGTGTGGGCGTGGCTGTGACGGTGACTTGCTGAGTGATGATCGTTGTAGTAGTTCCGCATGGAATAACGGTTCGTCCTCTGTTACCGTACGGATCGACGTGGAAAGTACAGTTCTTAGATATAGTCAGAGTGATATCGGTGTTGTAGACGCGCAGGTTGTAGCGAGTTGCTGTGGTCAATGGGGTCGAAGTGAATGTCTGAAGTCAAAAAAGAATAGTGTACAGTAGTGTAATACATTAGTCACCGACCCGGATCAACGTTCGGGTATTACCAGATACTCCTAGGTGAGACAAGCATGCTGCTTCGGAGGTCATCTTGGTCGGGTACGATAGCATTGTTGAAGTGGTCAGAAGGCAAGAGCTTGAAGCTTACGGTATGAGTGGCAGTCTGAGAATGTTCAGCTGTGATGATATGGCGTCAAAGCGCGGCGTGAGGAACGCATGATATTGTGCAATTCTGCCATCAGCTAATGGCACTAGACAGCACAACGACTGATTGTCATATGGCGGGCTAGCCAGAGGAAGACCGAGCAGTGATGTGAAGTGATATCGAGTGAAGTGAACAAGATCACGGGCTTGACTCACTAGTCGTAGTCGACTCCGTGGTAGTCTCCTCGCACGAGGCGACGGTGGTCGTAGTAGTCGAAGTGAGAGTCGAAGAGCCGATCACCGTGGATACACTACGCTCACATCGCCATCAGGGCTTGAACGCTGTCACATGGATGCCTGCACGATAGACGAGGTCTCAGATGGGGGTTGACTTACTCCGTAGTGGTGTCTGTCTGAGTGATCGTTGGGCAGTCGGCAGCAATGGCAACCGATTTAAGAATGGCAAACACCAAAAGAACAGCAGCGAGCCACATTTCGAGAGCGGGTAAATACCGTAAAGATCAGAGGGAGAGGGGCACAGATAGTAGCGGGAAGTTTCTAGCAGATGGTTTGAAGGAAAGGACTGGAGCAGACCTTGAGCAACTGATTGACCTCTTATAGACACAAGATGTGGGACCAGATGAAAGGTAGACAGCTGCGCTGTTTTGTATACATTGTAGTATTTTCGATTCTTCCCGTCTCATACCTCCGTCCGCGGTTGAAAGATGGAGGATCAGGTCCAGACATGCGCCAGACAGTGTACGACGGAGGTCATCTGCCAGGACCTAGCGATCAGAATTCTGAAATTTACAAAGTACGGTGACTCTAGTATAATTGCTGTGCGAATGTCCCCAAGCTTCGTATCGAGTATGATCGTGCGTTGATCGTGTGCCAAATCGGGTACCTCCTCCGCTATGCTGAGCAACCCTCACATGGGTAATTGATGGAATCAGTCGAGTGTCTACAGTATACAATGGCACATGACAGAGGAATATCATTGCGATATCATCACACACACACGCTTGAGGATCTTCTGATTGTTCGGCTCTCGACCGCAAGTCATCAGGCAAACAAACAACAAGTGACTTCGAGATCAAGTTTTAAATCACACTTCTCAAGATACATTTACGAATCACACTTCTCAAAAGATATCCCGGCTTTTCATCCATGGAAAGATCCTATTCGTACATACTTGGCATACATCGAAAAATAGCACATACATACTTGTCATACCCGAAAATCAGATTATAGGCCAGATCTCTGTGTCTCGCGAAGTTCTGCCGATCAAACGTCCGGCCTTCCATCATTTGTAAGGTACGTGAATCGGACAATCACACTAATCTCCCATGCACACCGACTGATCGACTCAGTAGCAGATGATCGACGTAGAAGTGACGAATTCGACTAGACCTCGATCATTAGCTCGAACCTTACTGGTATAGAACCTCCCAACAGTCGCGAGACGGTAAAAGCAAAGAGACTTACGCTCTGTAAGTGTGATATCCACAGTCTTGGTCACGGTGGGAGCTTCTGTAGTCCTGACCACCGTAATCGTATCTGTCTGCGTTGCGGTATTTGTCACTACAATGACAAAAAGCATACCAGCCATCAGTGAGCTTAGCTACTGTACGGTCGTGATTGAGCGTGTAGTCTGCTATGAGACTTACCAGTCACATCCTCGGTGACGTCAAAAGACAAGTGTACGTCGTCTCAGTCTCAGTAGGAGTCGATACCGAAGTAGTGGTCGTAGTGGCGGTGATTGTCACGTAATCTGTGGTGCAACTTGGGTCTTGTCTCTTCTTGGCTCCGCTTCCATATCTGCCTGCGTGGGGCGATCGAAGATGGGGTTTGAGAAGTGGTAAGCCTCTTTGGAGTCTCTCTGCATTAGTCAATTCTCGCTTGGCCTTGGTATCTTCCGCTCCTACTCCTGGTTTGGCGCCCGCCACCGCACCAACGCCAGCACCGGAGACCACGGTGCCAGTCTGAGCAGGCAATGCTCGGGCTATGGTAGGGCTATGGTAGGAGGATCACAGTCCACATATCGGGTTGTGGTTGTCGTGAATGTCTGGGTGGTAGTGGCGACTACGCGATAAGTCGTGGCTGCCGGATATGTTGTCGTTGTCTACGATAGAATCAACCAGTCCGTCGAACGTCAAGTCTCTCAGCATTTGGACATAACCATACGACTGCGATCTATAGCCAGGGGAGATATTGCTCACGGTGTACGAGTTCGTGTAAGTGATATCCGCTGTCGCCACCACAGTTTAATCAGGTCAGCTGTACTGCCGAAACCATTTGTTCCGATAGTCAGTGGACTTAAAAGATATTGGACTCACTGGACGTCTCATAGTATGTACTCGTCTCAGTGCAGTACGACAAAGTGTCAGTCGTAGTGGTAGTCACAGTCACCGAGGCAACAGTGGTGGTCGTGCTACATTTCACGACATGACACCGATGTCAGCCTCACCCGTGATTTGGCATGTCTGATTCATAGCTTGATGTCTTCAGATGTTCTGTTGACTATTCGGACATTGAGGGAACCATAGGAAGTATGCTCACTCCGTTACGGTATCGGTGGCGGTGATTGTAGGACACTGTCTTTGAGCGTTCACCGCAGTATGAGCTAAGAAGAATAACCAGATGATGAACCACATCTAAAAACAGTCGGGTTGGCAAAGGGTCTCTTGATATCGGATCTGGAACGGGATGACTTGACTTCAATCGAATCGAGAGAGCGTCTAAGGTGGAATGAACTGAGCACAAGTGGAATACAGTAGTACGGAAGATCACCTGTCTACCATATTTAAATATCAATACGCTATCGAGGCCATCGGAAGCCTTCTCAGAGTATCTACAAGCTTTGATGCTGATGATGCCAAGTCAAAAATCCGTATTGGTCATGTGTCCAGACGTTTAACAGTGAAAGATAGGATCAATCAAAGGCTGAAAATGTCATGTGAGGACCAGATGCACGCAATATAGTATGGGCATCAGAATCTGCTTCTGCTGTCGAGGAAGGTTCTTTCGCTTTGCCCACTAGGAAGTCCATTATACCACATCGGAAGGATATAGCGGATACCAAAGGTGACTTATTGGTAGTCCATCGAAGGTCCTCCATAGATCGCCTCCCGTGAGACGGCTCAACTGTTAAACTCTGTCGATCTTCTGATGGTGTTCCCATCCTTTCAGAAGGACGGACTGTGTTGACGCTCTGGATCTCTGAAGCGAATACGGTAAACAGAACCTTCATCACATCATCAGCTATCTCGCTTGAGCCACTGTAGATCTTTCACTCTGCCGCCTTGCTATCGATGTGATCGAGAACATCCCCACCTTACAATAGCCTGTTTTCTCACAGATCGCCTGATCGCCGAGATCTACATTCCTTCGATCAGACTAGACAGCATACAATATACTAATCTTGCTCGCTTTCTCAACCGTCATCACAACATGTGGTTTCTGTGATGGCCACTTATTGCTTCTCAGGTCTGCCTAAAGCACTTTGGATCTTAAGAAACGAACCATGACTGATCGGGGAAGACAAGCTCCTGTACTATCCAGTCCGCAACAATGGTTGACAATCCAAGCGAGACATGCCGCAGAAACATTTCGAGAACACGATTCATTCTATGAGATTGATGTATGTATATGCATTGTCCATCTCCCTAATTTGCGACTTATAGTTGTGTATGTATCTACCTATTGAGAAAGTTGGCAAGAAGAGAAAAGAGTGTAACTATAGACATTATGTCCCGCATGCATCAATTAAACCGAGATCAGAGAATTAGATGAGAACCGAAAGCGCGTATCGTCTTTCCTTTTAGTAGTGTGTGGGTCTACATTCCCCAGTAATGGTTCTCGAAGTGATTGTAGAGGTGTGAGCTGGATTGAAACCTTGTTAGCGTATTATTCTGGCATAGTTCTGTAGTTCTGTTGACGGCAAAGATATGGGAAGACTCACTTCTTGTGGGAGTCGTGGCGGTAGTGATGATAACCGGTTCGCCACGTTCGGTGATCGTCTGAGTATGAACGTCCGTGATTGTAGTTCGAGTTCGGACTGATTACACCGAGCAAACGCATGAGCTCGATCTCTCCTCACCAAGAAAGGGTGGGATGGATTAGAAGTAAGAAGGTAACTTACCAATCTCATCAACGGTCTTGGTCCAGGCGCACTTAGTAGTGGTCTCCCAGTGGGTCGGAGTAATGGTCTTATCCTTGGTGGTGTAGACGGTAGTGTGGACGTGAGTTGGGTAACAAGAAGGCTTGGGTTTCTTTCTACCTTGAGCATCGACCTCGACTTCGGCATCGACGTTCTGCCTTTTGAGGAGATGGTTGGGCTTGGAAAGCGGTAAGCCCCTTTGGATCCTTTCAGCGTTAGTCAGACCTTCCAATTCTCGCTCGTCGAGCTCGATGTTGGATCTTTTGTGAGCCTGATAGCCGCCACCAGGAGTACAGGTCGGGACTACCTTGGTCTTGAAGATGGTAGTCTGAACGGGGTAGGCGGTGATAGTAGAAGTCTTGGTTCGGTGCTTGGTGGTAGTCTGTGGCGCGAGAATTCCATGATCAGTGAGCATCGACCGAGAAGTACAATGAATGAAACAGATGCAAGATGAGATTATGTACATCGGATCGAAAAGGCGGTATGTGGCGCTTGCGAAGTGAGGCAGTCAAAAGGAGTCTGCTGAACGCACCTCGTAAGCAGTAGATTCGACATGCTTGGCTATAGTGGGTATAACGTCAGCTCACCCTTCGATGTACCAAGGATCATTGGCAATGACATAGCGATGAGAGGGAAATGTAGGATGAAGCACTCACTCCTGGTCTGAGTGATGTACTCGGTCTCGTAGCAGACGGGGATCTTTCTCGTATGAGTCGAAGTGACGGTTGGAGCGTATTCGGTCGAGTATCTGCAATTGAAAACCGAAAAAAAGACTGTCAGCCTGGTTCCCTCAGACTGATTGTACACCGCAAGGCTCGGGTCGGAGGAATGACAACAGGTCCAATAATTGGATGGCGGTGGTATAGGAACCATAACTGTCCATCGCTCGACATCGCATCTAAAGAGCAAGATGTTTCAACTCACCTAGTCTTGGTATAAGTGTCGGTGACGGTACCGCAATAAGGCCAAGCCTGAGCGAGGGAAGCTACAGAGAGCAAAGAGATAATCGAGAAGATGCGCATGGTGGCTGAAGGCTATGTGTGAGGATATAAGCAAAAGGTGTATGATATAGGAAGGGCTAGAAGGAAGGTGAACGAGAATGAGAAGGATGAAGAGTAGGTTGAAGAGGAAGAAGGATTATCTTGATAGCTCGGTCGACCCAATTGTGGTACGACTGTGTGTATATATATATATATACATCAGTGGTACTCGGAGACTTCAGTGGATCGTCAAGAAAATCAGTAAACACCCTCAAAGGACTGTCGCATCGTTAATGGCTCCACTGGAAAAATTGATTGAATGATTGGTTGATCGTGCGGTAAGTCTCAGTGTCTCAGTAAGATTGACCACCAAATATAATAAACTGGAAGTAAATTGTCGACTGTTGTTCATAGTTGATCGTACGGTATCTCCCCTGGTAAAATGACAGAGCGTAATCGGTTCCATCTTTTGGGAATGACAAAGACCTCTTTTTACGCCCCTTGATGCCGCAGAACAGATTATTGTATTGTATTGTATTGAAATTGGTTGATGGATGAATGATGCTGATGCTGATGGTGCGGTAGGGACTTTCTCTTCTCCTTGACGAAACTGATACTGTACTGTCGCGGTACGACCAATGATGGTTCCACAAATACCGGTGACTTGAGCAGGTCTTGATCCTCAGTGATTTTCTTCTCTACTGATCGTGATTCAGACGTCGTTGAGGAGATGCAATGCAATGCAGAAGAGAGCACAAGCGAGAGACCGAGTGGTTCATGTCGAGTTAGAGCTAGAAGAGCAATCTAAAGGAAGCGCAGAAATTAAGGGGTCCGTGCTCAGGTACGGGAACAAAGTGGCATCCCCGGCAAAGAAACGCTTGGATCGTTATTACAATCGTAGCGAAGCTTAAACCGTAAATTGATTGATGGTTCAGAAAGATGAAACACCATTTGTACATTTGTTCGTTGAATTTTCTAGACCCTGAGTATATATAGATCGTCTTTTGATACTGAGTATCCAAAAGATCTGCGTTGCTTGGCATCGCTGACTGCTCTTTCTGCAACGCCGGGATCAAACGAGATCCGCCACTCTGCGTCAAGTCGTCTCCAATCACGAGCAATATCAATATCAACATCGTAGTAAGTCATGAATATCGATATCTGCATGTCTCATTGTGGATGAGGGTAAAGGGAAGATCTACCATGTTTTCGCGTTGACCCGAATGAACTCCGAGGAAGGATCTTCGGATAAGAAGCGGTGAGAAGCGGTAGAGGTTTGTGCGTGTGCGTGTGCGTGTGCGTGTGCGTGTATGTGTAGAGAGAAGCGTTTCCCTATTCCTTTCCCGTGTGATCAAAGCGTCAGTATACAGATCGGACCCTATGATCCGCATGTCCACAAAGAACCTGTCCCAACGGCTGAGTGGAATGACAACTCAGTACACATAGTCAAATGAATGCATACTGGTTCATTTGCCCAATTCGACCTTATTCTTCTTGTCAATGACCTCTCTTACGACGTCAAGCAGACTGAGTGCTGCCCCAGAATGCAGGTTAAATACCTCTCCATCCACTCGAATATCCATAAAACCCTGTCTCTCTTCCGCACTGGGTCTTACAATCAAGTGTACATCCTTGACCTGACCTTGACTCTTCCCATTGTCCGAGCTGATGCTGATCAACGGGAAAGTGATCTCGATAGAGCTTTGGGTTAAACTCATATTGATCGGTATAGAACGTTGTCCGCCTAGTCACAGATGCATCAGCATATAGTATGCGCCATCATCTCTCATTATACTTCATACTTCGATCAAAACTCAGATTGACGAGTGTTTCATGATTCATGATCGGAGACAAGGGCACGTACCAGCAAGAAGATCTTCTAAATCACTAGCACCCATATCATCAACATCTTGTCCATCTTCGCCCGCCTGGTCAACTTGATCCGGTACCAGATTCTCGACTTTGAATATCGTGCTGAATAGTCTGTTCAACACAATTTGATTTCGAATTACCTGGTGTGGCAGAGTGAAACCCGTTGTCAGCTTCCACTGATACATCCGCAGTATACCTCATGATGATTTCACCACTAGAAGAACTCTCACTCACATTCAACAATCTACCCAATCCTTCTGAAGCAGAAGGCACACCGATTCGCCCGACGACAAACGCCTCAGGGCCAGGTTGGACCATACTCCATCTTTGTTCTAGCATTCCACTTTTATGCTCGCTCATATCGTCTTTTTCGTGACCATGAACATTCGACGAAGATGAGGACGCTGACGAGTGAGAGAACGTCGAAGCGTAAGGGAAGAGCTGGATCTGTTGAGCAAGAGAAGGTAATGGAGGTGCGGGATACGGGCGGTACTACCATGCCGAATCGAATTGACCAAATCGAACCCATTCTCAGTATTAGCAAAGAACATCCTTCCGAATTTCCCCATCTGCATGGTGAGCTGAAGAACAGGGAAGAGATGAGACGCGCACAAGTAGATTTTCAACCTTCACCCCATTCATCACACCCAAATCACTCTCTTCCCCTTCCGTTGTGGGATCCAAGAAATTCCTCCTGACCACTAAATCATCTTTGATCTCCACTATCCACTCTTTGGCCCAATTGGAAGCGACATTTGCGCTATCTTCCATGTTCACATCTTCGTTGGCCGTACCACCCAATGTTGGAGATGGGATGGTCTCGCCAGGTCTCGATGGCCGTATCTTGATTGATGGATTGTGCGATTGATTGCACTGCTCAGACGGTGTCGGTGTCGGTGTCAGAGGCGAGGTGAGAGTCGGAGGAAGTAAGTGGAATGTAGGGAAGATCGAGCGGGATTCGGCGTTGTAAATTCTGCTAGAGCTGTATTGCATTCAATGACCAATGTCAGTATGATTGATGCACTCGTTACAAGATCCAAGTCAACTCCAATGGAGAGAAGGCACTCGTGTATCGGAGATCAGATTCTTGGACTCACTTGCCATCATCGCTCTTGCTGAACTGATCGAGAACCTTGACAACCCTCTCCAACTCTTCGAACCCATCCTTCCCATCCTTACCATCCTCCGCTCCGGCCGAGTACTCATCCAACACCCTCAATTCACTCAACCCGTCTTCCAATTCCCGCAGCACCCCTTCCTTGGCAAAATCGTCTAGATGATCATCGTAATACGCATCCAAATAACGTTCAATCAGGCTCTTCAGGACACTTGTGATATATGTTGATTTCGCCGTAGTGCCAGAGAGGGTAATATGATTGACTGATATCTTGCTTAATCTGATTTTACCCGATGATGTCGAGCCTTGTTTGGTCTTCATCTCCGTTGCGGTGGTCCCATTGTGCGTATTTGGATTCATACCCATATCATCATCATCCTCCCCTTTTTCAACCCCTTCACCTTCGCCTCCCTCCTCTCCCTCGCCCTCTCCCTCGCCCTCGCCTTCAGCGTCGGCTTCAGCATCAGGAACCCCCAAATCATCACTTAGATCAACATCACAGACGAACCTCCCCCCAGCTATCGCCAGACTCGAGCGCATCAAGCCGAATTGCGGATCTTCGATGAAACATTGTAATCCGCTCTCGAGTGATATTTTCTCTAGTAGTTTGGTCGGAGACAATAGAAGTGATTTTGAGGGGAAGAGCGGTGTACACCCAGACCCAGAGCCAGAGCTAGAGCCAGAGCTGAGATTAGATGCGAGGGAAGGTTGGAGGGTTGGGAGTAATGCGAGGATATTCGGTTGATGTGTTGAGCTAATAGTCATAGATATATATGTATAGTATCAGCGTATGATCGATTCAATGAACCCCCTCGTTGTATGATTTTTGACCTTCTGAGACTCCAAGACATGTACTACGGCAATGACCACGAAGGACATGCCAGAATCGTGAACGAAACACGACAAAGAGAGGATAAACGATGGAGAGACTAGACTCACATCTCTTTGAGACCTCTTATCAGCCTGCCCTGCACTTCCCCATCCCCCGAGCCCGGTCCTTCCAGTGTAGCTCTCAGACGAGCTACACTTTGCCTCAAATCACTAATAACCGCTAGATTCCCTCGATCTTTGCCTTTGCCTTTGCCTTTTCCGTTATCTTTCCCATTGATATTGGAGATGTGTAAAGGCGCATAAGGATGTAAGTGCGTCAAAGATAGGTTCCGCGTCTGATGGGCCACCAATAACGTATTGAGCGATTCCAGTATCGTAGGCGTCGACGCCGGGATAGGTGTGTTGATGTTAGTCGAGATCGAAGTGGTGGGAAACATCGTTGAAGGACCCGCTATTGGTATTCCTATCGAGTCTGCCATGTTGCAGCTCCGGGCTTGTCTTGTCTTGTCCTGTCTCGGGACCTCAATGACCAATCATGAGTCGAGGTATGAGTATGAGTATGAGAGTGGTCTAAGGAGCCAGCGATAGATCTCTTCTATGCATTATCTGTTCTGTTCATCCGACTAGGTGGATACTTGTAGCGAAGGGGTGTTTGATCAAAACAAGCGAAGCGGGCTACTCCGCCCAAATGTGTTTCATAGTTCCATGGTTTCATGGTTAAATCGATGGGTGTCATCGTTGCTCAATGTGCCAGAAGAAAAAGCGAGATTGCGCGATAATCCACGGGAAGACGGGATGCATAGGGTGGAAGCTGGGGACTTTGACAGAGACAAAGCAAACGCAGGAGCCGAGGATAGGGTCAAATTCATATCTAGCCTCACAAAGCTTCCACATAGACGTTGAAGACAGAGGTGTCTCTGCTTCTGCCTCCCACAAGTTAACAAATTATCAATCACTGATGGGAAGCTCTCATGCGCTCCATTTCGCTTGGTGCGTTTTCAACGAAGAGTCACTGCTAGGTGATCTCAAGGATGTGCATACATGCGAGATCTACGAGGACGTGCCGAAAACAACAGGTTGAAGATTGTCGAGTGGCTAGTGGGAGAGATACGAGCTGACACTGCAAACGTCAAGAAGATCAGCTTTAGCTTTCTGCGTGTGCACAGGGTAAGACGACCAGCCGACTGAATCGACGTGACTCACTCTGGCTTGCTAGGATTGCCTTCCCTTTGTTTCTGCTTCTCAAGCCTAGCTTCCAACTTTGAGAATTCTTCTAGAGCTATCAATTCCTCTTCATCCAAGACCTGCGAGGTGACAAATTGTTTTGCTGTGAGCAGACTGTCCTACATCTGTCATGTCGCCTGTCGAGCTTGTTGTCCGGAGATGGCGAATAAGGGATAAAAAACGCCTAAAAGCATAAAACGGAAAGTGAAGACGGGAGATGGAAGACTGGAAAAAGTGTTGGACAATATAAACGATTAGAGTGAAGCCAACTCACCTGCTCGACACTCTGTACTTCCGGTACATAGTGCATCAACATCCTCTCTATACCATTCTTCAGCGTCACGCTACTCGAGGAACAGCCTCTACAACTTCCTTTCAACTTCAACTTCACTATCCCCGAATCCTCTTCAAACCCTTTATATTCTATATCCCCGCCATCCTCCTGTATCGCGGGCCTGACCCTCGTCTCCAGCAACTCCTTGATCATACCGACAATCTCGCTGTCCGTATCTAAAATCCGCGTATCTTCAGCTTGGCTCGATTCGTCCGCACCCTCTTTGAAGAGCGGTGCGCCAGACGAGAAATGTTCCATCAATATAGCGAATATCTCGGGTTTCAGTATTGACCAATTGAGCGAATCGTCTTTGCTGCAAGTGACGAAATCCGGTCCGAAGAAGACGCCGGTGATGCCCTCGACGGTCAATAGGCGGGTAGCCAAGGGAGAAGGGAGAGCCGAGCGCAGATCGAGAAATTCGTGTGTCCCCCCTTGAGTGACCGAGACGCCGGGTATGAACTTGAGAGAGGCCTCGTTGGGTGTGGTTTCGGTTTGGATAAACATTGTTCGGCCTATCGAGGTTCGAGAGGGCAATTGAATGATTAGTAATTGTCATATAAGCTGTGTTCGTCAACAATGACAATGAAAGACACTCACGTTGTTGTCGAAGCCCATTATGAACAATGACCTTCTTCCTCAGTTCGTTCCTGCCACTTCGTAGTCCGGCAAAGGTGGTAGAAGAGGAGGATACTTGAGTTCTTGATGAACTGGCGAATGATCGGACCGCGGTATTGACACGAGGTTGAATCGCGCGAGACGATGAAGCGACGAGAGATCGAGTGATAGCTGTTCGTGACATTTGTATGGAAGTGTACTGCTGTCTATGTTATATAATTTGACAAGATGGTCTGGACTAAATTGCAATGAATAAATAACAAAGATTGAATATATGTATACTAGGAGCTGTTGTTCTTTGTCATCTTATGACTTTTCGGTTGGCCACTCATCATCTCTCGATTACTCACTTGTCGGATTCGGATGATAATTCGACTAATCCCGTCGGACATCCCAGCTCTCTCCGTTCTTTTCTTTCCACGTGCACCAGCTTATACTTAGCCGAGATATAACCGGCTTGCTTTTGTCAACAGCATCGTTCAAGATCGATGACATCTCTGGCTGTGTGTACAGTCCCAGTCAACGAGCTGCTCACATCGACTCCCAAACGCCTGACGAAAGTAAAGAATCCGCCCTCTGAAGTTTGTGTATCCCCTCCCAGCTTGAAAATTCGTTTCTACAAAACAACCAGGATCCGCTATTCAACATGTCATCGAAATCAGCTTCCAAGCCTCTTTCGTCCCCGACCTACCTCTTATCCCGGCTAACAAAGCTCACATCCACTTATTCAGGACTCGATGCCTCCTTGATGCTCGTGCAATACTCATCGCCTCTGATCATAACCTTACTCTTACAATTGGCGGCCCTCAATTCCAAGATTCGGGACCGGTATCGGCATGTAAACGGGAATAAGAATGCTAAATTCGGATTGGTTCAATTGGCGGAAGGATGGGGTAAGATGGGAGGGAGTATAGGCGAAGCACGAGTGATCTTCCGGGCGTTTGGTGAGTAAAGCCGAGAAGGAAGAGGAGATAGATAAGGATCATTGACTGATATACAAGTATCGAAGGACTGCTGCCCATCCTCACATGGCTCTTATCCCTTCATCCGCAACCTGTTCAATCACTTCAAAATTTGCTTCTCTCGCTTCATAGAAGGGGACTAACGGCCTTCCACTCTCCCAAGACCCTACCTACCCTCCAAGCCCTCTCTTTGCTTCTGTACTACCCATTAGAACACCTGACTTGGCTGAGCAGTAAAGGAGTCATCCCTCTCAGTGGGCGACGAGCTGCGAAAGCTGGATTGTGGAGTGTGCGATTCTGGGCGTGAGTCCCGAGTCTACCACCTTTACCGAAACCGTCTGACTTTCTTCGAACCACAACGAGGTACATGCAGTATCGACAGAAGACAAAAGACGAAAGGTGCTAATTGATTGCGTTCTCCATATCATTGTTGATTGGATGCAGATTATACGTCCTTCTGGATATCTACAAACTTCGACAGACCTATTTATCCCTTCTCAAACGCACACATCTTCTCCAACACTCCAAACCTCCAGTAAGCGAAGACGAAGCTGAAGGCTACGAATTGCCGTCTTCGTCTTCCACCATATCAACCGTTGCGCAAGCGTCCGTACCTCCGTCATCGGTTCCAGCGATCAAGACCGAGAAGGCGACTGAAGCTCAAGCTCAAGCGCAAGTACTCAGGAAGGAGTGGGCCGTCTGGAAGAATGACGTGATGATCAATGCGTATGTCCTTCTACTTAATTGAGGCTCATCAGTCTTTCGTCTTCTGCATTGATCACAGTCGTCTTTCAGTCTCAGTCCGTAGCTAATATCCTTCTGTCTGTCACCGCTCAATCAGTGGTTATGCACCTTTGACCGTTCATTGGTCAACTCCTGGAGGTCTTTGGTCTAGTCCCTTGATTGGCGGGTCGTTGGGCGTGATGGCTGCTATAGGAAGACTTACAACTGAATGGAGAAAGGGTGACTAAGCTCGGAGGAGATGGAGCAAATGTACTCGTCAAGAAACAACATTGCGGACCTTATAAAATGTATACTAATGTATACCATCGCCCGACCCGTTGTCAGTACATTCCGATGGTATGATGGCATTCTGCCATCTCGGTAATCGTGTATCTAATACTGTTGTTTCGCATGAAATTCATTCGGTCGGATGTCAAATCCGGTATCACAACGGATTGTATTTGCTTTTACTTTCTTATTTATTATGTATATCATGCGATACTCAACATTAGCAGGGGCGCGTGATGGATGATAGATGAAAATTATATGTTGAAATTGATCTTCGAGGTAGTACTCGGCGTTGCAGGAAGGAAATCCAAGAGAGATGTTTGTAGGAGGAGATGGCTGTAAGGGGGAGTTGGCAGTGGTCCTGATCATGAGGGAAAGAATAGGGTCGTATCCTACCAGCCCCCAGTCTCAGTCTCTTCCTGCATATCAACGTCATCAGCCGCAGTCGCATTCTGTCCAGCTGATTATTGAGCACTGACCTCAGGTCGAGGGGTTGGATCCCTCGAAGAAGGTGGTGGCGAGGCTTTCGAAGTACCTCTTCCTGAGCCGTAGCCTTCATCTCTCATTCGGCCACCGTGAGCAGGCCTGTCGAGAGACTGGGCTTCAGGTCTTTGTCGTTGATTGGAAGTAAAGTTAACCACCGCTTGTCGACTTGGGTGGATTTGACCATTAGATGGAGCGGAAGTGTTCTTCTGCGCTGAATCGTCCGACGGGTCTTGACATTGAAAGAGGTCCCATGAGCGCTGCATGTGATGAAGTGCTGCTTTCTACGGGATAGACTTACAACTTTTCTCGGCACTACCCCAACCATCGCCAACTCCGTTATCATGGTCGTTTGATTGATCATAACCGGACTGATTACCGGAAGATGCACATTCACTAGACTGTCAAGAACCATCAGTTTTCCTGGAAACCGCCAAGCCTTCGGCGAAGAACGTGAGAATTTACTCTGTGACCTTGTTCGCCGCAGGTGTTGCATGTACCTCTGAAAGCTCCAAACTTTCGAGGATTTGTACATTCTCTTGACTGGCGGATCGTCGGGTCAGCCGGCCTTCGCCTATTCCACCTTTGACAACGAAGCAAAGGGAAAAGACCCACCATGTGTCCGTCTTCGCCACAGTTGTAGCAACTACCGCCCCCTCCCCCTGAGCGTCGTGGCTCAGTGCAGTCTCGAGACTATGTAACAGGATGCTTAGCCATTAACGGACTGGTGTGAACACACCGGCTTACTATGTGTCCGGATTTACCGCAATTGAAGCAGCTACCGCCACCACACCCGCCATTTGGGCATTCCCTTGACTGCAGGTGTATCAATTTAATACAGTCGCAAGTTTCAGCAGAAAATAAAGCTCACGAAATGTCCAGCCTCGCCACACTTGTAGCACCCATCTCCACTCGCGCCGCCACCTCTTCTTTCATTCCCCCAGCCGTCACCGCCTTTGTTATCTGGCTGATCTTGAGCCGCAGTGGCTCCCCATCCATCGTCGTCTGCTGACGCATCGGTACTATCGGCAGTATGTCGACCACCTCGATCTGACCAGCCATGACGACCCTCAGTCGATATAGCTCGATTCCATCCGGCGTCTTGCGGACGAGCGTTCGAGAACCCACTTCTGTCGCCCCTGCCTCCCCCTACATTGCTTCTGATGGGGGGCTCTCGGTCTCCAAGTCTACCGTTGTACCTGTCGAATACTTCAAGCAGTTTATCGGTACTCAAAGGAATACCTTCCTTGTTGAGTTCCTCGTCCTTGTAGCTACGATAGACTCGTCAGCGAGGATAGCTAAAACAGTTATTGAGAAGCAAGGAGACCTACACTACGCCGCCATTCCAAGGGACCATTGGACCGGTGGGCGCTGTGTCTACTGACGGAGAACCTTGCATCCCACCGTTACTGGCGCTTTGTGTTTTGATATATGGGGCATGCAAGACTGGGACCGCGTTCAGCGTATCGGAAGACGCAGGAGGACTGAGGCTCTGCTGCTCGGCAAGTCGCGTGGAATAGGTGGCGGACTTCGAATCTCTAGGACTTGCGGACCATTGGACCTCGTCCTGGGTACCGGTCTCTTCGTCTGCCCAGCCTTCGTCAGCATTGATCGGTCTTGAAGCGGGAGCTGGCGCAGGGTATATTCGGTGGATGGATCCCAATGGCGTGACGCGCTCTTCCGGGGCAGGAAGATTATCACAGCCGGGCTATAACAGTTTTTTGTCAGCAAAGCAGGTCAGTCTAACAAAGTCAATGCTTAACTCACAGCCGGTACCCTGAAGCCGTATCCGGGGGAGAAAACATTTGAGAGACGCTGACCTTGTTGTTGGTGCGGCTGTCAAGGCAGTGTTAGTCATGTCCGCTGCTATAAACGAGAGCCAAGGGGATCGGACTCACAGGTGTGTAGAGCTTCATATCAGCATGTCGGGTCGCGTCCGAACCGGGATGTTGGGTGATTTCTGGTGCGGATGGAGGGGCTGGCTGAGGAGATCGGGCCTGTCATTTGAGATGATTAGCTTGATCTAGGACGGGAATTGCATAATGGGGAACGACTTGCATGAGTGGACTCATGACTTCGCTGAGAACCCTGTGACCGGGGTTTAGACCATTCTGTTAGGATTGCATCTTTTCATTTTCCTCGACTACAGTACTCACGGACATATCTCTTCTAGACGCTTTTCTCATATCTCTCTGTCTCTGCTTGAGTTCGAGCTGCTTGCGTTGAAGCTCGAGGAGCTGCATCTGATCGGCGAGCTCGTCTTCGCTCAAGTCCAGCTGCGAGTCAAGAAACATACATCAGCAGACAAATCTTTTGCAAAGTTGGTGAGTAGCTGGGCTCACGTCGTTGTCAACATCAGCTCGGAGGTATCTATCGTGATGTGATCCCGAAGGCGACTTTGGACCATGTCTCATAGCTTCAGGAGATTCTGGAGTAGCACCTTCACTTGGGTGTCTTGAGCTGGGGGACATTCGTGGACTATGGTGATGGTGATGGTAAAGGTCAGTGCGGCTTCTGCTCCTCCAAGAAAGATGATAGATGTCGGTATCACCTCAAACGGCGGATCTCTTAAGCGAGAACATCGGCAGCTTCGGAGCAAGTGATCGATAGAGAGCACATGAGACAATAGTCAAGAAGTTTGCCAGGTCCCATTGTTGCTGCGAAGATGCGAAGAGGCAAAAAAGAAGGAAAAATCAAGCTGACGAGAGAAGGAAAGGCAAGGCATTTCGTTGGGGAATCGTTCGAATTATTGGAAATGGAGGGAGCGAGTGTACGATATGATGTACGGGACGGACAACCCTCGAGGATACGATAGCTCAGACAGCTGGACTTACCCTTCGTTCATACCACCTCGGGAAGGGGTTGTCTGATAGTAATATTGAGACATCTTGCCTCAATTGCGTCAACGCGCTTCTCAAGGCGACGCGTGAGAGATTCTAGATCCGTTGATTCTTTTCTGAAGTCTCAAAATTCGAGGTGAGTGAGACAAGGAAGGGTGTCCACTCCAAAAATCAATTTCGAATGAACTGTAGGCAAAGAAAAGGATTAAAGGAAAAGGTTATCAGAAGAAGAGGGAGAGAAAAATGAAGAAGGACGAGGAATGAGAAAAGGAAAGAAAGCTGGTTGTTTGGGTTTGGGAAATACCGTGTGTATGTATGTTTTCCACGCAATCACGATTTGTGGGGATCATATGGAAAGGGTGAGTCAACATCGAGTAACCTCGTGTCATCCTTTCTGTCACCATCAAATCTCATATTAAAATCAGTCCGTGCGTGAGTGCGTAAGTCAACTTAGTTTTTCCTAGATAGGTAAATATCCCATGCCACTCCTTCAAGTTGTATGTTTAGCAGGAACCCACCATCAAAATCAATCAATCCATCAGCATCAAACGGACAAGGCTGAAACGCGCGAAGTCGAATCATGAACAACAGATAGACATTGGGAATTTCGACCTTGTTGAAAATTACGTAACAGCGCTGAGGTGTGACCCGAGTCGTTCCGAAAGAGCTGCTTGATGATGAAAGAACGAAGTTTGATAACGCAAAGATTTGATAGGTGGCCTTGATCCAGTCAGTATTCATCTTGCGGTTCGGGAGTGGTCAGTAGACGTCTCCCTGATCCTGCTTCTGACATGAATTCACGATGGCTTGGGGCAGATCATTGTGATTTTCCAGAATTATGCATCCTCCTTCCAAACCAATCCAGCTTGTCCAACTATCATTCTATCCATGCCGAAGGTGGGTAGGCGAAATAGATGAGATTAAACCTTAGCTTGTTCGAGTCGGAGGTAGTAATCATCTCTCTTCTTCACTGTTGTTTCAAGCGAATCGCAATTAGTTCATACAATCGCTTGTCAAGAAAAAAGGGAATTGGGATGAATGGACGTACTCATTGGGACGTGGACGGTGTACCAGAAGACGTAGGCACCAGCAGTACCTAAACCGAGACTATGTATCCATTCACTCCATATTAGCATATATTCGATTTGTACCGGATTTGATGGAAGGGAGAAAGGGAGACGGACCCGGCTGTGAGATCAGTTATGAGTCTCTTTCGGAGCTGCGATACCAAATCATATGAGCTTGTATTTTCCGTGGGAATCAGAGAGGAAGAAGCTTACCTTTCCAACGATAGGAGCGACGGGCATTGTTATTGATTTTATGTGTTTTGGGTATACAGATCACAGCAGTGTTGAAGAGATTAATACACTTCACTTAATAACGAGAGGAAGCATTCGCACAAGGATGGGATGTTAGCGTAAACGTAAGGTTTGATTGGATGTTGGCTTATGTGGTAAACATGATTAAGGGCTGTTCTGAAGTAGGGTGAAATCGTGGGAATTTAGTTTTATTCGTCTATTTCTCCATAATGCGGTTCGGCAATAGCAAAAAACAAACGTGGGGATAACGTCACGGTACACTCGTACCTGGTCAAGTCCTCTATAAAGTATTCTCTCATGAAAGAGTGTAGATAACAACCCCTTCTTCCATTGTCTTCTTCCATCTTCCCTACAGATCACACAAGTCTCTCAAATATCATCAGTGAGTTCTTTATCATCCTCAAGGTGGGCAGCGTGACGGAGCACTATTGAAGCTGACTCAGCTGTGTTAATTTCTCCAATTTTCCCAAACAACGCCACGCATGATATCCCCTTCACGACGACAACTCTTCAAGTTCCTTCTTCCCCTTATAATCACCATTTTCGCTCTATACGCTCATCGAACCCAACACACACAGAAAAGACAACCAATAACAATGTCTCTCTCCTCCAAATTGTCTATCACGGATGTCAACCTCAAGGGTGAACGAGTCCTCATCCGAGTCGACTTCAACGTTCCGTGAGTCGCTTAGTCCCGTTAGCATTTGCATTATTCGTTGATCTTGGGCTGATTGTAAAATCGCATGAACGCAGTCAAGACAAAGAGCTCAACATTACCAACCCTGCCGTGAGCTGTGCTTCCGTTTACCTCCAAGCTCGATTCAGCTGACCCTTTCATGTTTCATCATTCGAAATAGCGTATCGTCGCTGCTCTCCCCACTATCAAATATGCCATTGACCAAGGTATGTTCTTCCGGCTTCCATCAATCTAAAATAATTATATTTGATGCTAACTCATATACGTGCAGGCGCCAAGTCGGTCATCTTGATGTCCCACTTAGGTCGACCCGACGGTTCTCCCAACCCCAAATTCTCCCTCAAACCAGTCGCTTCCAAGCTTTCCGAACTCCTCAACAAGGACGTCAAGTTCCTAGATAATTGCGTAGGAGAGGACGTGAAGAAAGCCGTGTTGGCTGGTGATAACGGCCAAGTCTTCCTCTTGGAGAACTTGCGATTCCATGTCGAGGAGGAAGGTAAAGGTAAGAAGGATGGTGAGAAGATCAAGGGTGAGCTTGGAGTCTACTTTTTTTTCTTTTTGAGCGGAACATAGAGCTGACGAATTGGAAACACTCCTAGCCGACCCTGAGAGCGTCAAGAAGTTCAGAGAGGATTTGACTGCCCTCGGTACGGTCTACATTAACGATGCGTGAGTATATTCGATTGACACCTTGCAGTAATTGTGAAGTGAGCATTCGCTAAGTCTATGCTTGTACACAGCTTCGGTACTGCCCACCGAGCTCACTCCTCTATGGTCGGTGTCCAACTTCCTCAGAGAGCTGCCGGTTTCCTCATGAAGAAGGAACTCGAATACTTCGCCAAAGTCCTCGAACACCCCGAAAGACCCTTCTTGGCCATCCTCGGTGGAGCCAAGGTCGCTGATAAGATCCAATTGATCGAGAACATGCTTGACCAAGTGAGCTCAGCTGGTCGACGAGCTGCAACGGACGAACAGCTGATGCTTCTGCAATCGTAGGTCAACACCCTTATCATCTGTGGTGGTATGTCTTTCACCTTTAAGAAGACCCTAGAGAACGTCGAGGTCAGTTGTCTCAGGTTCCTGGTAATTGTGCTGCTTGGAACTAATGATTGATTCTCGTTAGATCGGTCAATCTCTCTTCGATCAAGAAGGTTCCCAAAAAGTCCAATCTCTCGTTGAGAAGGCTAAGAAGAACAACGTCAAGCTCGTCTTCCCCGTTGATTACGTTACCGCTGATAAATTCGACAAAGACGCCAAGGTGAGTTCCGTTACCACTCAATTCTTCCTGCCTCAATCACATGTACCAATGCTGATAGGTCATCTGTAAAGGTTGGAGAAGCTACCGACGAATCTGGTATTCCCGCCGACTGTATGGGTCTTGACGCCGGACCCAAATCACAAGAACTTTTCGCTCAAACCGTTGCCGAGGCCAAGACTATCCTCTGGAACGGACCTGCCGGAGTATTCGAGTTCCCCAACTTCGCTAAAGGTTCGAACGCCCTTCTCGACGCTACCATCAAAGCTGCTAAAAACGGCGCGACTGTCATTGTCGGCGGTGGAGATACCGCTACCTTGGTTGCCAATGCTGGAAAAGAGAGCGAATTGAGTCATGTCTCTACTGGAGGTGGTGCTTCTCTCGAGTTGCTCGAGGGTAAGGTGAGTTGCTGTCTCAACATATGATACCGGAACCGGGGATAGGAGATGGTGCACGACTCAGAAGGGCTATGGGTGACAGAGCAGCCCACGAGTAAGATGGGAATGCTGATCACATCTTTTGCTACGTAGACCCTTCCCGGTGTTGCCGAGTTGTCTGAGAAGAAGTGAATGCTCTCGTCGTTATGATATGGCGTGTCAGGAATAAGAACGTCAAAGTAGAATACCATGCATTGTCTTGCCCAAACATGTCGTCTGGTTATATCTGCTGCTTGTCCATAGTGAAGTGCAGCATATTATGAATTGTTTATTTCTTAACCCACTTAATGGCAACATTGAATCTCCCTCGACGCGACGCGGTTTGGAGGAATGCCAGATGAGCCAAATAAATCTGTCAACAAATGGCGAATGAGGATTTGACTCGCTTGCTATTTACCTATAATCATAGTCGCCCTATCTCTTGTCCATCATCGTCCTGATCATCGCAGCCTCCAGGCTCGGGATTCAGACAACAGAAATACAAGATGCCCTCACTTGCCGATACGCTAGACACCCTCTCATCGCGCTCTTCCGAATTAGCGTACTTATCGACACTCAATTCTCGACCGGATGGCCCGTTCGTGCAAGCGTATCTAGGATCTTCTTCTTCTTCTTCTGGCTACGCTTCTGGGAAAGAAGGAGGGAGGGGGAACGTATTGAGGCTGATCAGAGATTCGAGCGATGGTGAAACTCGATTATTCAAATTCATCGGAGAAGCTTCGACTCAATCGGGAGGAGGTGTAGCCGGAGGAGGGGGAGGAGGGAATAAGAAAGTGGAGAAAAGGGAGAATGTCTTAGTTACCCCCTTGAAAGATCTTAAGAAGGCTCGGAGTGGGGAGGGAGGGAGGGATGAGGTTGAGGTGGTTCTTAGGACGGCTATGAAGCTTGTTGATGATTAGTGAGTTGGCTTTCCCCATTAGAACTCATTCCGTGCATATGCACTCAAGGCCGTAGCCAATCCAAATGCAAACGAGATCAGATACACAGACACATCACTGAGCAGACTGTGGATGGAGACATAGCTGATCGCCTCTTCTTGTCTCGTTGCAGCCGTCCGATGCCTAGAGCTCGAGCGCATATAGCCAATTTGCTGGACTCCCATCACGCTTCTCAAGAGAGACTAGTTGAGCTGGAAAGGCTTATCGAGGAGGTGAATCATCCCTCCTAATTGCCAGATGCGAAGACCGTATACTGATACTCAGATATCTGTAATACCTTGCCAGGCGTCAAATTCACGTTCAACTGCGAGGGCGACCTCATCCACTGCCAAATCACCGACTCCCACAGCTGCAGAATCAGGGCTGACCGACGCATCCGCTTCAGCTCCTGGCTCAACTTCAACCGACCAACCCAAGTTGACGACTGACGAAGCCATCAAAGCGGAAGAGGCAGCTTTGCGTGCCCTCGAAGCATCTTTGATCCCACTTCGGCGAGCCAATCAATCGACCGAGCCAACCGGGTATTCTCCTCCTCCACCTTCAACAAAGACTCTACCTTCGTCCCCACCAATAAAGTCTAACTCCGCCAACACAATACAAACTCCCGCTAAGACCCCAACTCGAGCATTCCCGCCTACTGCCTCGACGCAGATGCAGACTCTTGCTCCGGAGATGCCGCACGTGACTAACAGCTTAGTAGTGAATGGAATGACACCTCGAAGGGTCGACCGGTTCTCTCCCTTGAAACTACTCACTCCGAGAGCGCCCATTGGATCAAGTGGTCTGCGCAACAATAATGCGAACGCGAATGACGAGACTGGAGCTGGTGCGCCGAGGAGAAGTATTTTCGGTAGGCCGAGTAACGCTCGACAATCGGTCTCCGTTGCTACACCAGGAAGCTCAAATACGGCTTATAAACCTCCTGCGGGTCCATTCAGCACGCCGTACAAGAATCTATTAGCTGGAGAGAGCGGGCGAACTCCAGGTGCGCCAAAGACTGCAACCTCCGAGCAGGAAGAAGCGGAAGCCGAAGCGGACCAGACGATAGTAGTAGCTCGGCCTTCTTCTCCGCCTGTCCTGGCGCCAGTAGTGGACCCGCTACCTACACCTGTGAAGACTGCAGAGGACGAAGGAGACGCCGGCGCTCATACTCCGAAAGCGCATATAGCATCAGAAGACCGAGATGATAAGCTGGAGGGTATAGATATCAACGCGGCCGGCGTTCAAGCTGGTGTCGTGAGTCAGACACTACTTAATCTATGCGAAATTGCAGGGCTGATTAACTGTTGATTAGGCAAAGATATGGAGCACGCTAGGCGAGATGATGCGCCAAGGTACGAAGGACGGCCAAGAACCAGGACAAGATGTCGACTCGTCCGTGTAAGTTGCGGATGGTGTACTATAGCATGACATTCGTTTTTACCGGGCTGATCGATTCGTTTCTGTTCCTCTCTTCTCGGTCTTTTCGATTCGTGCGGAAATCGCAGTAAACACTTGATACACTTGTCAAATTCCGACGTACCTCGACCGCCCTCCCCGAGCTCTTCATCGACTTCATCAATGATCACAACTCCCACAAACAAGCCCATAACTTCCGAAACGATCCTTTTCGCTCATCTTCTATTATCGATCTTACGCTCTATCGACCCTTCCTCTGCGCAAGCGCTGGCAAGTTCCACAAGCGGTCAAGAAGGAGGAGTAGATATGACGGACTTGAAAGAACAGCTCACGTCGATTGCGAAGGCGCGGCAGTTCGACGGGGCGAATACGGTAGGAACGAAGATGATCTATGCGGCTGTAGGTAAGAGAGCGATCAGGATTGATAGGAAAGGAGGGAGTGGCAAGATCAGGTTCGCTGTTTAAGTTAAAGCAATTTTCAGCCCGATCGAAGTGAAATTCTCGCATGTATGTTATATAGGGTGAATTTGTAGGGGCCCTGTGTGTTGATGCATGATGTGATGTGCATCATCGGCGTCTACAACATGAATGTTAGTCTGACCAGCTTGATCCAAATCAAATGTGCAAGATGACTGAACGAACGATGAAACGCGTCATGAATCACGCGTCCGGTAAGCGAGTGGACTTGACATTACTCGCAAAGCTCGAACCTGGCTTGCTCTTACTCCTTGGTTCACATATCTGACCTGACCACTCGACAAGCACTCCAAAGCACTAATCCTCCTGATATTTCAGTTCAAATCCTGAAGGCAGATCGTACCTTCATCAACATACTCAAGACTCACTGCAGACGTACAAGACAAGACAACCCGAGCTCGCCCCATCTCCTGAGCTCCCACAGAAATCAGAAATCAGAACCCAAAACCCAGATTAAACATTCCGAGTTCGCTAAGGTTCATATAATCCACGATGTCATTCTTCGACGATGAAGCAGAGGCCGACCTCTCCCCATCGCCTATCCGTCGTCCACGACCAAACCAACGAGCTTCTTCATCTAGAGAAGGGTCTGTTTCTGCATCGATAGGTGGATCATCATTCATGGACAGACTACGTTCCACCGTCTCTCCGCAACCCGATCCTCGACATCGGCATCAGAGCGAAAGGTCACGTTCGAAAGCTAGTGCGTCCGTATATGACGAGAGCAGTCTATCGAACTATAATGGGCGCGAGCACGAGCCAGGATCAGGCTATGGTGGTAGCTTACTGGGAGATGAAGATGAAGATGGAGGAGGTTCAGGTCTGGATATGGGAGATGGGTTTGAAGGTGAGGATGAAGATGAGGAGGAAGAGGATATGAACGATGTCAAGAAATTGAGTAAATGCTGGGTGAGGGAAAGGGGGACGGTGGAATTGGGCGAATGGCAGGGTGATTTGATTGATGCGGTCTTTGATAAATTAGAACAACAGGTGGGTGTGTCTCCCATACGTCGACGTGCATGAAATTGTTCTGGATCTGGCAATCATGAAAACATTCAACAAAACGTCACTTGAAACGTATTGACTTGTATGGTTCCCGACTCACAGCAAAAGATGGTCAACACCCTTCGCTCGGATCCGCAGACCTCAGAGGAAGAGCATTTCAAATTGATGTTGGTGCAAACGGAGATGGAACGTGTCAAGTTTCTGGTCAGGTCGTATGTCCGGACGAGACTACATAAGGTGAGTGCAGTGTATGCTTCTTATGCTTCTTATGCTTCTTTAGCACTCTATGACTTGTGCCCTCACACTTCACTCGACTTGACATGACCTGAGTTCGTTAAGCTCTGGTTGACAAGTTCAGCAAGGAATGGTCGGGTGATCAGAATGAAGAGGAAGCTGATCTAAACCTGGATCATGCACAGATCGAAAAATACGCTCATTATATAACGCTCACACCGAACATGCACCACTTGTTATCAGGCGCAGAATTATCACATGCAAGGCGGTACGTCGGTCGCTCTCCCTCTTCCCGTCCCGACTCTGGCAAATGTACAACAGAGAACAGAGAACAGTGTATCTCGGTGCTAAAGCTAAAATCCGGACCATTTTGACAGGTATACGGAATTACTACATACGCATTTCCAGCATTCCGTGCTGGATTCATTACCTGAATGGTTACGGAAGATGGACGATACTTATGGAGATGGATTATCGATGGGTGAGTTCGGTCGCTCGAGTTTCCTTGCCTTGTCTTACCTTTCTACCTCGCATCACATCCTTCGTCCGGCTGGACGAGACTGGACTGTACTGCATGCTGACCTAATTTGGGGATGATTCTCCGACAACGTAGTTTCCAAGCCGAATAGGAACACACCGGTGTTGATTTACTGTAAAAAGGACTGTGGGGAAATCACTTTAGAAGGGTAAGTCGAAATTCCATTCCGACATCGGCCTTGGTTCTCATCGCGCAGATTGCGCTGTCTTGGCTTGTCTTGTCGCTCCTCCTCCGCTCTCTGTACAATGTCCGATTCAGGAAAGGTCAGCTAATGCAACAATTCCCAATGATAGTGGTGAAAGAGCAGCATTGGCAAGAGGGACTACCCATTTGGTGAAATACAAATTAGTCGACCGGTGGATAAACCTAGGTTGGGCAGAAGTGTTATAATTTAGTCACAATCACTCCATCACAATTGTGACTCTATCGCATTCGATCGGATGGTGCGATGTAATGTAGATTCATGCCGTATGTTATCATGCATCATCACCTTCACAAGGATCAATGCCATTCTTGTGGATTGAAGAAATATATCGCTACAAGAACCAAAATACATATAATTACAACAGAGACCGTATATCCTGAGTTAAAAAGGTAAAATACAAGTGATCCAGCCAAGATAGGGGCTATGGGCTATGGGCTAGGGAATATAATGCCGAGGTATCCGTACACCAATATCTAATCTAACAATCTAGCCAAATCCGTTACGGTCCATTTCGCGGCGAGGAAAGAGGCAAAACAGAAGGGATTATAAGGTGTTACTAAACTTCGATGGATCGTTCCGTTACATTCAGTCTGAACCAAGCTGAGGTGTTGTAGGCGTCGACATCTCATCCTGATCCTGATCGTGCGCGCGAATCTTCATCATCTCCTCTACTTTCTGCAACATATCATCCAATCTATACGGCTTGATGATCACCTCGTCCATCCCACGAGCTTTGGCTTCATCAATCTGGCCTTGTCGAGCATTTCCCGTCAGGGCAATGACGAGGTTTTTCTTCAATTTGCCCGAAGCTTCTTCTTCTCGAATATGATCCAGCGCCGTCAGACCATCCATGACTGGCATTTCTAGGTCCATGAGTACACAGTCGAATGGTTGTTCAGGATTAGCATCGGTCGATTTCGGGTCCAACGACGTCGAGGAGACTTTACGTATCTTCTCCAAAGCTTCAAGACCATTACTAGCCACGTCGCAAGTGATATTGCAATGTTTCAATTGTCTGGCTAAAACAGTCTGGTTGATCAGGTTATCTTCCACAATCAGGACGTGCGGTTTCTTTCCCTCGAATTGGAATATATCTTTTTTCTTCGATTTTACCAGTGTAGACCGCTTGTTCAGGTCTCCCGATTCCTTCAAACCTTCTTCTGCTGTTGCGGATGCGGAGGCGGTCGGAGGTGGTGGTGGTTGACAAGTCCGAGCTTTGATGTAAAACCTGAAAGTCGTCCCTTTGCCTTTTTGAGAAGTTACGTCAATCCGTCCGCCCATCATATGAGTGATTTGACGGCAGACGAATAGACCTAAGCCAGATCCACCGAATATCGTATGTGTCTTCAAGGAGACCTGCGAGAATCGTTGGAACAGCAACTCCAATTCGGCTTCGGTCATTCCTGGACCTGTGTCTTCTACGGAGAAATACAGATAGACAGGTTGATCCTCTTCGATCTGACCGGGCTTGGTGGTGTGCTTGTAGTTTTCAGGAATGACGCATGGTGCAGAGTCGCCAGCGGGCGGATCAAGGCTGACATCGAACTTCAGCGTGATCTTTCGGATGTTGCTTGTTGAGGTGAATCGGATGGCGTTCGAGAGCAGATTCGTCACAATCTGATTCAATCGGACGGGATCGGTCTTGACCGTTTTCAATCCCAGGAGTTCCAGACCTTCTCCGAATTTCAACGAGAGACTGATCCGCTTCATCCTGGCTTCATTCTGGAAGATTGACAGCGTCTTTTGCGTTTCTCTGGCCATATTCACTTCGACGTCGAACATCTGTAATTTATCTAGTTGGATCTTACCCAAAGACAAGACATCATTTGATATTCGTTCTTGGGCTAAACCACATTGATAGATACTTTCTAACGCGTCTAGATCTTCTTCAATATTGTTCAACAGTTGTTTGGTGGGGATGAACGATGTCTTGTTCATGTGGACAGCCTCGAGTTGTTCTTGAAGTGATAAAAGATTAGTCTTGACCAATGAGGAACATTGCATCAAACTACTGATCGGGTTTCGGATCTCGTGTGATGTGATGTCGATCAAAAGCTCTTGCTGTCGTTTGGCTTCTTCAGCTTCTTTCCTCCTTTGCTCAGCTTCGATTACCCGCGTTTTTTGTGACTCTTCGTGCAGCTTCCTTTCGGTGATATCGTTCACACATCCAAGGATCCCTTTCATTCTAGTCCCAACTTTATCACCTAATCTTTCCAACCGGATAGCCTTGAGTTGTGCCCAGACACCATTGGTGAATTGATAATCGATCGATTTGGAGATCTCCTGATCGTCGTCGTCTCGGTTCAGGACTTTGTCCCAGAATTCCAGAAGCATAGGCCGGAAGGGTTCCGCAATGAACTCTGCCCAACGATCGACGGGTTCGTCCATGGGATAACCAGACATGTCGTGCCATGCGTTATTCGTGAAGGTGACCGTACCGTCCTCCGTCGTTCGAAATATACCAACAGGTGAGTATTCCGTCAAAGCTCGTAATTCCGATGTACGTTGCTCGAAGGCTTCTTCGAGAGATCTTCGCCTTTTGCCCAACTGAAGTTGCATATGCGCACGGGCCACTAATTCGCGAGCATTGAACGGTTTCGCGAGGTAATCATCTGCTCCAGCTAGAAGCCCGTCGACTTTGGCTTCGTCCCCTCCTCGAGCAGTAAGCATGATTACAGGAATAATCGCGGTATCTTTGGACGCTTTCAAAGCTTCAAGTAACCCGAATCCGTCGAGGTTGGGCATCATGACATCTGAGACGATCAGATCGGGTACCGTCTTCTCGCAAAGTCTAATAGCTTCTAAACCATCTCTAGCTTCTATGATGGTACACAAGGGAGAGAAGATGGATGACATGTATCTTCTAGTATCGAACGAGTCGTCCACGAGCATGATCACATCTTCTTTCTTGAAGTACAAAGTGCTCGGATCAAGCGACTTTGATCCCCGACTGGTCGATTCTTCGTTGAGACTGCCGACGTCAGATCCATCCAAGGATGGTGTGCTACTACGTTCTCGATCTTTGGTCCATTGAATAGCTTCATCGATGATGCCTTGTCCGTAAGTGGTTTGCGAAGGCCTGCTGACAATTTGTTCGTCCTCGATTGCGTCTGGAGGTAAATGACCAGAGCCAAGCGGTATTCGAACAGAGAATGTGGACCCGTGGTCTCCTTTGTCAGACTCTAGAGCTGTCACACTACTAATCGACATGACCCCTCCGTGAAGCTTGATGAGTTCTTTGACTAATGCCAAGCCTATACCTGTCCCTTCGTGAGACCGACTGACAGATTGAACCCGATGGAATCTCTCGCCGATCAGGTCGATGTCAGTCGAGGGTATGCCGACTCCGCTATCTTGCACTGTAAAAATGGCTTCTCCGCGAGAATATCTGAGCTTTACCCTCACGAAGCCTTCCATCGTATATTTCATAGCATTGCCAACAAGGTTGAAGACGACTTTCTCCCAGTGTTCGGAGTCGATGTACACTGTTTGTGGGGACAAATCGCAATCGATGCTGAACTCCAACTTGGCCTGATCAAGCCTCATCAGCCGATTCAGATGGCGCTTGCACCTGTTGTTACTCACCTGCTTCATAGCGCCTTTGAAGAGGACCGCAAGATCCCTCGTCACTACACCCAAATTCACAAGCTGGAATGATCCTTTCAGGCGCCCTGCTTCCAGGCGGCTGACGTCCATCAGAGTGGACACGAGTCGAGTGAGACGGCGACTATCGGAACGTCAGACGGGTGGTACTCGACGGTTTCAAAGGTGCTGCACTCACACATTGCGCCGGGCCATCACTAAGTTCTCGCGCTTCGGGCCTTCAGCGGTCTCTTGTAAAAGGTCATCCAAAGGACCAGCTATCAACGTCAAGGGCGTTCGCAGCTCATGACTGACATTCGAGAACAAAAGACTCTGTGGATCGTGATGTTCAGGCAGTGCACTAGCTCAGAGGAACAGTTGAACCGCTCACTTTTGCTCGATCCAGTGCCGCCAACTCCTCAACCCGCTGTTGTTCTGCCTCATACGAACGGACAGCAGCTATACCAGACGCCAGCTGTACTCTCAATCTGCAATAATATGGTCAATTTGGGTTCACCGATCAATTTGTGTATGAATATACTCACAGATGCTAGAAGGACAGATGAGGCGTCAGCTATGATTCATTCCTCATCGAAGAAGCACGGGAGCTTGCTCACAATGAATGACTCGTAATCCTCGTCGAATGGTCTCTTCAGGTTAAGACCTAATATCATTACCGCAGAAGGCACGCCATCGTCCGACTCGTTTGCTATGGGAACCACGACAGCTGCATTCGGCAATTCATCCCAGACCCGGATAGGGAATCCCGCAATCATGCTTTCACAGTTTTCCACCATGACTAGGCGGTTCTTCAGTAAAGCTTCTTTGATTGGCCATATTTTCATCGATTCTTCATCCTCATCAGCTTCGGAGTATGCGCTGTTACTAGTCAGTGGCGCGTTCGACATGAAAGAACTGATCGAAAGTGATGGCGAACGAGGGCCGTTTCTCAGGGATGCTAGACTGCTTCGCGCACGTGAGCGAACGCTGACCGTCAAACTCGAAGGAGTAGTAGGGTGATTTTCGGGTATACCGACAGCTCCTGCTAAGCGAACAGTTGCTCTGACTCCGCTGGAAGGGTCGATCTCCTTGGTCATTTCGACAGAGTTTGCTCCACTCGAGTCTCTGCGGGTATTTGCTGAGGGTAGATCAACGTGGTAGAGGGCGGCGAATGGCACATCTCGAGCATTTGCGGCCAAGATATCGATCACTGCTTCGCTGAATTCCGTCATACTCCGAGCGGTAGCTGATCAGACGAGAAATCAGCCAAAACCTTAGAATGCATGTAAAAAAACTCACATGTTCTTTGACCCATCTCTTGAACGGTGGACATCCTTCTCTCCGCCAAGACCTTGCTAGTAGTGGCAATAGTAGCATTCCATAATCCGCCGAAAGTTCCATCTTCGATCAAGACGGGTACCCACATCCAGGTGTGGTATTCCTCGATAGTTCCTTCACCCTGATGAGGCAGTTGCTTGAATAGCAGGAAATCGTCCTCTTTCGTCACCGGTGTGCCGCTCAAGACTAACTCTGATAAGGGGCCCAAAGCATCCCAAATTTCGGCCCAAGCTATGGTCCCGGACATACCAAAAATATGCGGGTGCTTGTGCATCATCTGAGCGTACGCCTCGTTGTAGATCAGGGTAAGATCCTTTCCCCACCAGAGACAACATTGATGAGGATAATGTAGGACAAGCGATGCGGCTGTCTTCAGACTTTGCGGCCAACGTTCCCGCGGTCCCAACGGTGTTGCAGCCCAGTCTGTCGATTGCATAAGATCGTGCACATCCACAGTCTTGCTATTCCATTGAGCGGGTCTGGTGACTGCCCCATCTCGTCCGAACCTGATCGCAGTCGACTTCTTCGCACCAAAATCAAACTCCAGCAATTCTTCGGTCGGTGTGATAGATTTGTTGGTGACGGACGGATCGGAGCTATAGGCGGACGGGATCGGCCTTGTCAATGTGTGATGCTTCGGTGATCCCGATGGGGAGAGAACTTTCGTCGTCGGACCAGCATGCACTTCCATATCGTCGTCCTCAGGTGAATCCCGACTCGATTGACCTGGTGTGGCCTCGATGACAGGGATCGGATAATATTGATCACCTGGATCCGATCGAGGGATAGTAGTGATGATTACAAATGAGTGATCGGCCATCTTATTTCTGCCGTTTCCTTTGGAAGTGCACCAGATGGGCATATATGTTTTCAGCAATTCGAATTTGGCGGGTTGCGGATGCACGAAATCCATGATCAATGGCCCAGAGACGATAGAAGGGAGTTGAGGTTTCGGTCCATCGATAGAATTGGTTCGCTTCGCTGACAAGGTCGGCCGCAGAGGTGCCTTTGGGCTATAAAGATTTTCGGCCTCTTGCTGACTTGATAACTCTGCCGCTTGTGATGGTGCACCACCTTGTACAGGAAGGCTGCGATCAGTTGGCGGATCCTCCAACGTGAAATTTGCCAGGCGATCCGTCAAGTCCAATCCATTCTTCTCCGCCGATGAGGTCAAATCCTTGAGGGTATCATGTCTCACGAACCATCTCCCCAGCTTCCTTGCCCCGTCAACATCTAAGCATTCCAACAACGAGTTTTCTCCGGCAAAGTTCCTCCAATGACTATTGCTCCAATAGATCTCGAACGGGTGAAAAGGCTCGTGCCCTATATGTGGGCTCCTCGAGCTTTCCGCATTTTGTTGATCTGGGTTAGGGGCGATCAAGACGAAGGCCGGGTAAGGGTATGCCTGATACGATGTAGCCCAGGTACATCAGCACACTTCAGATCATAAGCCTTAATATGCAGCTCACCTGGAGATATTCTTTCGGTATCGAATCCGGATCTATTCTATTCTTGCTCGGCATCGTGGTTGAAAGGCGGGCAAGGCTGGACGGACCAAGCGATCAAGACGAGAGGAGCCAAATGTACCTATTGGGCGATACGTGCTTGTTGCGTCCGTTTGATGTTGATGCGCGAAGCCGGATGATTCCTGTGCAGAAGCGATTGAAACAGAACAACAATGTTAGATTAGATTTTCCGAGACGCCATGTAATGAATTGGATTGATTAGGTTCCTAATTCCTTAATTCCGTGGATGTCTGTCTATGAACCTAGTTCCGATGTTGATTCTATCTCTGTGCTACTTGCCATTCGTCGCCCCTTGAAGGAGGGTATACAGGTTGATGATAGCTTGATCATGTGGTTTCATTTGATGAATGTCGAGATGAAAGCTGGAAAGCTGTTGTGATTTGTAAATTAACGGTCTGGCCCATACCAATGCGCCTACGCACAGACCGTCCAAAATGATGGGCCGCTGAGGTCATCGCACGAAACTCCGTACACCTAGAAGAAATATTTCTGCTTTCAGGGTGAAAATTCAGGTACAAGAGCAAAGCAAAATAGCGGAAACGGAATTCAGTGAGTGAGTGGGTGGGTGGATCTCAGGGTAAAACAAGACAGGCGTGATATTCAGGGTTCATTGCCGAACAACATGATGCCATGACGGAACCAAAGTGACATACCCCATCTTGCCATTCTACATCTTGCTTGCATCAGCATCATTAATTCCTCGAACAAACGAACAAACCACGCGATTGGAGTCGCACTACGAGTACTCGCTGTACCCCGGTAATCTCACCAAACTTCGCCATGGACGCATTTTGAAATCATCTGCATGAGCATTGTGTGAGCAACTCAGCTCAGCCAATGATCTGGAGATGAGCGGCTACATGTATCAGCAGGACCCGTAGGAAGGTGTGAGTATGAGGGCATATCTAGTTTCGTGCATTGGGAAATTAGTCGAATGGTGGTGAGACTGACCGTGCGTGTGGCTTTTGGCCAACCTTTGAGGACCATCCTTCGAGCGGAGGAGGGCTCTTTCCTTTCATCGTATGCTGAACACTGGATGCAAGGATGTTCGACTTGCTGGTCGTCTGATTTATGAGCAAGGTTGTGCACCATGTAGAGTACTTCAGACACAAGCTATGGCATGTTGCCCTCTCGTGCCTTCCACTTTATATCCATTTCTTCCTCTGAATTGAAATCGCAGACTCCTCGCCATATCCACCTACACCAGCCCAAAACACCACATCTCACGATCTCTATCCGCGGCCTTCAGCTCAGAGCTACCACTATCCACTCTGACACAGTTAACCAAGATGTATGTAGCTTCGAATGCTAAGCTGGTCGCACAAAAAGACGATCTCCGCTGGTGAGTACAACCTCGACTCTCAACAGCTCATCCCTGTCCCTGTCAACATATCAGAGATTGATCCCGCTCCTGATCGTAGGATAGAGGGTGCACACACGCATTCCCACACACCACCTATCCTCATCGCTCCAAGCCCTCCCAGCCCATGGTCGTGTACTATACCCATCAATTCTTACCAATTGTGCGGTATCAACGAGCCAAAGACGTTCTTCAATGGGTGAGTATACTCTATTGACCTGCAACTCCACAGAATCACTTGGAACCTGCACCACCACAGGGTGGTCTCACAATGCTGTCGCTGACGAGATGTACCCGATGCTAATGGTCAGTCCCGATAACTTACTTGGTGGACACACCGGCTCGTGTCTTTCCTTGGCATATTTCCATCCTGGCTCATGCCGCTCTTTTGACAGACCCTCACTCTCTTCTTCGACTTTATATATAACCGATTCGACGACAAGAACAATGGGCTCAACGCACTCTGCTCCTACTAAACCGGTCATGGCGCAAAACCTCTCTACTTTCGCTGAGCAGTGCTTAGAATTAGCTCTTGCCAAATCTGATCTCATCCGATCGACGAAATGCGCAGAAGATTCCAAATCAAGATCGAGGAATGTGATCCAGACCCATAATGATCAAGTACAAAATCAGCAGAACGAGGCGGCCCTCAAAGTCGAAGCAGAGGAGGCCATGAACGCAAAAGGGAAAAATGCTGATGCTGATGATGCACAACTTCCTTACACACATCACATCAATAATGCTCTTTCGCAAAGTGCCCCAGTGTTCGGTGGTGATTGTCGTTACCATCTCACGCTAAAGCTCAACAAAGCTCAAGAGGAAAGGCACGATCCGAGGCCTCCTACTCCTACTCCTACTTCTACTTTACGCGACATCAAGATGCACCTTGATCGATCAGAGCCCGGCACGATCCAAGACGGCATCTCTAAGTCTCAGATTGAGCTCTATGACTCAATGGAGGTGATGGGTAGAGTAGCTACCGAATGACGACTATAACATCCCCTCAACAGTCCATACGACTTTTACGTGTATGGGATTCATAGTCCTTGCGCCAGCTTAGAGATGATACTTGTACTTGCTTTCCATACAGTAGATCGATACCCTTGATGTAAATCCAGTATTCGGTACAGCGCTATTGCTATTCAAGTATACTCATCGATCAATCATCCAGTCAGTCAATCAATCAAGTCATTACTGGCCATCTTTCCTGACTCTCTCAACTTTCCCATCCACTATCCTCTCTTCCCAATCTTCGCCTATATCCCCTGGAGGATTTTCCAGGATCTCACCAATCTCAGCATCCTTTTCTCCATTCTCGACTCCGCCAGCTACAACACCACCGCTCGGCATAGCGGTATTTGCTTGTGCTTGGGGTTGAGTATACTGCGAAGCAATCGCTTCGGCTCTTCGTTCCCTATAAACATGTTTCGGATTTCCCGTTCCCGTAAATCCTTGCTCCTTGTCCTGAGTCCGAGACTGATCTTGCTCATCAGGCTTCTTGGATGAACGGTTCGATTCGAGACCCTCGGTGTTCGATGATTTGCCCTTCGCTTGAGCAGCTGCCGAAGCTATACTACTCGGATTGTACTGTTCACACATCATCAATAATCAGATCAAACTGTTTATCAACGATCAAATAACGCTTGACTGCTCACCTTCTTGAACCGCTCGTAATCTTCCAGTACACTCATTCCTATGGAGTTCTGCTCGTCAATCATCATCAGCCAAGACCCCTAAAAAAGGTGTCGATGACCCGTTACATCACAGAGCTGAACGAGAACGCACTTTATACAATTCAAGTAATATAGTCTTCTCGGGATTTTTCAGGTCCACGCTGTGCCCCTTGTCCAGTAGTGTTACCTGTTCAGCGACGGTGTGGATCATGCTCATTCTTTCCAGTCTATCCGATTGTCTGGTATTGGTATCGATAGCATACTAAGCATACATAACAGTCAGCCAATCAATCAGGGGGAATACCAAAGGTTTGGATCGGATTGACATGTTTTACACACCTTGATCGGGCGATCGTTATCCGTTGCGAAGCCATCTTTGACGATCGTTGCTGCAAGTTCCGATAATTGCTTCACGGTGGCTTTCGTGGTTCCATCTATCGGTATGATTCGCTTACACCATCTGTACAATTGTCAAAACTTTTTTTTAGCTTTCAGCACAGCCCATCTGCGGTTTTTGTGTCTCTCTGTGCGTGAGATATAGACAGTCACCTACTTCAATTGTGTTCTGGCTGAAGATTCAGCTTGTTCCATTATATGCCTCACCAGCTTGTACGGTGACAAAGGGGGTAAAACATTGATGTATATGACTGTGTCATGCCATGTCAGCTTGCATTATTTTCGCTGAGGTCGTTCTGACCCTCAGATTCTCGACGTACCGCATATCATATCATGCGAACAAAGTTCTAGAATGGAGGATGTAAGCTCAAGTTCAGTTTGTCCCGAGCGGATGGTTATAGCATTACCACGATGGAGTAAAACGGTACCCACGGAATCGCTTTGATTTACTCTCCTGATCCATCGATTCCAGATCCTTCTTGAGCTGAGCCTCGAAGTCCAGTTCATCAACTCCCTCATCTTCCACATCCTCTCCACCTTCGATGGTCTCGGGATACAGTTCGTCCGCTATCTGCAATGCGGACATAGTCATAAGGCATTGCATTAGCACAGATCGCTAGGCCGACAGCTTGGTGAAAGAACAACTGAGCTCACCCGTTCGAGGTAATTGATCAGTTCCGCTTCGGCACTTCTCTCCTTGTTCATGATCGTCGTCACACATATACCAGGTGCCGTCAAAATGTCGGGCTACACCATTTCACGCAGAAGGTCATCACAATAAGTATTTCAACGCAGCTCCGGTGATGATTCCACGAGGTTCGTCGTGCTTACCAGAGGATTGCTCCTGTACTTCCCCAGAGGATTCAGCTTGGGCTTTCCATCGTCTGGTCTATCGTCCCTGGGCGGTCGTCTCGATCCGCCTCCTCGGTCACCTCTTCCTCGACCTCCACCGCCTCCTCTGCCTCCTCTATTTTGACCTTGGAATTTGTAGAATTTGTGCTTTTGAGCGGAGGGTCCGCCTTGGGCTTTACGTTTCTCGCCTGATGGTCCAGATTTGTCGGACATAATGACGATGACCTTGAAATGTGCGTACCGGCTGCTGATTGTACAGAAGATTATGATGCCGACTCTTGACATCCTGCGGGTGATGCAGATCATAGAGCAGCTGTTTACTGATGATGAGGAAGAGGAAGAAATGTCACGTGACTCGAGCGATTGTTTGTGGAGTCTCCACTAAACCGGTCTGAGTTACGCTTTGTCCTGTACCCTTTGGGCATCTTTATGTATGCTATGGTATGAATTATGAATTAGATCTGACTTACGAGTACATGCATAGGTCGAGATGATCATAATCCGATCATGGCAGACTATCCATAATGACAAGACCACCGCCTCCCATCGATCCATCGTCGTCGCGCAACATCAATGCCGACTCTCTTCCCTCGACACCGAAGTCGTCCCGTTCCGAGATGCCCCAAGCGTCATCCGCTTCTCACGAAGTTCGCAGAGCCCGCTCGTCCTTCTTCGCGGGACCTTCGACCCCTATCAACGGTCATGGAGGAGTCAATACCCCATACAAGCAGCTAGAAGGTACCAGCACAGCAATTCCAGTGTCTTCCTCAAGTCACACGGGGTATGGAACGTATTTACGCCCACCTAATGTCTATGGCGTAAGCATGAAATCGAAACCGGGCGAACCATCGAGCAATTGGAACACCCTGCAGGAGCTCATCGGAGACGATGACGACGATGCCAATGACGAAGAACGTGCAGGCAGTGATAGAATATCCAGTCGACCAAGTGCAAGAAGTCTGAAATCTCTATTTATTCCTCCTACACCGAGGGAACAGCGAAGTCAACCGGTCGATGCACATCAAGTCAGACAGAGGATAGATGAATTACCTACAATCACGGACCACCTCACCGGCTCGCCTCCTCAGTTGAATGGTGAATTGCACTATACCCCTTTCGCTGAGCCGGAAACTCCCACGGAAACCCGTCCGGTATTTAGTAGATTACCATCATCTCTCAGAAAAGGTTATGGGGCTACGGACAGCAATGACACTGCAAACGCAAAGAAGGCATCGAATACTCAGGAGCAGCCCGAATCAAGAATGTCGGATATAGTCGCCGCCACGCAGAAAGCAACAAAGACCAGGTCTCGTGAGTCATCGATGATGCTGCAGCGGCTTGCCTCCCGCCCAAACGGTTGCATGACTGACTTACTTGTATAGTGTGGCAGAAATTCTGGCCTCTGTCCCCAGTGACCATCGCCATCCTGAAATGCTCACTCGCATATCTGGTCGCTTCTCTGTTCACCTATGTACCCTTTCTTGCCGAACTTCTGTCAACGCAATCTCAAGTAGACGCCCACGGCCGAGTCACTTATAAACCCGCAAATTCAGCACACATGGTAGCTACCATTGTCGTGTATGTGAGTTGTGCTCATGTGCACTTGTTTCTATCCTATGAGGCGCCAGCCCGCTCTCTTTTCTTCTATCCGCTAATCCCACTTGGTCCCAGTATAATCCGGCTAAAACTCTAGGCAACATGCTTCTTTCCACTCGATATTGCTTTGTCCTAGCGGTATTCGGATCCCTCGTTTCTCTCGCAGCGATGGGAACGATAGAGCTTTTCGATCATTTTTCACCTTCGCATGGCAGTGCTTGGGACTGGATCAGCGAGACGGGTGACTGGGTAGTCTGCGTATTGTGGATAGGAGGATCAATGAGTACCCTTGCGTGGTCGAAATTATGGGTCGGGAATGCAAGTTACAACAGCGGTATGCTTGATTACTGTTCAGGCAGTACCCAGCTGATAAGCGATTCTCAGGCTGCTCGATGGCTGCCATCATCATCTACAGCGTAGTCATCAAGGAAGGCGCATTTCCTAGATTGCTAGAGGCGTTGTACATCGTGGCTGTCGGAGGTGAGCTCATGAGACCTGCTTCCGCTCATCAGAGCTGCTGCCTACGATCATCAGACCCTCATCGTATCAAATGGTATCCCGACTAAATCCTCCTATCGTCTAGTCGCTATTTCGATCGTCATTTGCGTTACCATCTTCCCATCATCGGCGACATCCAAATTCCAAAACTCAATCGCTAAATCCCTCAACTCTTTTTCTACCTTACTGGATCTACTTACTTCCACGTTCTTACTGGAAAAAGCAGTGATCAAAGGCAATCGAGCGAGTCTGAAAGACGCCATCAAATCGCATTCGGCCGGATTCAAGGCTTTAAAAATCACCTTGGCAGAAGCGAAACATGAACGTATACTGGATACTCGCATACGCGGCAGGAAGCTGCATCTTTACGATGCGGCTATAACCAGTCTAGCGAGATTAGCTCAACATCTAGCATCTCTCAGGGGAAGTACGAGATTGCAAGAGAGTCTCATCAGAGCTGTTCGGGAGGGCAAGATAAGTACAGAGCACTTTCATGCGCGTGAAGGAAAAGGTCATTCCAAATTGTCGATGAGCGTGGTGGATAAGATGGATGATAGACCTGGACCTGAGATGAGAAGGAATACGGATATAGAGAAGAGTGTCCAGCTGTTCATGAAATTTCGAGGAATGGCAGGTGATCAAATGAATGATCTGAATGTGAGAAGGAGAGTCAAGCTCTGTTCACTGTCTTAAAGCTGATTAGTATTGTGCAGGGTCGATGCGACGAGGCGCTCGAAGCTGTACAATTGCTCTCACAGCATGAGCTGCACAACTCGCCGGTCGACCTGAGCACGATCCGAGAAAATTTGGCTAGATCTCTCAAGGATTTCTCGAATAGCAGCAGCCGAGCGATTAAGCGGGTTTATGCTGGACCAAAAAGACGACGAGGAATATACGAAAGTGATTCTGATTCTTCAGATGGCGAGAGCTCCGGTAGTCCGTCTGATCACGAGCGGGACGACAAGGAGAAGGATGAGGACCTGGATAAGGGAAACATCGTTGGCGGACCCAATGAGACTGTCTTTCTGGTGTACTTGTGAGTCAGCTTATTCTTTTGCAGGCTTCCCAAGAACACGCGTGGACAACAGTAAGCTGATCCTTGAAGTTTTTTAGTTTTCTTTTTACGTTTGAAGAGTTTGCTAGAGAATTACTGTTCCTTCTGGAGACAATGCAAGAGGTAAGCTCGAGATTGGATCATAGGTCTCTGTTTCACTAGCTGTTTCACCAGCTGACGAAGGACCTGGTAGATTGTCGATGTTCAACCCGTTTCAACTTGGGGCCATCTCAGATTGGTGCTCTTCGATAAGAGGGAGAAGAAGGAGAAAAAAAGTCTATATCTATACAAGCAGTTGCGTGAGTGTTATGAGTCATACAGATGGCTGAGCCGGCATAGGATACACTGATACTGACTAGAGGCGTGTTGTGCATATATCAGAAAACCTTGTTCCGATAGATCCATCTAAGCTACAGCCTCCGCCCTTCCCCAAAAATCGAAATGATTCGACTGGATCGGTCTTGACACCAGACAGGAGGTACCTGAATGCTTGGGGAAAGACCAAGCAAGCCTTCTGGAGATTCGGAGAACGGCTTCGAGAGCCAGATATGAGATATGCTATCAAGACTGGACTGGGTGGCGGTGAGCTAATTGTAGCTCTTTCTATCCGCCGGTGAATCTATCTGATGGGAATCTGCACTTAGCGATACTGGCGGCCCCAGCCTACACTGAAGCTGGGCGACCATTCTTCCTTCAGTATAGAGGAGAGTGGGCATTGATTGCGTATCTTGCTGCTATTAGTCAGACTGTTGGACAGACCAACTTCCTGTGGGTTTGCCGCTCTTGCATCAGTAACGTCAAGCCAGGCTGAGCTGAGGAAAATTTTGTCCATAGATCGCTGGCCAGAGTCGGTGGTACAATGTGAGTTGGGCTTAATCAGTTATCCACTGCACTTGTTGAGGGACCCATGCTGACGAAGAGACAGTATTGGAGGTCTTGTGGCAATCATCTTCACCAAGATGTGAGCTGGACCATACTCTCCTTGGCTACTCTGGAAGGATTGCAGGGTGTGAGCGCAGAACTGACAAGTACCACAGTGCTCAGGGCAACAATGTGGTTTTGCCTATATTGGGGTTCCTCTTCGCCATACCGTGCTTCTACGTCATCACCCAGATGCCAGATTACACCAACGCTGGGAGATTTGTGCTTCTCACCTACGTGAGTTGATGAAAATCTCAAGAGATACACTCAATCTGTATGGTGATTGGCTGACTCGGGGATTCTGTGTGGATGACAGAATCTATCTTGCTTGTACACCTACAACGTACGGAATCAATACGATATCACAGTCGAGCAGATAGCCGTGCAGAGATCAGCAGCAGTGATTATTGGTGTCCTGTGGGCCGCGGCGGTATCGAGATGGTGGTGGCCTTTCACCGCTAGACGAGAATTGAGATTGGGTCTAAGCGAGTAAGTAAAGTCGAGTCAGCTGGCTATTGTACGGTTTTATGCTAACCGACTGAGGGACTGATAATTGTATCATTCGGCTCAGCTTTTGCTTGGATCTTTCCTATCTATACTCGAGACTCGTGATGACTTACAGCAGAGGAGTCAACGATCCGCAAGAACACCACAATGGTAATGCGGACGCAGAGGCCGAGGAAGGAGAAACCACCACGTTGATAGGCAACACCGCCGAAAGTGGGTTTTCGCATCTGAGCGCTAGTGTACGGCAGTTCATGGCTATGTGAGTATTCTAGTCCGTCTGTATCAGCCGGTTGGGGGTTTTGTCGATCCACTTCTGCGCGTATTTCGCTGAATAGCTGAGGCATGTGATATAGGGAACTTCACCTCCAAAGTCAGATTCTGAATCTCCGATCATTGTTGGCACAAACGAAGAATGAACCCCGGCTGAAAGGTCCATTCGCATTTGCATTCTACAACGAGGTGCTCCTGAGTTGCGAGAGGATGTTGGATAGATTACATAGTATGAGATGTGTGACCACAAGGGATGAATGGTGAGTACGATGTGTCTGGCCTCACCCTGCCTGGATGCTATACTTTGCCAAGAATTGACCTTAGCTGACTCTACGACTGCAACGATAACCATCTTTCCAATAACAGGGATCAAGTGAGTGTTTATTTGAACATTCCATGATTCTGTGCGACAGATTAGCTGATATGAGGTGGTCTATCAGGCTATGAGAGAAGAATTCGTTGTACCTGTTAATCGGGAGAGAAGGGAAATGGCAGGGCACGTCATTTTATATGTGAATACCTGCTTCATGTCTGATCGAACAGCATAGCATATCACAGTAACACAATCGTTCAATGGCTGATGATCGAGTCTCCGTCTGTTATTACCACAGTTTTACACACTCTCCGCAGGATTCAGGACTCGTACACCGTTACCACCGTATTTGCCCCCCGCTGAGGAATCACGGCAGAAGTTGATATCCGCTATTCGGGGCTTGAACGTGGTTAAAAGACGTAGTGTCAGAGGAGGAGGTAGACACTTATTGTTTTTCGCTTATGCGACTGCTATGCAGGTGAGCGAATATCTAAATCATTATCATCCAGTCAGCCCTCAAAATGCACACGGCTGTTCTTCTGTATTGCTGAAAACGAAAGGGAACTGAGCTGGGCTGATGTGAGTCAACCTGCGTTGACATTTCAGGAGGTCATTGCGGAACTGGAGTATCTGGGAGAAATGATGCAAGATGCCTATGGGGTGATCTCGCAAGCTACCAAGAAGGATTTCGAGGATCTGTTTGCGACTCGTACCCAGTCAGCGACTGAAGAAGAATCGCTTGTGGGAAATACAGAGAGAGGCGGCTGAGTGGATCAGGATGAGCTTGAGGATAAGACAACCGGACGATTTGAGGATTATGCTGTACTTTGTGATTGCTCTTTACGAAATTTAACGATTAACGATACAATGCTGTACGGTGTCACGTATATTCTTATGTATGCTTGCAATTCGAGTCTCCAGCTTGTAGATCATTTTGGCTCTTTCTGTGGCACACGGTGCATATGAGCCCCCTCCGATGTACTGTAGCCGGGTCATGGAGTTATTTCATTGCGATCCATCAGACATGGGTAGAGCATCATACATGATCATTAGAATTCATTGGTCATTAAGGCATCAAGTACGATATTACAAAAAGCTATGCAGGCAATCCTCAATACCACCTGAAATGAAACCAAGCAGTGATGCATGGAATTCCAGGAGTAAACTTAACTTATCCGCATGCAGATCGAATTCAATCCAATCCAATCAAACCAAATCAACTCAAATCAAGTCAAGTCAATTAAATCAAATCATCTCCCAACCACCTTTTCCCTTACTTCGTCCTGTGCCAAAATCCGCAGCCCCTGCAGCTGATCCACCCAATTCTCCTTCTCTGGATCTTACGAGACTCATAAGCTCTTCAATCTTTTCTCCTTGGTGCTGCTTAATCCCCCCTCGGCCAATTTCAAGTTGTACATTCCTCCATAATTCAGATAACATCCCATCTAACGTCTCTTTTCTCTTCATCCATAGATTGCCCATTCCCATTCCCATTCCCATTCCCAGTCCCAGTCCCAGTCCCAGTCCCAGTCCCAATCCTCCCGAGGCGGTGAGGTGGTTGAATTTGGGTGGTGGTAATTCCTCAGGTGGGATATTGATGTTTATCGATTCCCCGAAAAACTGAGATAATTTACCTGTTCTTCGTCTTCTGGCAGAATGCGATTGCGCGTTGATCGTATCCCCATTGTCGTTTTGAGTTTGAGTTTCATCACCTTCGTCGAGATCAAGGAACTGGTCGTACGATCTTGGACTTTGAGGCGAACCAAGTAATGGAGAAGGCGGAGTTTATATCCGAGTCGATTCGCTGGAACGTTTGTGCGATGTCTGCGTAGGTGAAATCGGTGGAGAGTTGATGGACAAGCTATCCATCATTTCGCCTAATTTTGACTGGTCGTTCCCGACTAAATACAATAAACCTTCGAGAGAAGCTACGTAGGCATCGTAAGCTGATCCTCGATTTGCGCTACCGTTGCCATTGCCATTGCCATTGCCGCTTGCGCTTCCGCTTGCGGCGGCAGGTGGACTGTGCCGCGATGAAGCAGCGCGAGTAGGGGAGATAGGTGTTCTTGGTAAAGGTGAAGGTAACGGCGAAGCTGCGGCGGATGAACGGTGGATGTATTCTGACGGCGGCTTGTCTCCTAATACCTGCAACCATGTTATATCCCTCGAATCAGCCTTCGCAAACGAGAGGGCGGGAAAATGCATTCACCTGCTCCAATTTAGCGGCCCTCTTTCTAGCTAGACTCTTCTCCTCCTTACTCAGACCTCTGGACGTTTCGCCAAGATCGATGAAGCTCGCATTATCCGCTGCTTTCATTGGATTTGTCGAACTGCCTTTCCTCCTGAAGTTTGACGAATTTAGTGGCACTTTTAGCTTCGACGACCATTTGAATGGCGTAGGTGTATCTTCGAATGACATGTATGATTGCTGTGCCGGGGACGGCGATCGCCCCATATGTGTAGTCTGGTGCGAAGGAGGCGAATAAGATGGAGCGGTCGGGTTGTTTGGGTTCAGCAGTTCTGGTGGGATTGGGGCACCCAGGAGACGGTGCAGCTGATACCAGAATCAGCTATGACTTCTGCTTTGACTGCCTAGCTCACCTTGGCAAGCTGCTGTCTCCTGTTTTTCCTGGTCAATTCCTCTTCCTCTTTCTCGCTCAAAAGCCAGTTCGAACTGTTCATAGTAGTCGCAGTAGGTGGTGTAGTAGGAGAAGAAGCCTGACTCTTGCTCTGCTCTTCTGAAGATCGATTGATACCATTCCTCGAGCTATGGTTGAAGGAATTACCCCTGGAGATCGTATGAGACTCTTGTAGGGAACGCTGGACGTACACCTTAAGATCATCTCTTGTCGCCCCATGGACATTTGGCGTCTCCCGACCGCTCGTGAAGCCTAGGGCAGCTTTCGCTCTATCCGCCAAGGTAGTCTTGGATCTTGCCAGACCCGTTTGATCATCGTCCGGGGAGCGAGAAGTCTTGACGCGATGCGGTACGACATCGTCCCGTTCCCATTCTGGAGTTCTTCTGCCCTTGCCTGACGAGGGAGGGGTTTTTGGCCAATTGTCATCGGTATGTTTGGTCATGTAAGTTGAGCTTGTGTTGATGGGATCAATCACCAATCTCTCGACCTGATTCTCGGGTAACGCTTCACCCAGCATCTGTTCTAGCTTTCTGGTACGTCTAAGAAGTATCGCTCGCTGCTCCGGCGTGAGGTCATTCCGAGCTCGTATATCATTGAATCTGCCGATGTTGACCTTGTGTCCAGGCACAGGTGAGGGTGCATACCTCTCCTCGTTTCGAGGTCTGGTCGGCGACGGTGGAAGCAGGCCAGACATCGTGTTGATCGAATCACTCAATGACGGGTGAAGTGATGGTAAGGAGTCGATGGATGTTGACCTCAGGTGTGTATGAGCTAGCGATGAAACTGGGGGAGAAGATAGTAAGTCGGTGTGCGCTACTGTGTGGGAGCGATTGTGGGATGCTGGCCGACTATGATTCGGTGATAGGGGCGTTGAGGCAGTGGCTCTGTGGCCTCTCGGTGGAGGGGGAAGTCCAGGTCTGACGAGGAATCCATTGATCAGCTGTAGCTTTGTGCATGAGAAGACACTACTCAATGCACCAACTTACGATACGCCTTTCTGCTCAAGGACACTAGCAAGTGCATTTCTGTCCATCTCCATGGTGGCTCTCGCATTCTCAGCGCCTTCACCTAACATCCTTTCAAGCTTACTCAGGTTCCTTGTGACTTTTGCCGGTCCTTGATTATGATCGTCGTCTATCTCGGCTGGCACCTCAAGGTTGGAAGGTTTATCGGTGGGTACGATTCGTCTGTCATTCCTTTCGCTTTGCTTCTTCAAGTAGTCTTCGATTTCAGCCTCGCTCTCAAGGTGCTTATGCAGGATCTTCCCGTTGGGCGGTGTGAACACGCCTAAAGCCTTGCGCGCTTCCAGAGCTGTATCATCCAGTGCTCGACCTGAGTAAGCTGAATTGCTCATGGCGGTCTCTGCTGCAGACGACATCGACAGTGGCCTCGCTCTTGTTCGAGTCGGAGTTGTGTTCAGACTTAGCTTCATCTCTGAAGGAGGCGAATTGAAAGGGTTGATTTTGGAGTTATCGTACGGACTCGCGCGATTGGACGTGAGGATGCTTGATCTCGGATTCCTGTAGCCAAAAGTCCCGGCGCTCGACCTCTTCTCCATATCAGGTCGTCTCTCGTCTTGATCCTCGAATTCGTTCAGGTCCATTGGACTGATAGGTGAATTGATTATTTGCTGATCTGTCGCGACGGCGGCCTCTGGGATGGCTGAGAGCAATGTCATACCGTTCGGCGCTGATGGTCTTCTGAAAGGGATAGGCAGTGTGCTTGGATCCGGAACATCAGGTACGGTCGACGGGGCAGAGAAATCGGAGAAGATAGTCGTTCTTGTCATGCGTAAAAAGGACTTATCCGTATCTTGAGGTACTGACTCCGAAGAGGCATATGTCGAAGTATAATTCGTAGGTGGACGATTGGGATTGTAAGGGATGTATGGCTGTTCGGCTTGTGATTGCACGACTGAGGAAGTTGCATTTGACCACCTCCAATAAGATTGGTCCATCCCCGGCTTGTTTTGACCAAGCCCGTTCTGCTCTGCGGTTGCGGGAGCTCTGAAGGCCGAAAGCGAAGGCGGCTGATCATCGATGATCTCTTCAATCTCGTCATCATCCATGTCAAGGGGAGAGTTAGGTGGTCTAGGTGGACGAGGAGGTGATTGCGGTCCTTCGGATGAAACCCCTTCGGTTTGTCTTTGTGGGGCCATGTGTTTCGGAGATGCGGTAGTCATGGCGACGGGCGATTTGGGAGATCTGGGTGAGCTCAGAAATGTATTTCGTTCCGGTATGAGAGGGGGAGATATCGTTTTGCCTCTCACTTTGCTCATCTTGTCAGGAGTAATCAGATCCAAGACATTGATCAGATCTGCTGAGCTTCTCTCAGGGACGTAGGCAGTCTCTACTCGTCGGTTTGGCGAAGCGGTGGTCGTGCTTGGAGTGATCGATGAATGAGGGGTATCGTAAAGTGCAGGTAATTGAAGATGAGACGATGATGGCGACTCGAAAGGATTGGTAGCAGTGGTGGGATGAGTAGGTGAAGGTGAAGGGGGAAGGGAGTGGGGTCGACGTGGTGGTGTGAATGGGGAAAGAAGCATGATGTTTTCACGGAGAGCGTTTATACCTCGTGTTCGGCTGTCATCCGGTGGCCAATGTTACTCGTCTACCTTGTGTCCTTCCGTCCTTGAAGAAGCATACACTTCAACATACAAGTGTATCGATTTGATGTTGAACAATAGACCGTCGAAGGCGTAGCAGTGACATCAATGACTGATCGGCTATTGGGCTGGGAGAAGCTAAGAATGAGATCTATCGATCAAAAGCACACATTATATCAATCTTCCTGAGTGGGGCGATGGGACACACAGACAAGTTGTGTGACGAGTAAAAAGCTTACCTGAGATCACTGATCATCTCTCAAGCCGAGATACAGACCCGCTTTACAAGCATCGTGCGATGTCAGGTTGCCGCCCTAGGTCTGCAATGATTTGCACCAAGTTTGGGCATCTTCGTCTCGGAGTGAGGAAGGAAGCGTTCAGCGTTTCATCTTGTCAGTAGTACTCCGATCCAGTCGGCTGTTCATCCACATTTGCGGAGCACGGACCGCCTTTCTACCCATTTGAAGCTACACACGGACCACTAGTCAAAGGGAAACACACACAAGATGTGTTTCCCCTTGTCCCTTCCTCCAAGTCATCACATGCTGCGAACTCGAATTTTGTGAACTTGTTGTACATGTGAGCTTCGCTAGGACGATCATCTTTATTGGAGTGGTTGACGAGCTGCATGATTGGGTAGAAAATCGGTTTGTTCGGTATATGATCATGAATCACGCTTCAAATCTTGTTGTTTCGGATCGGACGCTCGGATATTTCCGGTCCCTTCGCCTGCATGATCTACGAATACGAAATCAATAATTTCGGAACGAGTGATCATGATAACCTCGCCTCAAGAAAACTGTCTCATTGACGATTCCTCACTTCAAATGAAACTGACAGCGAAAGGATACAGAAACGATCTGGCACGTCGACCAAGTCTTCAATCAAGTCAAAGCAGTCAACATGAACTGCACATCTACCCTGATACGCCAGTCGCTCGCGCAAGCTGGTCCATCCCGAATACGCCTCACCGCAATCCCAACAAGCCGGTGCCGATGCTTTTCAACTTCACTGAGGACAGAATCAGGCCATAATCGATGGTCGAAGATACGGCATAAGAAAGGTGCAGCAGATAAAGAACGAGGAGCGTTATTCGCAAAGCTCTCAAAAGTTCATCTACTTTCTTCTTTCTCTTCTTCTATTTCTGCTACTGTCTTTGAACCGCGTCCACGCTCAGCTTCGTTGAGTTGACCGAATTTCGATGTATAGGAAATCATAAATTCGATGAAACCCCCTTTATCGTCCGATCCAGCTTTCAACTCGAAACTAGCTACGGCCCTCCAACGGGCGAGGGAACAAGGCCTGACTAAACAAGGTATTGAGAATGCTATGATCCGCGCGAAAAGCGTCAATGATGGTACGGGTCAAAATGTCGTCTACGAGGCCGTCGCTCCTGGTGGGAAGGTGGTCATGCTTGTGTAAGTTGGTCCTTTAGATCTGTTGTTCAGCTTTCTCCTCTTTCTGCTCCTTGTACCCAGTACATCCGAGCGCGTCTCCGGTTCCCGATATGATCGCGTTGCACCGGGTATGAGATCATCAGCTGATATTATTGGGTTGTTCTACGCTCCCAGCGAATGCCTTACTTCGAATCCGGCTAGAACCGTGAAAAGGGTGAAAGAGATCTTATCAAAGAACGGGTAAGCTGCTGCAATCCTCCATCATATCGCTTGCTCGCAGTAGCAGCAGAGATAGCTGATGGGCTATTGAGAGCAGAGCACGAACCTCGCCTGTGTTGTTCATGTTCAACAAACAAGGTCTGATAACTCTGCGGCCGGAGACTGGATCGAAAGAAGCGAATTTTGATCACTTGTTCGAAATCGCCGTCGAGGGTGGTGCGGAGGATGTGCGGGAAGTCGAGAGCGAGAGTGAAGAGGGTGTAATGGAGTACGAGGTGAGCTACACCTGTCTTGCTTGCCTCACCTTGCAGACTGGATTGAACCAGAGTGGACTGGACTAGGTTTGAATCAGAATATCGAGCTGTCTGGCTAGCGAGCCGACATCGCTGATTTGTTGGTGTATGTATGACATAGATCTCAACACCGACTTCGGAATTATCATCCCTCACTACCCTCTTCTCAAACCCACCCCATTCCGCCAATTATTCGATCCAATCTTCGGATCTGGTATTCGTGCCTACTGATCCTCTGAAAATACTAGAGGATGGAGAAGAAGGGGACGGAGAAGGGATCAGTGAAGAGACTGCTGAAGGGGTTATGAAGATTGTAGACCTTTTGGAAGAGGAAGGGGATGTGGTGAAAGTGTGGACCAATCTGGAGGATTAGTATACTCTGGGTCTTCTATGAAGTATTCTGACAACGAAAACAAACATGGGACCCGCTCATTCAGCTTTCATACCCCCAATTTTCGTAAAACTGATTTGACTACTACTAAGTCAGAGCACCCAAGGAGGATTAAGACGACAAACCACAGGATATATACTGTAGTATCCACACATTGCGTTTCTATGTCAGGAGTCATCCTGATCAATTTCTTGGTGAGAGCACGGTCTGCTCAGGTCTGCGCAAGGCATTCTATATTGAGCATAAGCAAACCGATATCTGCATTCCATCAAGTAGCTCATAAATGGATGTACGACTGTTCCTCATATAATGCTCGGTGACACATTGAGACGTGTGCTAGAACCGCTATACATATCTTCATATCCAGCTTATCGCTTACATTGGCTATCTACGTGTACTAGTACTAGTATCTTACGGCTATTCCCTCTCAGACTCTCTCCTTCACTTCTACTCTGCTCTGCTCAATCGCATTCCAAGCCCACTCATTCAAATTCTCAACTGATCAAAATGCCCATCTACATCTGCGCGAATGCGCGGTCGTATGATATCATACAAGCAAGCCGCTCAAGGTGTGGATGGGACGCCTACGCCCGTTGGATGGCTTAAGGTTAAAGCCACTTAGCTCCCCCGTAAGTTCTCGCACCTACAATCCCAACAACACCTAGACCGACTCCGCCGAGGAGTCTAGCCCATCCTTCACCGCCGCCTCCTCCGAGACCGTTCAACGCCTTGGCCGCGAGCTGGTGTTGGCCTACAGCGACGCCGAAGAGGTCGTACGCGATACACGTGCCGAAGAGCAATGGAGCCTGAAGGGCGGTGAACGCGGACAGTAAGGGCGTAGCGATTTTCACGAGGAGGTTAGGTGGGATCGAGGGGAAGTAGGCTGCTGTGACGTTGTGGAACAAGTCGAGGACACCGCTGTGGTTTGGAATGAGATAATGAGATGAATGGTGCGCTGTCAGCCGGGTGCTCGTTGTGCGTTTCGATTTGAGAAGGAGATCTCATACGCCGGGATGATTATGTGACATCAGGATGATTTTGTGACAACGTGACAAGGGGCAACGTGCCAAAGCGAGATCGAGAGACTACGACGAAGAAGAGACAAGAAGAGAGTATAACCACTCACACCCCGGCAAAAGTGATATTGACTGCATTGGTCAATTTAGATTGATATGTCTTCGGCGCTGGGTCCCGAAGGGCGAATGCGTAGTATAGTTGAGTAAGGGTGTTGATCATGACCAAGACGTTGGACCCTTTGAGGTTGTTCTTGTTCTGCAGGGTGATGAAGTAGAGTAATTATCAAGTGTCAGCGAGTCTGACCTGCTTTATGACTGATACTTCCCCTCAACATGACTTGACTTGACTTCACTTACCCAGAACAACATCCAAATTGCAATGCAAGCATTACCCAAAGCGTACCACGGGGTGTATCTCAGCGTGGCGCCCTCGACTTGTCTGTCCGATCTGTAGAGTTCTCTGAGCCAGATCAACTGAAGGACTTGTTGAGGGGTGAAGAAGCCTGCGATGGCGAATGGCTGAGGAGAGAAGGAACATGGGTTGGCATCGTGGATGTCCTTCATGTTGGGCGATGAAAGCATTCCGTATAATTGACAGGCGAAGTCGATCCTGTTGTAGGGATGAACGGATCGTCAGCAGTGTTCGATCAAGGGATGACGGTCGAGTCGGTGCAATTGCAATATGATGATCATTGACGATGCCATGCCATGATCCGTGGTCAATTGACTTGATTCCAGTCAATTTGACCTGATTGATTCGACTTTGACTCACACGAAGGAAGCAGGCGCGATGACCCGAGCAGTAGAAAGCGAGACTCCCATATTGGCTAGAGGGAAATTGGAGTTTGGTTGATGGATGTTCTCGTCTGATTCAGTGGTGGGAGTGGGTAATAAAGGTTCAGTGGAATTCCTTCTTGGATCGGGGATGGACATAGTCTTGTTTATATACGTGTTGAGTATATTTTGTGAGGTGAGGGAGGGAGAGGGATCACTTGCACCTGACTTGCAATGTACCGGTACGATTAGGTCTTACTAGTTTACTGTAAGAGGCTTAGGCTTATATGTCTGACCTGATACGCCGCCGAAAGGACGCGTATGCATATCCGTATCGATGACCGCATACTCACTATATACGTCCTCCAATGCAGAAACGGCAGAATCGCACACGCACACGCATACGCATAGGCATAACGTTTGCTGGAATACCGTAACATGATCACCCATCGTATCAATAAGAAAACCCGCTAAAGATCTCACAAAGCACAACGATCGGACTGCTGCACCCAGAAATTATGGTGAGGTCATACAGCCGTGCCTGAGGCAGAACTCAGACTGGGGTAGATGCGGGGTATGTCACCAAGAATCCTCAATTCCTTCAAAATATTTCGATGTATCGACAGATGCACTAGAGGGCTGAGGCGATAGACGTGACAAAATCAACGAGGCTCCTGAGCACTTGATAGATTCAGCGAAGAATGAATGATATGTACTGGGGGTTATGACTGTCGTCTCTCTACACCGGGATGATATGATAGGCTCTGACCCTGATTCGTTCGGACCGACAAAGGGCGGCGATTTCCGATGATATCGCAATTGGTCATGGGCGATTGGAGGAGATACGTGCTTTGTAATTTGTGCATTTGTGCAATCGTGTGTTAGCGCTCTACGGATGTGCTTTGATTTGATAACGAATCATTCAACTTTCGCGTATTGAAAACTCTCTTGCTACTTCTCTCCGACGTAACTTCGCAGCAGGACACGCAATTCTCTCGGCTGGTCAAAAATTCCTCCAATCCTTTGGTCCTGTCGAATAGGATTCTATCGCTTGCTTCTTCCCCTTATCTCCCGGGATTTCGGATGGTAAAAAGGAGATGAGAAGTGTTTAGCAATCAGAAGTAAGAAGTACTTGGTGAATGGTAATCAAGACTATCATTCGTGCACTACACAGTGACCTGGTAATCACAACGAGAATATATAGACCCTTCACCAAGACCCGACTAGCAGCGAATAGTCAATCCACAAGACAGCGAGTCTCCACGGGATACCCATCGCCTTATCGAGATTTGCATTCCACACGAAGTGTAACGGACCAAGCGAAATCAGTCTATATGGGAGATAATATTGTAAAGTGAGTCCTGGAATGACGGGCTGTGTGAATCAATACTTGCATCTTCAATCAGGTTGAATGAATACATCAAGAATCCACGCTGAACGTTTTTGCCCATTGTATCAGCTTCTATGCGGGGCAACCCCCCTTGAACAGGGTAGCCTTTCAAAGGCACTCTAGCGAGGTCATGAACAAGCATCTACACGATAGCAAGACGAGGTTCATCATTTTCAAGTGAGCATCAGCGTGTCCTTCGGTCTCGGCTCAGACTCATGACGGTATTAATAGGCTGATGGACATTACCGTTGACCATCGGTAGAGAAGGAAAACCGTTGATGAAGAAGGACGAAGCTGGGAAAGTGCTTTACTTGTCAAAGGATCAGATAGGCGATAAATTAGGAGACGAGTTCGGCTCGGCGTGAGTCGCCTTTAGTGCTGGCATTCCTCGTCTGATTCCGCGAAATTCGTCAATTTTAAAGGATTGCTGACTCATCATGCTTCTTATGTGTCGATAGGCCCCAAGACGCTTCAAGCGACGTCAAGAAGGTCCATGAGACCGCAAGAATACCGCAAACCCAGCCTGCTTTGGTGTTCCTAGGTATAGATGATCGAGAAGCACCCACTACGAACGAATCTAGCGTAGTCGACCACCACAATCCGCAGGGAACACCTTATTTCGCCCTCGATGCCAATTCAGCAGAATGGGATTCGCTCATTGATGGATTGGGCGGAGAATGGGGTGATGCGAGAGCTGCGGGAGGCTCGATGCATGTTTGGGATGCTGGTGTTTACGCTCAGGGAAGGGCACTTATAGATTGGAATGTAAGGAATAAGGTGAGCTTGAGCTTCGCCTAACTCCACTTCAGTCAATTCCAGCTTCGTGCCGGTCTGATAGAAGTCAAAAGATCACTGAGCTGAAAGAACCTGATTTGACTTGGACTTTGTGATGGTAGTTCTGCCCTGCATGCGGATCACCGACGTACTCGCTCTGGGCAGGATGGAAGCGGAATTGCTTGACATCCGTTCAGCCTGTCGAAGGTAAAGAGCCTTGTTTCTCCACTAAGGGATTACATAATTTCGCTTATCCGCGAACGGACCCAGTGAGTACACCCCACCCTTCAAGCTTTGCATCAAGACTGAAACTGATAAGCGTTGCACGGGTTCAAGGTGATCATCATGGGTATCCTAGATTCGACGGGTGAAAAGATGTTGCTTGGAAGACAGAAATCATGGCCGAAAGGTAAATATCGTTTTCACGGAAGTCAATCACCAGTAAGGATTGTGCTTGTCAGCTGACGGCTGCATTGTGCGGTCAACTACAGGCATGTATTCTTGCTTGGCGGGTTTCATCGAGCCCGGAGAGACGTTCGAAGACGCTACTCGGAGAGAAGTCCTGGAAGAAGCTGGAATCGAAGTGGGTCCCGTACGATAGTAAGTGTTCCTTCAACCCCTCTCAAGGACATCGGAGGATCGTGGGAAGGGACAAAGAGGCTCATATTACTTATGATGATGTAGCTCGTCGAGTCAACCTTGGCCCTTCCCGTCCAATCTGATGGTAGGTACTTTCGGTCGAGCGAAAGATGGACAGACGATACGTTTAGATCTGGATAACGAGCTTGAGGGTATGTTTCTGTTCTTCGGTCCAAGTCCCTCTCTCAGTTGGGCAGCGCTTCGCCAGGCTGATCGAGCATAACTTGGTGACAGACGCACAATGGTTCCCTAAATCAATGGTCCGATCGTTGGTAGCCTCCCCTAACGGATCAACATTCACCAAGAAGGATTACAAGCAATTGGAAGAAGCGACTCAGAATAAGGCAGATCAAGAATCCTCTGCTGCTCTAGCCCCTTCCGAGAAAACGCCAGAGGAGCTTGCAAACAGGACGAGCGAGAGCGGTTTGAGCAGGGTTCCACCTTCTACGGCGATTGCTGGACAGTTGATCAGGCAATGGGTTGAAGGGGGTCTGGATCTGGTCAGTAAGCTATGAGTGTGTTCAGAGTAAGTTGTAAGTGAAAATGGGTTGCCAGCTTCTCAGGGGTTGAGCGGATAATCTTGTCGCTGGTGGAGAACATGGTAACCTTTTGATGTTGCTTGTATTGTGTGGGATGTACGGAGCGGTATCTTGAGGTCGAGTAGGACCAATATTGGCCGTTCTGAAATGCATAATACTTCTGTGGACTTTACAATATTGAGAGACTTGCCGAGGATTATATGGTGATCACGCCTTTGTATGGGGTGTGTATGTAGGGTGAAACCACGTTTTGCCACATTTACCCCGGAAATTGACTATCGGCACCCTCGAAAACAAAGTCACATACATACATAGATACATAATCAAGCATGCGGCCGAATGCGATAATGCGATAATAGGTTAGCGGCTCATCTTGATAAGTGGAAGAGAGAAGCATTGGCTCAAATGGATACATAGTTCACCCCTCACCTTCAGCAGCTCAAGTGTCGACTACGTCAAGAAGAGGACGAGATAAGGCGATATCAAATGACAAATCAATAACCATCCTATCCTCGGTACTTCACCCCAAAATTCGCCTCTCCTTACTCCTGGACTTTTTACTTTCCACACACTCACATTCACACCGAGCACGCGAGCAAACAAACATTAATCGATTTCGGTCCGCTCCCGGCATATAATAGCATCTATCGTTAGGAGTCTTCGGTCACGATAGCATTGTGATTCCATTTCGCCTCGCCAAACTACCGTAACGGACCGATTTGACGACCCCGAGGCGACTTATCGAGATCTCGACATCACTTAGTTATCCGCAATCTTCAAGACCGAGCGGCGCTTGAAGGAAATCGGTAGGATCAGATCAGTCAAAAGTGAACATCGAACATCAACATCATGTTATGGAGATTCAGCTTTGCGTCCAATTCGACGCTGGACGCACTTCTCACCAGGGAGATACCCCCTTCCATGGAGGAGATACTGGACGAACAAGATATACTGAACGAATGTAAAGCCCAAAATAATAAGTGGGTTGCCAATCACTTCATCCTTCTCCTTGATCTTACTGGTTTACTTGGTGTTGAATATGGCTGACGTCAGTATCTTGTATAATCAGGCTCGTCTCGTATTTGTCGAGAGAGGAATCCGTGAAATCCCTCTTGACGTGGGTAGTAGCTGGTCTAGATGAATTGGATCAACAGGCCCACGAAGCAGATGAGGAAGTCCTGAGTATAGCTTTGACCTCACCGGATCTATATCCCTCGTATCGACCGTCCTTCCAATCTTTATCGAACGTACCGATACCAGGCCAAGGGAGGAACAGTCCTCCGTTAGGACCGGAGACACCCTCTTCCGGTCCGTCAAAATTGGTCAGTGTGGATCTGAAATCGAGCGAAGCTCAAGGAGATCACGATGAGAGTATGAATAAAGATAAGCAGGAGACGAAGGAAGACAGCGAGAATAGTGAAGATGAAGATCATTTTCCAGGCTCGGACGTTGGTCTAGGGAAAGGATTGAGGAGGAAATCGGAAGCTGAAGAGGATGTGCAACGGTCGAGGTGAGTGGGCAGCGATGAAATACCCATCAAGTTCTTTCGGGTACCGGTACTGGACTTGAGTATCATGGGCAGATTTTGTATTGCATTGGAGCGCCAGATTTTCGGCTAATTTGGTGCTCGCGCAGGTATCCGACTTTAGCAACAGAAATACTATGTTGCGCGGAAATATGGTCAACCTCTGAGACGATAATACATAACCCCGAATACCTCTTAGCACCCTTTTGGGATGCAGTCTTACCTTCCATGGACGATGCGACGTCAAATGGAGAACCCGACTTGTCTTCGTCAGCGATAATATCGCGGCAGCAGGCCGGGGAGCGGGAAAGGGCGAGAAACGAATTTTGGAGTGAGAAGGACGAGGAGCGAGATAGGAAAAGAGAGGTTATTAGGGGTATGTGGGCTAGAGTCAATGGAACGTTGATGGCTAAGAGGGCACCTGAGGTACGTTAAACACACTGCCAATCACCTGTTTGAGCGAAAATTCTGATGAGGACATAGATGATACGGTTCATACAATCGATACCGAATGTCGTTGAGAGGATATTATCGCGTATAGCTAGTCCGGCTGTACAAGACGTCCTATTAAAGATAGTATCGGCGGAAGAAGGTGGTGTGACGGGCGTGATAGACTGGTTAGCGGACGAAGGATTGATACCTCGACTCCTAGAGTTCCTTTCCCCCCATCATTCAACGTCGATTCATACGACCGTAGCCGATGTGTTGAAACAGATAATCGCTTTTTGCACACCGACCCCGTTCAACCCCCAAGGAGGAAATATGATGGAGCAACAAGCTGGACAAGGCCAAAATACCGGGTCAAGGGATAACAGATTGATCAGGGAATTGATGTCAGAATCGAGCGTGAAAATGTTGATTGGTTTCATGTTGGACGATTTGGAATTGAGCGATTCCGACTGGAAAGGCGTCAACGGTGGAGGCGAAGAAACAGAAGATCGGACCGCATCACCGCTGGACCCATTTGTCGTTCACCCATTACCGTCGATAGCTTCTGCGACTTCATCCCTGACGCATATCTGTTCGATATTAGTCGAAGTGATACGCAGGAACAACTCGGATTTCTCGGAGCCCCACCTGTTTCACACCCTGCGGAATCGCTTGATGAGCGTGAGGACACAGCCGAACGGCAATGGACATGGGGACAAAGACGTAGAAATGGAGACAGAGCAAGAGAGGGAAGAGAAAGACAGAAGGTACATGGAAGAAGCTCTAGCTGACATGAGCTCGAGAATGGGGATTGTCCATCTGGGGCATCTGCTAGACCTGATCAGCCAAAAATTCGATAAACTTCATCGTTTTGTCAGGGAGCCGAGGTCACAGGTACGTTGTGAAGCGTAGTCTGCCTCCTTGACCCTGAATATTGATCATGCTACTACTTGCAGACTCGGTCAGCTTCATCTGCTCAACCGAAACCATTCACCTTGGAACGATTTCGTTTACTGGAACTCTACGCTGAGTTACTCCACAGCTCCAACATGTCCATACTCAATCGTACGCCGGGAACGGGACCAACGTATACCGAGGAAGGTATACTGTCTGGCGGCTTGGAGGGATTGGAAGCTCTCGGAGAAGCCATTGACGGTGATCAAGCTGGAGAAGACGATAATCGGAATGACGAGAATCAGGTCACCCAAGCCAGGGAATTACCTGTGTCATGCGGTTCGACCGATGCGTCGTTGACGGAGTCCGAAGACGATGTTGCCTCAGACGACGAGGAGATGCTGGAGAACATCGACGTGGAAGATGTCAACGATATCACTCCCTCAAATTCACCTTCAGCTTCCAAAATACTAGGGTTGCCAGCTTCTAGCGAAGCACCAGCCTCAGACAACAATCCGGATATACCTCCGCCTCCATCGCCTGCGGATGCGGAACGACTGAGGGATGTTATGGGCATCGAATCGAAACCGTACAGCCTATCGGTCGTTTCTGAGCTCGGAGCAGAATCAAATGCAGCAGTAGCGAACTCTTCGACTGCGCCTTCTATCGCATCTTCGTCCGACATCGATAATTTGGAACAAGAACCCACCCCTTCATCAGCCAATCTGGATCTACCAGATTCGACAGCCGCCCCGGTTACATCAACGCCGACTGCCAAGCCCATTCCCCCACCTATAAAGATAGTGGAAGATACGTCAAAGTTGGCTCCGGGCGACAGATTGAAAAAGCAATACATCAGCAACTCCGTCATACCAGACGTGGTACAGCTTTTCTTCGACTATCCGAGCAACGATTTCATGCATCATGTGGTATATGACATACTGCAGCAAATTCTTAACGGAAGGCTAGGACCTGGTCTCAACAGCGAATTGGTCGTGGAATTGATGGTCAAAGCTAGATTGGTTGAGCGGGTGCTGGATGCTCAACGGCTGAATGATCGAATGATGTAAGCCAAACGTCGTGTCTGAATTATCTGAGCATCCGCTGATCGTATGACTGCCTCTAGTGCGCAACCGAGAACTCCCAGACTAGCATATATGGGTCACATCATCCTGATTGCTGAAGAGCTCGTCAAATTCTTCGCCCGGTGTCCGCCTGAACTGTACGAAAAGATCAAGGACTCCTTCATTCTCTCTGAGTGGGAGGCATTTGTGGATTCGTCACTGAGAGACGCGAAAGCGAAAGATTCTAAACCTCTCGCTGGAGGCAAACCGATGTCCAACGCCGTCAACGGATCAATCTCGGAAAGCGGAGGTATCTCGCCGATTCAAGGAGGATCGAAAGATGATGAATCCAGTTCGGATGAAGAGGATGATCACGATCGAGAACAGGTTGTCAAGTTCGGCGAACCCTTGACTAGGACCAGTGCTGGAGATGGCTTTATCAATCGAGGTGGAGGTAACGATGACTTCGATGGTTTCGATGAGGATGATCATGCCGACGAAGAGGGTATGGATAGGGTGAGTCCCAAATTTTCCTGTTCGTCCTACTTTTGGCACAGGCGCGAATTGATGTTTTGCGGTTATTTTGAGCAGTTTTGGAGGAATTCTGGTGTAGGACTAGGCAGAAGACCGACAGACTCGTCGGATGATGACGATGATGCCGATTGGCTGCAACCGACTCCCAACTCTGGCTGGGGTAACAACGCGGCTAATGACGAGGATGACTTTGGAGTAAGTACAAAAACTTTGGAGAATGTGTAGTAGTGAAAGCTGATTTTTTTCCGCATTTGCCTTTTAGGCTTGGGAGACTGCGGGCCCGAGTCGACAAGGTGGCAAGGACGACTTTGACGACGTGAGTGGTCGTGGCCTCGGATAGGCCGCTCTTTCTGACACAGCTGACCTGTGTAAATGTGTCTGTAGGATGACGGCTGGGGCAACTTCGCATCTGGTTCGCCGTCATTCACTTCGCCTAATCCGGTACATGACTCCGATGCCAAAGACCCCTTCGCGGACGACAACGACGCATTTGATGATAATTTCGAAGCGAAGTTTACCCCTTCGGTGATACGTACTGAACCGCCGACCCCCGCTCAGCAGGGTCAGATAAATAAAGCCAGCGAGGTACAGATACCTTTAACCCCTCGAGATTGGGCCGAACAATTCGATAGGGCGTTTAGGGAAGGCGGGGATCCTGCAACGGCTAACCCTGATGAGCATGGGGTCACAGCTATAGTCGTGCCTGAAGATGATGATGACGACGAGGATGATGAGCTAGCGGAATCGGGCGGTAGAAGGATGTCCATGTCTGCCGGGACGAGCAGTTGGACTTTTGAGGGCGATGATGAAGGTGTGGATCTGCCTCCGACGGAATCACCGACTTTACCACAAGGTCCAGGATTCGACGTCCACACCACCTCAAACCCTGTACAGCATCCACCATCAACACTTTCAAGTGGTATCGCCAGTTCAGCACCTACAGAAGCTATAGAAGTCCCAGTCTCTGCGCCTCAGCCTGTATCACCCTTTCGACAAACAACCTCTACCCCTTCTGAACCTGCCTCACCGTCCATAATCACTTCATCTCCTGCCACAACGAGTCCCATCTCTTCACCTAGATCTTCTGCTCAACCGATAAATATCCCATCACCACAACGTAAACTATCCCGCGGACATGCTGCTCATCCGGGACATCCCTCAGGATCGGGATCATTCGATTCAGGTTCCGCGTCTTCAGGATCAGGATCATTTGAGAAGGCCTTCTCACCACCTGATCCAAGCTTGATTTCCGCTGCCTCCGAGGACTCGCCCCTCGGTCCGGGTGTATCACCAGATACAAAGATCAATCATGGTTTGTTAGAACGGGAAGTGGATGGGAAAGTAGTCAGAGTCCCGCAGGATGAGATTGTGGAAGCTATCGAAAGAGCGCAAGACGATCTGGTGATTGATGAGTAGGTTTTGCGCGCAAACGCACGGAACGGGAAACCCATGAACCGGCATTCAATTCGTGAGAATGAAATGCTGTATTTGATGTGAGGAGAGCATCAAATATCAGATATTGGAGCGTTGAAGTATTGAAGTGTTGGAGAATCGACCTGAGGAGGGAAATACATTGCATGTCCCATTTAACATCGGCTTGACATTTATATTACTTTCGCTTGAGCTATATTTTAATACCATTTGAGGTTTCCATCGAGATTACTATAGATTTCTCTTTCATTCTTTTTTTGGCTTGGCTGGACTGGACTGGACTGGATTGAGGCAACGACGATCAATTAATTCCATTTGAGCATTTTCATCATTTGTAGCAACAGCAATACAAGCATTGATCAGATACAAGCATGAATCATCATCACGGGCGACGTCGCAAAAATTGTGAACGTTGCGATCTCCTTACAGTTGGTTTTCGGATTACATGTGTAGCAGGTCTACTGTACATCGAGGATCTATTCGCCCGAGAATCTTTGTTCAGGTCACAGTATACATACTGTACACGTACAGCACTTGGGCTTGACATCTCGTTGTCAGACGCATATCAATATTCTACAGATGCAGACAATGATAAAATTGATTTGCGGTACTGCTTCTGATGCTGGTGATGGATGGTGATGATCCGGGAACGATGCAAGCAAGTTATCGCATCCTTGAACTGCTGAATTGCGACTGGTGATCGTGATAGTCTTCGCTGCACAGAATGCAATGATGTCAATCGATAAAATATGCTTACATCCGCTAATGAAGTATGTAGATAATATCAGAGGCAGCGTATGGTATGAATGTTCATGTTCTGTTCGTAAGTTCTTTCTGACAAATGAATTGAGAATAATCTGTTCAGGCATACCCAAAAGTTTCACAGGTCGTCCGATGAGGAAGTCGCTGGCCGTTCAGTCGCTTTTGTCGACCTGGTCGAATAAAGTCCAAAACTTCGTCTTCGCTTCCACAACGCAATCATAGTTGAACAACTGTTTCTGAATATCCCTGCACATACACAGCCTCACTCAACATCATACTTTATATGTTTTGATCTAGCGATATACGAATATCAACTTACTTGTCAAGTCTCTTGTCTGGATTACTTCCGCCCGTTTTGCTTGCTGACGCTGCCTTGAACGCTGCATCGCGTGCTTCTTGAGCTGGACCAAGGGGCAAGTGGAGATCTCGGCCGTTAGATGCAGCAGTCATGACTGCCCAGTCTGCTCGGGGTTTCCGAATCGCCTAAATCACGCTACACTGTCAATGATTATCCTTCTAGCCTGGACTCAAGAATTGCGAATACATCTGACTCACCTGGTACACCAATAAAGCCTTATGAATATCTTTCTTCTTGCTGATCTTGCTCAGAACAACAGCTAAGACAGCAGCATCCTCCACAGCTTGTGCCGCACCTTGCGCTAAGTCAGGTAATGTCGCATGACACGCATCTCCCCCCAGAGCTATGTTCCCTTCTACCCAATGTTCAAGCGGGGCTCTCGCACGTAATTTCCACTCGATCACCTCGTCCTCTGGTGCTAGCTCAAGAAGTTTCTTGAGACGAGGACAACAGTCTTGGAACATCTCTAGCATCTCTTCCTTGGATCCGGGGTTCGTCCACGAGTCAGGTATAGTGGACGAGGAATTGTGCGAGAGATGCGAGCTGGTTATGTTCAATGTGTGGTGTGAAGATATCGGATACGCCTAGAAGTCCATCCATACCTTTCAGCTGGACCGTACCCCACTTGCGAGGCCATGAGCGTATACTCACGATTACATGGCGTCCCTCTCCGATCCATCGATACGATTGCGAGTCCTCGAAAAAGGGGATGAGTTCCGGATCTTCGTTGATCTCGTCGCGGTGCAGTAGAATTCGATATGCAGCTTGACCCGACTCCATCACTGTGCATTTCGCTCAGATTTAGCATTCTCCCCATCCCACAAAACACAAGAAACCCCAAGAACCCTTACCATCATCTTTCAAGCCTCTACGGGCTAGAACTACACCTCGTGCTTTACTCTTTATACCGTCTCCCGCCAGAATAAGATCGGCATCTATCCACCTTGGAAGCTCTTCTTCTTGTTCTAGATCTTCGCTCTCTCTGATAGTGTCAGAAGTAGACGACGTGTCCGATGCACCGGACGACATCGGAGGGAGAGGGAACGCCTCGGCAACTTTGAAGCGCGTATTATCGAAATCATACTGATTTACTTGGCGCTTCAGGTGTAACACCACAGAGCCCGTGTCGAGAGCACCTCGTACCAGAGCTTTCTGCAAAGCCCATCGATGGCAAACCTATAATCAAGTCAACTGCTCAGCAAGCTTATTTGGGTGTAAGTCGGACTCCGCTTACGTACAGCGAAAGGATAATTGAATTCCTTCTTGATATAGCCCAGATCGACGTGCGTCAATACCTCGTCCGTCTGACAGTCTGTTTATCCATAGCCAGAGAGATGGATCAGTCGAGGGCAATGGCTGTTTCATCAGACCTGCAAGAGTGAAGAAGTTCCTAAACACTCACTTAACACACTGGCGGTCTCCAATCGTACACCTTCGCTCATAGCGATGTCCAGCACACCCCATCTATCCAAGATTTTGGCCACGTTGGGCACCAAGTTGATACCTGCTCCTACTTCCGTGAGGAAAGGTGCCGATTCCCATACGTGGATATTGGTGAGTCCCCTTTTGGCCAGACCTAGGGCAGAACCCATACCTGCCATACCGGCGCCTATACTGTGCGTCAGGGAGAAGGTCAGTCGGACTCTCTTGATGTTCTGTACCGGATGGAGGGACCGGTCTGACTCACATATGGATCCGGATGTCCGCAAGGGGTGGAGCAGCCATCGTAATATCTTTTCGTTGTCGCTGCGGTGTCAGACGAGATTTTGATGGTCAATATTGAAGTGCTGATCGTCGACATCACGGCGCATGTTGAGGTCAGATGGCCAATATCGTCATGGATGGATGAGAGTAAGATCAGTCAGTGAGAATGGTTATGCATGTCAGTATTACGGCAAGCCCAGTATCGTGTATCGTGGACTGACTGTCAGAGGTCTCTATGCTCGGGTGAAGGTGGAGTATGGAACTGGGTCATAGCGTTGAGGAGAATAGCGGATTGATCCGGTAATTCCCAGGGTCGAGGATGACACCTGTTCGGAGCAGTCAACATCCCTTGCAAGCCGTCTTCCGCGACGATCCGAAGTATTTACCAGACCTGAGCACCTCGCTCAAGATACAAATACGTCCATAGCGACCAGGGGGATATGGGTATTTCGATTGACATCTTCCTGCATTACCATCTTTGCGGACTCAGGCCTTGTTCATTGATTCGGTTGGACCGCTATTGTTCGGAGAATTATCGCATGATGGTATCTTTTGGGCTTCCTTTGGCGCTAAATACCCTCTTCGGGGATGACGATCATGCGACTCTCTAAAACAAAATAAAATTGTGCGATCTTTCAGATATTAAATGACAAGAAGAGGCATGCATTTGATCGTTGGCAATGGCAAAAGCAAAAACTACAGCACCCGGGATTCCCAAGTGGTCCCCCACCTTGGTACTAACCGAGCGATATCCAACTTAACTGCGGGGAGCAGACGGGACCCGGTGCTTTCTGGATTCTATGGCCGTAGATGAAAGAAACGCCTTGAAATAGCCATTATATAGCAAACGTTGCCTTCGCAAAGCTAGCATGAGCGTTTTGATGGTACCTTGCTCACCAGTGTTCCTAACCCTCCTTTGGATCCGCGTTGCCGAGGGAAAAGCTCCGAACTGCTTGTTCATCAAGAAGTTTGAAATTTCAAGCATCTCAGTAGTCCGCATGAATGCACATGCATCCATGGCTAGAGCGAGTCGTGAGCACGTACGGGAGGAAGGTGTCTTGCTCAATCCATCAGGCATAGCATAAACGCCTGACAAAGGACTGATGAGGGATGTTAGAGTTGGGGCTAAAATGCGCCATGGTCGATCCCGTGCTTCAGGGTAAAGAGTTTCCTTAGGATCCTGTAAAATTCATGTCGCTCACTAATGGGTCAGATATCGCCAGTCTGGTTACCCATTCATTTGATAATGCAACCAAGACATGTAACGCCATCCCGTGTCTCTCCTCAAGTCAGGATGACTTGTCTCTGCATTTTTCATTAAGCATTATTGCATCCGCAAATGTCATTCTACCCATTCAACTCACCCTTACAGGGGATCCGGTGAACTACTATGACTACTTATTGGTACCGCTTTCACACCCGTCAGCTACGATAGCCTCGATTACACCATAACCTTCGAGCATATCTGGCGCCTGCGGACAATTTGCATGCGTCCTGTTGGAATTGGAACCCTCGAATGAATTGATGCCTTTCAGACCGGAAATCCAAGTGAGACAAGAAGCATAGACACCCTGACGTCGTGAGTCCATTCCCAGCAGATCGAATGACGGATCTGTATCGCATTTAGATGTAGCATTGCGATTTGGACTGGCGACTGAGCCACAGACACGTTAAAAGGCCTAGATGCCCTGTGTAGATGTAGCACTAGCTCAGAGATGCCCTCAGGAGTGGGACCGCATACCGGGAGCGATCTAGACTGAGATGACAATTGAGAACATGGTTAGAAACGAAGATGACAAAATCAGACTGGATTCTGACTCAGGTATAATCATCTGTATCATGATACTGGTCCACGAATGTCCAGACTGAATCGATTTGCTTCCCTTTACAATGATAAGCAGTCCGTACCAACGGGTGTACGCGTCTCAGATGTAGAGGTGATGTATGATATATCCCGGTAGCATACTTGCAAGCAAGCCGTTTGAATGTTCTCTTTCTTTCTCCCCTTTGCATTTCGCTTCCAACAATCTTTACTGGGCTGTGTGATTGCATCGCATCCAAAGTAGGGACTTCTGAACCGCATGACCCGACTTTCTGGCAAGTAGTAGTGATACCTCAATCAAGCGAATACAGAATAAGAATATAGGAAAGAGGCAGCGGTCTTTTCCTGCGCGAAGTGTAGAGAGAATCGTTTGAATTGGGGGAAATATTTGGTATCGGGTTCCTAGGTAGGGCACCTGAAGCATTAAGCTGTCATATCGGGAAAGGGAAAAATCCAGTGCACTCGTAAGTCACCTTTCCCGCTTATCCCTCCCCTCTTAAATTCATTTTCGCGATGATCTCATCATTCAATCGTACTTTCTCACTTTTCGAAACCTCTGCATACGAGTATTCAAAGAAAAGATGGCACAGCATTATATCATTCTCCTTCCCATTCAGTCTAGCAAAATCAAATGCATCTCTTCACACTGTCTAAATGTGAATGTGACTGAAAGTAAAGTCAAGTGTAGTACAGTATAGTATAGCTAAATCTCTCGATGATCGCATTTAGTATTCCCGTGTCGTCGACATACAACACGTTCACAACAATCTCAGCGAATCACAAGGACTATTGAAGTCGATATACCCAGCGGGAAGGGTTGAGCCAGCCTGTGAGAAGGGATAAAGAGGAAACAAGATGTCGACCATTTCGCAGCCCACATCCCCGGTTCTGTTGAAGTCGTCCTTCTCGCAATTGGATTATTTCGCTACTGGTGGGTCAAGGCCTATCTTCACCCTGAACCTGACGTCTTCGCCGACTGCCTCTACACATTCAAACCGCTTGTCGACCCCTGAAAGAGGATTTTCACCATCGCCTTATCCGACATATCGAGACTCATCAGTTGGACTGGACGAGGACTCGCCCCAAGTGCTGTCGTCGCCAAAGCTGGGTGTGAGTAAACTGAATCAGCGGAAGTCGGTGCAGTTTGGAAAGGAAACGGAGAATTCTAGGGTTAATTGGGCTAGACCGCTGAGAGTCGAGCAGGATCCAGCTATCTCAAGTGAGTGCACAGCCTGGTCTCTCACGCATGTTATCAGCCCTTTACATACTCTCAGAAATCCGAAGTCAACGTGCGAGTGTCATTCTGATAGATTGACGAAATAGTGCGGATATTCGGCGCATCATTACAACGAAGTCGAAGGCTCAACAGATCACCAGCACCTTCCCCCAGCTCATCCGACGATGAACCGTTAACACCTAGTCCAGTAACTCCATCTTCAGACGACAACGTCCAAATCCCGCAAAGAGCATGGAGCGTCTACCCCACCTCTGCTAAAGGTTTGGGCGTCAGCGGAGTAGCAGAGTGGGATGAGACCCCTGTCACTCCGCTCCGAGAGACAGCTCTTGACGGTACGCCCGGGTTCGGCTTCGGATCCTTGGACCTGCCATCGCCCTCTTCCCTCTTGTCTCTGACACCGCCTCCTCCCAAAAAAGCGGTCCCCAAGGCAGGATTACCCAGGTCGATCAGCAAACCGATAATCTCTCCGCCTTTACATCTATCCTCCAAATCGTCCTCTTCCAATTTGCGTATACTGGCCACTTCTCAGTCCTTGAACTCCTTCTCATCGCCCTCCAATTTACAAGAGTTGCGAAATCTCCGCCAGGCTGCTGGAGTTCTGGAGAACGAAGCCAAGAGACCTATTCCTGTACCCGCTCAGATCAAGCCTTCCCCATCGTCAAGCCAGATAAGTCAGAGGGAAAGGAAGATCAAGCGGAAAGCAGTGCCTAGCATAGCCGAATCCGATATCATCGATTTATATGCGGGTTCTACTGCTTCTTCAACGACATCAGCCTCGCCTAATTCTACACTAGCCACCCCCAACTCATCAGCTTATTCCTCTTCGTCCCCTGAGAGCAGTTTGACGTCTTCCTGTTCATCCTCGACCTCATCCTCCTCGGCCGACAGCGAAAAGGGAAGAAGGCGCAACTCGTCCATACCCGATCAGATCCTCATACCCAGACAATTACCAGGCATGGGTAACTCGATATTTACTAAGCATAGACAATTATACAAGAATCATTTAGCCACTAGATCAGTTATCGAGATATCACCCAGATCATCTTCTCTGAAACAATTCAACAACAATAATAACGATATTCTCGGTCTCGATGATACTGCAATCGCGATGAACCTTCCTAGAATCCACTCTTCGCCGCCTATACCCTCAGCATCAAAATTTTGTTTAGAAGAAAGTATTGATCTGAAGTTTTCAGAATCGTCACGTTCGTCATCATTCGACGGACAGCCCAATAGTCCGAGTACAGCCAGCTCGCTCAGTGCCAGTCAGACCGAGTTATTCCTTTCGTCAGTGGAAAACGCTTTTAGGAAATTAGAATTCGAGAGAGCCGAGATACAGCAAAATAATATGACCGCCAATACCAGTTCGAGCAAACATAAGAGGGGTATCTCGAGGTTTTTGAGCACCAGTGCAAGGAAGGGTTCCTTGACCTCTTCGACTTCAGCGATACTTCCAAGAGACCTCTAGGTTATGGGTTCTGCAGGTAACATTGACCTCTTTAGAATTACGGACTTTTCAGGTAAAATGGGTAGTTTAGCTGATTCCTATGATTCAGAGTGAAATCGTAACGAAACGTTGTATTTTCTTTGATGTTGATACCATACTTTGGGATTTGCTTCAATGAGAGATACAGATATCTGTCACTCGCATGCATCGCTCACATTATGTCCAGTGTAGTGTCGTCGACTCCGCTATCAGCTTTGACAGACGTTGTGACCTAGCTCTGCTTTTGACATAACAGTCGAAAATCGGAACATGATGCGTACGGCCGATAGCGCGGACATGCGCATCCTGTCTACAAGGCCACTTCGGACCGGGCGCACGCTTTTTAGCTGCAATTTACTAAGAAGAGCTTGGTCGGCAATCTGACCGAAGGTATCACCGTAAATCCTCACTGACAGGCGGTTGTAAGCGAAGTTCAGATCATAGCCAACGACGGACACGGTTGGCGGCCGGAGCTTGTTCCATGCCAAGGACACTCATTTCTTCACTGTGATATCCTTTTTAACAAGACTAGATGTACTCGAACTTCCACGCGTAATTTGGTGGGTTGAAGATCTGACTTTTGGACGATTATGCAATAGATAAAGAAAGATAAGGAGATCTCCCCGGTGTATCTGGGTCTGATATATGAATCTCGAGAAGAGATCGAGTCTAAGATAACTGAAAAAACAAATTAATTTACACCAGATGTCCAGATGTCCCAAATTGTTCACTGCAGAGTCGAAAGTGAAAAACGTAATCAGATGGGGATTTCCGATTGCGATCGATGATCGATAGTTGTATGGTGAGGTGAGCAGGGTAAGCGGACCCTGAAAACGTGAGAATTTTACCACACTTGACTTTTATGTGTGTCGTATTCCTCAGGTACGGCACCAGCACCAGCACCAGCGGACGGCGGAAAATTCCATTGACTTTTTCAGGTTCTCTCTGCTGACGTCGCATCGTGTAAGGTATAGATAAGTAGATGGAGCATAGCCATATTGGTCATTGACGCCGAGGCTGACGCTGACGCCGACATATGATGCTGATGCTGTGCTGTATGTCGTTCAAGCTTGTTCCAATTATTTGATTCTCATTCTCCATCGTCGATCAACCCAAAGAGGAACGGTTGGATTTACTTTACTAGCTCAGTCCACATCATCAAAGTGCAGATCATCAGATTGGATCAACGTATACGTACACTCCAAGCCAAACATAAACTTCCGTGCTCAAACGCCCTAACTACGATCACTCGTGCCAGAAAGAAAAAAGTGATCGAAGACTTTAAACCTAGAATAACCTACGCTATACACTGTTATATACCCAGCACATTCCAATCAACTTACTTGCCTATACATCAGAACATTTCGACAAGCGCTCGAGCCATAACAACACACGGTTCATGTTTACACCTAGAACCAAAGAAGAGCACCTCCGTGGATGAGGTGACAGGAGTACAACGTTAAATCAGGTAGATCAGGTTGAAGTGGACTAGACTGTACGCAATGTCGATATCTTCTGGATCATCGGCATCGCCGACTTCCTCCCTAGGTCCCAAAATACCGGTGAGCAAGTGGGACCTCGGCCTGTTGGCATCTCCCAGCTCAGATTTGCTGATGACATTGAGATGACTTAGCGAGTCGGTGCGATACGATGTTATTGGGCGTTGCTTACTCCCCGCTATACACCTTTACCGGCGAATTCAGATGGGACAATGTCTACGGGGTCCAAGTTGGAATTGAAATTCGTACATCCAGATCCGATGTTAGGATACCATCTGTCAAAGCAGAAATTGAGCATGATGGGGAGGAGTGTCATTGAATTCATACATCCTGCTGAGCGAGAGCGTAAGTCCCGTTCCTCACATCGAGCCAACAAGGCTCCTCGAGAAAGGACCGCCGAGAATTAGGGGCCTCATACAGTATGATGGGAGGAATGTTGCTGGAACAGACGGCGAAAGGTGTCCCTTCGAATTGCACCATGTCAAGCCTAAACTCCGGAACTATCGCTGACCTTGCGAATGCGTTGTAGAAGCGCGAAAGGATTTGACTAGTGCGATCAGTGCGGATGACTTGCAAGGAAGCGTGACCAGGTATGTCATCTTTTGATGAGACCAGCAGCGCAGCGCTAAATGGACTTTGTTCTTTCTCCGACGATTTTGTTTATCGTCTACCATTCTCTTTCACCGGAATTTTTATGCACAGAGTTCGCTTCGCCCGGTTATCTCGAATACGAACGATACTAGGATGTCCACCGGAGGAGAATGAATTTCCGATTGACGCCGACAAGTTTGCTGAGGATGATGAATATCTGATATTGGATCTCGTTTTGAACTGGGTGAGTGCTTCTTTGTCCTGACTGCATTTCCCACTCTTCGATGCAGCTATGGTAGACAAATCTATCAGGGGGTACGCTAACGAATTTGACCTTCTTGTTCGATCAGGTCGCGGACGGACTCCTGCTGGCTTTCTTTCATGCTATCAAAGACAAAGATCCGGTGGCCAATAATGATCCTCGGTTACTAGATGCGGAGTGGTCAAATTGGTGTGGGACCAAAGTCATGCCTGAAGAGGTAAGCTATCCGCATCTCTCGGAATGATGAGCATTCTAAACCTCGATTGTACAGCAAATCGAGGCATTACATCGTAACATATCGGAAAAGATACCTTCCTCTCCTTCTTCCAACTATCCTCCATCGCGTGTTTTTCAGTTACACTACTCAACACCTTCTCTAGAACCATCCGCACCACCGGCTCCACCTCAGCTAATATTCTCATGGCCACCACCTCGTCCCATAGGAGTCAAGGTGACGCCTGATGGACAATATACTGCAGCGGAGTATTGCGAACTCATGAAAGGCGTAGATATGGATCCCTCACAACTCAACGCCGGTCCGGGAGAGCTGCGGACGAACTGCACAACGCGTTACGGTGCCCAGCATTCAATAACGACTGAGGGAGTTTATCGGCATGTCACAAGCGTCTTTATACCTTATGGCAATTTGATATTCGCTTGCTTCCAGACTACCAGGATGTACGAATTGCCGGCGGCTCGAAACAACGGTACCTCATCGGCATCGACGTATCATGAGAATGATGGTCATTTAGACGGAGAACCTAGCTTAGGAAACGACTGGAATTCTAGTCTGTCATCGATCGGATCGAATGCAGGTGCATTAGCTCACGCGCAACCTGTGCAACCGTTCCCGACATCTCAGCCAACCATTCAAACGACAGCAGCCTGGGCTCACTCCGATCCCCTCGCTCTACCTCCTCGTCAAGATACGCAGTGGGATTCGGGGCCCTCTACAGGTTATCAAACCTCTATCCCTTCCACTTCTCATTCCAGCTACATCACTCCTCCTCATCCCGCTGCACCTTACAATCAAACACAATTTCACGCTCATCATCATAGCCATTACACGAATCATCTGCAGTCGTCGATACCTCTCTCAGCTTCGATGAACTCGGGTCATCTCTCCAACGGACATAGCCCACCTTCAATGTCCAACGGACATCCGATGTCGAACGGTGGTGGCGGTAGCAATGGGTCGTCTAGCTCGCGTCCGCTTGTACGACCGCCTGGAAATGTGGTCTGTTGTGTGATGTGCGGAATTAGGGAAAGCCCAGAATGGCGACGGAATGAAAGTGGGATCAAAGATCTGTGCAATGCGTGAGTGTCTTTGTCATTGTCCTCCTCCGACATCCTTACTGTAGTGTCATACTCTGTTAAGAGCGAAATTAGCTGATGATTTTATTCACGTGTAGATGCGGTCTGAGATTGGCAAGGCAGGTTGCGAAGAGGGAAGGTCGGCAGAAACCTAGAAAGAAAAAGGACAGTACGGGCAATAGTGTCAGAGGGGATAATTCCATCAAAGATCAGTATGGTATATGACACGCTGGGAGCGCTATATCAGTCAAAGCCGGACCATCTAGGGGTGGGAGTAGCAGAAGCAGAAGCAGAAGCATAGCTAGATCAGAAGAATATCTCCAATCTCTATAATTAACGAAAGGGGCAGATCGTCCCAATGCCACACGTATCTTGCTTGAAGAGTACTCAGGCTGTTTATTGCTATTTGGAACGCTTCCAGGATTATCGCGATCTCGCTTCCCCTGGTCTCTAAAATCGGCTCATCTTCTTTCGCGACGGCTCATCAATGGACGATGGGGTTGAGACGATCATATCGATATTGAACGCGTTGAATGAAACATATCCTGCCTAGCGTCGGAAAGAAACTACGGAGGACGTCTATCGACCTGCATTAACGGACGCTCCCTCAACACGACAAGATCTTCATGTCTGGAAATTGCCATGAGGCATGCATGCATGCATGTCACACGGAGTCTTCGACCCGTCAGACTCCGGCACGGTCAATTTCCAGGGTGTTTTAGTTACTTCCGGACGTGCTGGTTTTCCCTGAACCACGCCGAACGTGATGTGACGTTGGCTTGAACGCGACTTTCTTTTTTCCTGTCACCCACCGTACGTTTTCTTTTCTTCTCCTGAGCATCTTGGCCGTTAGCAACAACGCGTACCTAGTCTCGAACCCCTTGGACCAGATTATCGGTTCCAAGCTAAACTTTATCAGTCGAAACCCCCTACGAGCTACCATGCAGCTGCGGAGCCTTCTATTTCCCTACCATTGCCATAAGTCAGACAAGAAAGACCCTTATGTACGTGCGTCACTTTCGACGCTCACCCTTTTTTGCTGAGTGAATGTTTACATCTTGGTATCACGAGGTCTGATGGGATTCAACAAGTGACTTGGAGTAGTGTTCGCATTTGCTTGGTACTCATACTGTATGCAGGCAGGGCGTATTGGTCGACATTGATATTTCGTTTACTCTCTTCGACTTTAGTCTGACAGATCACTTTATACTTCACATTTAATACATGACAGACTGGGCTTGTTAATTCTTTACTTGTTTATATCGTTCTACTTGTGACTTTCAACGACTTTCTCATTGACTGAGATTCCGATCAACAAGACTTGCAAGACATAAACAATTCATTGACAACACTTACAACACTCTTTTCGACAACGACAACGACGACACCGAACGTCTCACAAACGCGAATATCATTGAACGTGCTTGACGCATCGCATCGATATTCGGAGAATACAGAACATTTGAGTAATACAATCTACAAGACTCTTGATCCCCTCAACCATCGTCACGCATCTTCGCCTAGCGCGTTCAAATATCAACCAGACCCTTCACCCTTCATAGTAACCCGATCTGCCAGACACCATCGTCAAATAAGCACGTGAAGACGTACTACCCCCAACGGACAGATAGATATATCGACATGTTCTGGAAAAAGAAGTCGGCCGCTGGGCCTTCCGACAGACAGATCCCGACCTCTCCAACAGTACCCATGGAACCTCCTAAACCGATTTTAAGGATGAATACGGAAGGCCAAGGGGTATCGAGCATTAGATTTGCCGGACATGGTCGCTCTGACCAAACTCAAGGATCGCCTTCGTCATCCTCCTCATCAACGATCAGACCTCCCGCGATACCCACTCGCGCCGCGACTGCCCCTGCTTATCCCACCTTCAATACCAGTACGACTGAAAGTACGGTTCCCGATAGGATCAGGACCCATCCTCCGGCACCGAGAGTGATCGTATCGTCATACGAGTCATACAGTTCGCCAACGGTACAGCCTCATCAACGGATGGCCTCTTACGACTCTTCACCACTCTCCATGCAACCTCGCATGATCACTTCTTCGCGACGATCATCGCGACCAACCTCGCCTAGCGCGACGTCCTTTGGAGCCAGAACGAGATCCAGGACTGAACCTGTCCCTTCCAAACCGACAAATGTCCCTATGGCCCAAACCCATGCCGGTGGTAGTCATTTCTCCGCCGTGGTGCCGCTCGACACACCTCCTATGAGTTCGTCGCATGTGACCACCCCGCCCACAGCTTACGTCTCGACCTTCCAATCACGGGCGCCTCCTCCGCCTTCACCCTACAGACCGACCAACGAGAGAAGACGGTCTTCCCTGACGCGCAACTTACCGGAACAATTGCCTATGATGAACGATATAACCACCCTATCGTCTGGGACAGATGGTCTTTTGGCGTCAGACAGTAGATCCAGCGTGTACACCTTACCCAGCGGACCAGATGTACCGATGTTGAACATCATCCCCGCTACCCCACAAAACCAGAGTGAAGAATTCACGTCTATGTGGGAATCTCATTACCCCTCCAACAAACCTTCTACCGGACTAGAAGAAGCCGTTGATATCCAACGACCGCAAGAGCAGCTGACGGAGATGGCGAATATCGTCATGCAACCCGAATTAGAAGTCACAGATGCTCCATCGATAGACGTGCAGCTTGATTTTTCGCCTTTTCAACCTCTGGCGGAACTACCGAATACCGACACCCCCTTAGACGATCTATCGGAATTCATCAATGCTGAGACACTCCAGAGACTTGAGATGGAGATGGAGAGCATCTCCTACGACGAGGAGACCGAACAGACTAGCGATGTAGAGGAGGAAGAAGAGGATCCGGAGATGGATGATCAAGAAGTCCCATCTGAACCTCTGCCGCCTTCACCCCCTTTCATGTCGTATCCCTCATTACCGTCCTTGTCTTCGCACGACCACGAATCAATAAGATCATCAGCATCTTCTAGCTCTATGACGACCTCCTCATCAATGTCTTCTTTGGTCTCTTTCCCTGACGTTGAAGAAGCTCTTGGATCGATGTTAGCTTCTCTGTCCGACTCAAGTATGGCTTCGACAGTCATCAAGACGCCCACCAAGGATCAAGCGATCAACGCAGTTTACGACGTGGATGTCAACCCGGGTCTAGGACTCGGCTTGGGATTAGGAATCGATCAATATTCATCTTCCTCGACTTCGTCGATCAATTCAAACACTGCACCACTCGAACCTCGTCGAAGAGCCCCACCACCCCCTTTGGATTTGACCAAGACCAAATTCGATATCAAGCAACACAAACGAGGCTCGATGATTCAGTCTGCCCCAATAATCAATCACCGAGTAGCCTTCTATACGACAGCGAAAGTTCACCCGAACTCAACTTCCTCAGGCATATTCACATCCTCCAGTTCCCTCGCATCGTCCGCATCCAGCTCGTCGACAGCAAGTCTGAGTCAACAACAGCAGATCACGCCGGCGGAGAAGCAACACTCGTACCGAGATTCAATCAGCATGGCGTCGGAAGCTTCAGACGAAGATCTGTGTACAGCAAGTATAATCAGCTTGACGCCGATTATGAAAGGTAAAGTCGGAGGAATCAAGGAGGTCAAAGAAGAGATCATCGCGGAAATTGATCATGAAGCGCAGGAGGCTCAGGTAAACTCCCTGGGCTTAGGTCTGGGACTGGGACTGGGATTAGGGTTGGAGGTTGGGCCAACAGGCTTTGGTCAAGGATTGGCGGCGGATGATCACGTCGAAGTTGGTTTGGCTCTATAATAATCACATATAATAATTCGTGTAAATCGTCGCTCGTTCATTTTTCTTCAGTTTCTTCAGTCTCTTTCAACTGACTTTGATTTTGATAATTCCATCACTTTTTACGATTTTCGGACATTTTGAGACATCTATGGGAGGACTTCTTGATTGTGCCCGGGGAGGAAAGAAGGGAAATGCATATACTCTGAATTCATGCAGTATACCTTGATTGTTTGATAGTCATGGTCATGCCGTCTCTACATAGGATGGGACACTCGTTGTGAGATGTGATACCTTCATGTACTCTGTCTCTTTGATTATCACTCATCCCCAACCGAGAGGAGCGCGAGCCGGTGGTCCCGGAGAGATCGAAACCCTGATTGGGTGTGTATTCGTGTGTGTGTGTGTGGTTGCTATGACACCCAAAGGAGGGTTACTACACCTTGAGTACTAAAAAATCAGGTACGATCAGCAGGAGCACCGAGTCAAGGTGTATCAAGATACATAAAGGCCTTGTTGGAATTGTCCTTCATCTACGGCCATAGAATCCAGAAAGCACCGGGTCCCGTCTGCTCCCCGCAGTTAAGTTGGATATCGCTCGGTTAGTACCAAGATGGGGGACCACTTGGGAATCCCGGGTGCTGTAGTTTTTGTTTTGGGGGTTCACTTGCCGTTCAACGAAAATGAAGTTCGTTGGAAGAAGAAGATTTCCCTTCCACGAAGGGTTGTGATCGCTCTATAATTCCCCGCAAGGTCCTTTGGCTTGTGTGTCCGTGTGTGTGTGTGTATGTATGTGTCTCTGCCTTGCAAGATTAGCGCGAATTTGAAACGATAACCGGCCGGTGCAGAAACGCGTAGGATAGCCGGTAGGATCCTATGACCTCACACCAATCACGCTGTTTCCAAGGCAGATAAGATAATGTTGTTGATATGTTGATATGATTCGACATGGACCATCGATCATCGTGAAGCACTTTGGTTTCATTTATCAACTCAAGCAAAGGGGCTGGCGGATCATTACAAATACTGTACAAGCTGGCGTCTCTTTATGTGGTCGCCGATCAAAACCGCTCTCCTGGTTCTTTCTCCGCTCATCCCTTCAGCATTGATACCCAACTTTGACAAACACAGTTCAAATGGGACTTACGATGGGCCATTCACCGACGGCGGAGTATGGTCAAAAGCCTTTGAACACGCGAAGGAAGTGACTAAGCACTTGTCATTAGAGGAGAAGGCGAGTCGTATCAAGCTTTATCATCCATCGAGTAGCTGTTCTGATCTGGACAAGCATGACTGTTCTAGGTGAATCTCACGACAGCTGTGACGGGTCCTTGCCAAGCAAACTCTGGAGGTGTACCTAGGCTGGACATCCCTGGACTATGCTTCAACGACGGTCGTGGGTATCAATGGGCATTCCAGATCGTCGTTGAATCGGTAAATGTACGTGAAGTCTGACTGGAATGGGGTATATAGCTTCAGGACCCAGGTATACGGATTTCGTTACCCAGTGGCCATCAGAGTTCACGGCCGCTGCATCCTTTGACAGAGAACTTATCGAAGGAAGAGCCAGAAGGATAGGCAAGGAGTTCAGGGGGAAAGGCATAAATGTTGAATTGGGTCCCGTGAGTTCACAGATCCTCAAGCAATCCTCATAATCCGCTGACGAAGATTTAGGTGACTGGTGGTCCGCTGGGTAGGTCGTAAGTCCGATTGCTCTTCCTTCCATGAAGTACCTAGAAAATTGATGCAGGGCGGTCAGACCATATGCAGGACGGAACTGGGAGGGTGAGCTTTAGCAATCCGATTTCATGCGTGATCTCTCGGAACTTGTCGAGTTGATAGTCTCACTGCTCAGCATTCACGCCCGATCCCTACCTGTCATCGACACTTTCATTCTTGACTGTCAGAGGCATGCAGCAATCCGGCTTGATCACCTGCGCCAAACACTATATACTGTATGAGCAAGAACCGGTGTGCGACGGTCCCCTGGATGACGAAGGCGGAAGGACTGGATGTGAAGACATATCAAGTGAAGTCGACGGTACGCTGCGCAGATGCGCTCGCGCTTTGCTTACCATTCGACAGCTGGCAAGCTTATGAATGAAAATGCAGACAAAACGATGAAAGAGCTGTATCTGCCCAGTTTCGCTGAGACTGTCCGAGCCGGGACAGGAGCTGTCATGTGGTGAGTCTTTGAATCCAGTCCCGGTCTATGTTCTTGCTGAACGTACTTAATACTAGCTCGTATAACAAGATCAACGGTACTGCTGCTTGCGAGAGTAATGATGCTCTCAACCGAGTCTTGAAGGAAGAATTGGGTTTCAGAGGCTTGTGAGTAGCAATTACCTGGCATGCTTCCAAAAATGCTGAATGCTACTGACTGACCGGTCGAGAGTAGCGTTCTAGTGAGTCGAATCAACGATTGGTCTGTCTTCGATTGCGACCTAGCTGATGGTGTCCACGAAAGAGCGATTTCGGGGCGACGCATTCCACTGTTGCTTCTGCCTTGAACGGTATGGACATGGAACTGCCCGGAGAATACTTTTGTAAGTCCCAAGCGTGTGAGCCCTTGCAGATACCACCTGACATCTTACCCTGTTCAGATGGGCAGAGGCTGCTACAGGCTATCAACAAAGGATCGATACCCGAATCGAGACTGGACGATATGGTGCAAAGGTCAGTTCAGAGATCGGATCTCGAGGTTCACCCGGTTGTGAGCTGATAATTCGTCATTAGGATACTCACACCGTGGTACGCTTCACAACAACATACGAATTATCCCCGAATTAACTACCAGAAGTATGATCTGAGCGACAGCAAGGAAGTCAATGGCCATGTGTGGACGAATGAGCACGTCGATGTGAGGAAGGACAATGCGATCTACGCTAGAAAAGTAGCCGCTGAATCGACCGTGTGAGCTCAGTCTCATATGTTTTGCACCTGCTTCTAGAACAGTGAAAGCTGAAAGTTCTGACTTCAAGACTACTTAAGAACTCTGGCGTTCTCCCGTTGAGGGGAATCAGGAGAATCGGTGTATTCGGTACCGACGCAGATTACCCATCTACACTCAGCGGCTGTGGGCCGGATCTCTTCTGCTTGGTCGGCTCAAAGAGGAGGTATTGGAATGGCACAGTCACCATCGGCGGGGGATCAGGAGCTGCTTATGCGGATTATATCGTACGTCGATCCCATGCCCTCCTCTCTGTTTCTTCTCGTATATAAGCACTCGGCATGAAACCCCTTGACGGCTTCCCAAATATCCTTGAAACAGCGCTTATCCCCAATGACAGGCCGCCCCCATCGAAGCTATGTCTCTGAGAGCCAGACAAAGTGGAATCCGTGTCGACCATGTCCTGCAAAATGATCCAGCGCACTACGGCTCGATGGCGTGGATAGCCTATCAATCTGAAGTCTGCCTAGTGTTCGTCTCGCTCTTCCTGGTGGAAGGTTGGGATCGAGAACATCTGAGGCTCGACAAAAAGGGTGAAGATCTTATCAAGCATGTTGAGAAGAACTGCGCAGGGGAGGTCGTGGTTGTCATGCATGCTGGTGGACAAGTGATTGTCGAAGATTGGGTACGTTATCTCGAACACCTGTCCCTGATGGGAAGCTGCTTGTATAGTGGCTAATAAAGATGTATGGTATTAGATTGATCTTCCCAAGATTGGAGCGGTACTATTTGCGGGATATCCAGGTGAGACATGCTTTCTCCGCGATCTGTGTCTGCAGTAGCTCATTTTTATTCGATCGTAGGGCAAGAGACCGGAAACGCTTTGGTTGATATACTTTGGGGAGACGTCAATCCATCTGCAAAGGTCAGTGAAAGGGTCTGCGTTGTCATCGTCATGTCTCCCGTCTCACTGATGATAGATAAACCTCTAGCTGCCCTTCACAATGGGTAAGAAGGCTGAGGACTGGCCAAAAAATAACATCGTCAGAGATATGGTCAGTCCATGATCTTCATCTTCTGCTTGCCTGTGTGAGCTTCTTTCTTATAAGGAGAAAGCCTAACGTGTTTCTCCACTTTCCACCTTTAAAGGGCAAAGGTCATTATCCAGTCTCCAAATTTACCGAAGGTCTAGCTATAGATTACAAGTGGTTCGACAAGCACGATATAAACCCAAGATTCGAGTTTGGCTACGGGTTGAGGTACGTGGATTTTCATCTTTTGCAGTTGCTTGGTGAGGCTGATGAATATCGCCATGTCTTGTCCATAGCTACACGAACTTCGAGCTCTCTGGATTTGACATTGCTGAGATGTACGAGAAGGATCAAGATAGTATACAGCGAACAAATGAGCGGTTCAAGGGAGAAAGAGGACTATATGATACTTTGGTGAGTGGACCTCGGTAATTACACATCTGGTCGCTTTGAAGTGGGTCTGAGATAGCCGGAGCTGAAGCTGCTATCGTGTTCCTATAGTATGTGGCTAGGGTCAATGTCACGAATGTAGGTAAAGTTGCTGGAGCGGAAGTGGTCCAGCTTGTAAGTGTTATCCAGTACACCAATCTCAGTTTACAGTATTCCTCAACTTCAAAGTTTCGGGGATCGAACTAATACAAATGGATTTATAGTATATGTCTTTCCCCAAAAGCGAGAAAGACCAACCGCCAAAACATCTCAGAGGGTACGGCAAGAAGTATCTCGAAGTTGGGCAAACGACTACCATTTCGTTCCCGCTCGTGAGTTTCGTCTGCCATGCGAATTGGTGCGAAGAGCCAATGATCAATCTCAAAGAATCTGACTGACCGAATGGCTGTGTTTTGTAGCGCAAGAAGGATTTATCAATCTGGGACGTAAAACAACAGCTCTGGAAAATACCCCATGGAACATTCACTTTTAGGGTAGGAACCAGTTCACGGTCGTTACCTCTGAAGCTGGAAGTCGACATCCAGACTTATTACTAAGTAAAGTAGGTCACAATCATAAGGTGACCAAGTGATTGGGACTTGACCATCAAAGACACGATTAAAAGCTGCGTAAGCGATGGATTGTCTTGCCTTGTAAAACAGGTTATTCGAGATAGTATATATACGTGTAACATTAGTGTTCTATTGTACAACCGTGTTTTGTGCGCGAGGTCGAGGATTTCTTTATGCCCAGACTTGATCGGGCGATACCAAGATATCTTTCCCGTTAAATCGGACATAGCGTTTTGTCTAATACGCATGACAATTATCAGCATCAGCATTCCCTTACATCTGGTGCCGCTGAATAAGGGGTGAGGAACCGAATGATATTCGGGTCATCATTGTATCTGAATTGATTCGACTCACGCTATCTTTCGGCATAGATTTCCGCATGTCTGCAGATCCGAGAAGGATCATCGATTAGCGCACTGCTGCGTCCTTGCGTTCCTACGACACGCAAGGAGACGAAAGCGGATACTGGAGATGAGAAATTGGGTGAGATGGACTCACCGAATCCATCTAATTCGTCTCGCGTAGAACCTATTCCCTCCATACCATGGTAATAGCTGTAGAGAAGAATTCGGGTCGGTCAGTCAGCAATTATTCTCATTGTCAATCTGAAAAGCATTACTGGAGCCCATTGTCTGCGCATAGAGGGAAAGAAAAGGTGGAATGGGAGTTAATGATGACGGAGTGGGTTCAGAATAGCAAGGAAGCCTGATAGCGGCGAGCGAAGCGACAAGGTAGTAACGTAGCAAGGTAGCACGGTGAGAAGATAGCAAGGTGGGAAGGTGGAAAGCTGGGAAGGTAAAGGCTCGACTCACTCAACTACCCTTCGATAAACACTATATCCCATCTTCTCATACATTTCTATCGCTCTCTTATTATTACACCGCACGAACAGGTCTACGAACCATGCGTCCACTCCATCTATATTACCTTCTTGGCTCCCTTCACTGTCGACTTCGACTTCGGCTTCGTCGCCATGAGCATGAGGATGGTGATCGTGATGGCCACCGCAATTCGAATGATCGTGCTCATCTTCGGGAATGTGATTATGGTTTGATATTCGTGGATTAGACCCTGATAAACTTTCTAAAAGATTCATCAACGTCCTTGCTAAGCCTAACGACCGATACTCCGGAGCGATAGAAAGCGCTGTCAGGTGGCCGTGGTGTTGTGGATCAGGCGCAGGGGGCTCATGTTTAGCTATCACTGTTGAGCGTTAAGCGAGGATGATGCATGATATTGTCAGCTTCGTTCGATCTGAAGGCAATAGGAATGGATAAGACCGGAATGCAAAGCCAGCACTCCAGTCTAACCATCCGCCCAAGACTCAGCTAACATCGACGCAACTCACTATAAGCTTTGATAGACGGATCAAAGGCGCCTTCGACAGCGACGCAGAAATCGGGCCACTGGGCAGTGTACGAAGCGTAATATCCATTATGGTACTAGTCATACATGCGAGGGTTCGTCAGCAAATTGTTTCTTAGGGTAATATCCGACATCGTCATGTCATCACCACATCTTCTAATGACTCGAATTGAGTATCAGATAAATGGCAGAATGAGGAATTAAGAATGAAGGACTTCAGAGCTCATGCAGCTTTCGACTGTCCGATAACCAAGACACTCGGACACTAAGGAAATCATCGTTCAATAACTCACGGTAGCTGTCCACGCATCCGAATTGACATTATTGAATCTCAATATATCCGTAGGATCGAACGGGCGGATCATTGACATTACTGCAACGATGCCTAGGCAGATTTACTCCGTTCGCTTTGGGTTTGAGTTTGAATTTGACTTTAACTCTGGATGTTGGATATTGAATACTGTGTATCGTTGTCAGATATTACCCGGCTTAGTCGGATGTGAGGAGCTGTTCGTCGAATTGGTATGCTGAAATTATGCAGTTCAAAAGTGAGTGCAGATAACCAAGACGAGCAAGACAGTATATAAAGTATTCTATCCTGTACAAGCCAGAAATCGGCAACCAACTTACGAACGCACGAACGAACGAATCCAACGCACGTGACTTGGCGTTTTGTATCATTACTTTGCGCCAGTTTGCGCCAGTAGACATATGCCCCATGATTTGCTATATCGTGGATGGAACTTCGAGCTCATACATCCGTAAGAATACAAGTCCAGATAAGAGAGCCACAGTATATAGTACATCCGTACTGGAAGTAGTCCCGTAAAAAGACCAGAATGGATGAAAATTAAATAAAACTAACATAATCCCCATGTATTGTTATTACCTTGTCCTTGTCCTTGCCTTTGTCCTTCATTGTCTTGTTGATTCCGACTCTGCCCCTGAGTTTGCGTTTGCGTTTGCGTACCAGCGTGTGTATTTTGTCCTCGTGCTTGTGCTAATCCTTGTCCTTGCCCATGTGTTTGTCCGAGGTTCAACCCATTCGAAGAGGACGACAGCCCATCAAAGAGTCCCGCCCAATCGCTCATACCTAAATTACTATCTCTCCTGTTCATATCCCATATCGATCCGCTATTCCCACTTCCGGGGAAGATCGTGTTGGCGAGCGTATTGGAATTTGTGTTCGCCTGGGTGTTCGTATTCGCATTTTGTCCAAGTGGGAATACTTGTTGGTTATTATGACTCTGACTCTGATTCCGATTCTGATCATGCTTAGTATGGTGTGTTGACGTAGAACCGGTATTGGCAGTAGTATTGATATTCGGAGTAGGGTTCGTTGGTTGAGGTGAAGTCAAAAAATCGAATATCGGATCCGAACTCTCCGAAGTGATCATTGGTGTTTGGGTATGAGTATCTAAACCGAAAGAAGACATCAAAGAGAAGAAATCATCTTTCATCCCTCCTCCCATTTCACCTAACATGCTTGCCCAGTCATCGGTACTTTGCAACCCACCAGTCAGATGAGCTTGATGGAATGAGGGGTTCTGTTGCTGTATAGAAGAGGAACCTTGGAATTGGTATTGCTGAGTGTGTGGTTGTTGCTGTTGTTGCAAAGGGTACGAGGAATTGAATGACTGATGATTGAGAGGCGAATGCGAGTGTGGAGGGAAGTCACTGTTCAAGCTCTCTAAACTCAAACTCAGCCCATTGTTGCCGTTATTGGCGTTGTTATTGTTGCCCATCACACCTGTCGGACTAGCGAGTGAGTTCGGTAGAAGGGTACTTTGCTGATTCGTAGGTATATTTTGTGGTTGTGCCAGTCCATACCCTTGTCCTTGTCCTTGTCCTTGCGAAGAAGACCCGTCGTAATTACTGCCTAGGATCGACTGTGTTGACGACAAGCCTGCGCTGGGATCAAGCAAGTTGTTGTTCTGATTATAGGTAGGTTGATAAGTAGGGATACCGATCGGTCCATCCTGATGTATCATAGACGGTGGTGTAGGTCCAATATCAAACAAGCGCGCAATCATCTCTTCAGCCGTACTTTCAATTCCGATTCCTGCTAATCCAGGTCCAGGTCCAGGACTGCCCAAAACACCATCTGCCGAGTCTTTCTTGTGTCCTGCGGTCTGGCCAACGGTGCCCATACCGTTCTCCCATGCACTGACTAACTCCCTGAATAAGCCTTCGTGCCTGCTCGCAGCCTTGAATTTCGATCCGAAGACCCCTAAAGCAGATTGACATTTCCGAATGGCATTTTCGGCTTTCTGCCTATCCGACTCCGACAAGTACGGATGAAAGGTCGTGATGATATGTAGGAGGGTCAGACCGGCCAGGAAAAGTCGGTAGAATCGCCAAGTGGATAGCTTGGACTGGACAACAGGTGGTTGGAGATAATTGTATTGAGTCTGAATGAGGATAAGTCAGTCATAGCAAGGTGCAAAGTGAAAATTGACCTACGTCACACAGAGCAGCAGCCGAGTCGAGACAAAGGGTGACATATCGTCCAGCAGCCTTGCAGCTGGCGACAATAGGTCTCAAAAGCAATTGAACACACTAAGAATGGGAAATCAGCTACATCGTCATTCGCAAGAATATACCGCTCACATTGTGATATTCCAATTCCCACTGCTCGTGGGGCAGCATCGGTATGCCTTCTTTGGGTTGAGGATGACATGCCCTCCACTGATCAAGCCGTCTAAGTAAGTCATCAACCTCATCGTACGATTGTCTTTCCGGCTCTGCGGTGTGTGCGTCCGGATCTCTGGGTCGTAAGGGTTTGTCAAGTCGATATATCGCGTCGCTATCAATCATGTAAGCCCATTGTCCTCAGATGGCCGTGTCCAGTATTCAGTGCACTTACGTGATCATCTGCTTGAGCTGGTTCATCCGTATGTTATGGATGGCAGAAGTCATCTGCCCAGAGATTGTCAATTGCCTTTCTGCAGCAATTTGTATGCCGTCAAGTACTCACAGAAGATACCGGTCCATACCCATTATTGTACTCATCACCGGGTCTTCGTCCAGCCATAAGCTCAATCTGGCGATTCTGCATAGCATATAAAGCTCTCGCATCACCGAAATCAACGTCGACATTCAATGGTAATTCGGCATCAATGTCCCGATCTTGTATGCCCGCCGGACGACCAAGTTGAGCAGCCATCATTCTGAAAGTATTCACATCAATCAGCTTTGCTTAGCCTTTCTGAGTAGGTTCACTGAAGAAGAAAAAGGGGTTTACTCTGAACTTACCGATCGAGGGTATAAACCGCCCAAAAGACCCTTTTCTTCATCTCATATCTCATCGGATCTTTCTCCCTTTCGCTCCTTGACCTCAATCGGCGGTGCATTCCAAGTTCAACGGCAGTACGCATAGCCAAACCGCCGACTTGCCACACGGCCACTTCGGCCGTCGGGTGTCTCAGGCCGTATATGATCAACAGGACTAATGCTTGCACGGTCGCAACGGAGTGATGGGATGTCAAGGTTGACAAACACGCCACAGCTGCGTTGTAGTATACCTAGAGGCCAATAGGTATCAGCAAAACCGATGCCGACAAGTCATAACGCGGATGATGAGGAGCGGGGTATGACTCACTTCGTGCGACACGGCGCCTTCTAGCTTCTCATCCTCACTCAATCTAGCTCCGTATCCATAACACAACCACAGGAAGAAACTCGCGAGATTCCGCCTTTCGTCGTTGCCCGTCCCGACGCCCCAGAGGGGTCTGCCTTGACATATCGCCTGACGATTTTCATGCCAATTCTTGACCGCGGTCCAATCGAAGCACCCATACCTAGCTTGGATATGCTCGTACACCAGTTCCAGATAATGCGTTGCCAGTGCAGGCGGCGGTAAAGGAGGTGTCGGATGGTGTAAGGTGTACTCCAAGGCGGATTGGACAGAGGCTAATTCCGGCGGAGCAAGGTAGGAGAACCGAGATAAGTGGGAACGAGGTTGAGTGGCTTCTCTGGGTCGACGCAGAGCACTTTGATGGGTGATTTACGAACAATCATTGTTTTAGCTAAAGTTCACTGCCAAGGTGATGATGCCTTCCGGCATGAAGGATCTTGTCAAGAAAGAATGCTGTTACTCACGTTGCACATACTCGAGCCCAATTGATCCCCGAACTAGGACCCACATAGACCGGTTCTTCCCCGCCACCAAGACTCAGCATTCCTATACCCAGCGCCAAGTCCTGCTCATCTTCTTCCCCATCCACCGTCAACTCCGGTCCACCACTTCCAGTCGAGGGTACACTCGATGGCCCTTCTTCAACTTTCACTTCTATAGTATTGTTATTACCGTTGTTGTCATTAGCGTTGTTGATCGGGATTGGAGCTGTCGGAGGTGGCGCCGCTGCTGCTGCTGCTGAATCAGGCTGTGTCGATGAGGGCGGGTATACTTGGTTGAGCTTGTTCACTGCTGCTGATCTAGCTTCGGCTGGCATTTGTATATGATCCGATGCAAACGACGAAGAAGGATTGGCTTTTCGCAATTCCACTTCGAGAGCCGCACATCGAGCTTCAAGCTGTGATACGTATCTGCAGGGTGGTAATGGAGCTGGCATCAGCACGGATCGAGGAACGAAGCCTATGGAAATAACTTTCGCTTTGTCATGAAGATCAGCAGATATACTTACTCCAGTAAGAAGATCTCATTCGGCGTTCTTTCAAGATACACACACTCCTTCTTCGCAGTCAAGCAATTCGTACATGTCGGGACCGGACTCGTGCCAGGTGGAGCAGGTACGCATTTCGCTTTACGTTCTTTACATCTTACACAAGCTATCGCACCTCTCTTCGGCGCCAAGGACCGTTTCTTGCTTCCTCCTCCGCCTGCTGCTGTCGAGGAAGATGTTCCCGCGGCGGACGATGTTGTTGAAGGTTTCGGTTCCGCTGGCATGTTGTTGATTGCTACCTAATCGAGCTCTCTTTGTTTGAACAATTTAATGGGATAGGATGATCAGACGATCGATAGTATATGGTCGATCGTTGGCACTATCGCTATTGTTATCGCTATAAACAGTATAGGTCTAAAGGAACGATTGAAGGGGCCATATCGGTTCGCTTTTGAAGCTTATCTTCTTGGCTCTTATACGTCTGCGCCTGGAGATACGAGGATCCGAATGTACCGCTCAGATCCGATTGTAAGGTGATGATGATGGTGAGGATGGCTGACGTCAATATGAGAAGAGAAGGGTTGGTCAAATACTATCTATCTATCTTCCCTTCTTGAGAAGCTCGAAAGGAAGGTACGGATACGATATATTGCAATATGTGATCAAAGGTAGCACAAGTGGATGATTTGTAAGGGAGATTATACAGAACCAAGGAACCGGTTCGGTCATATGAAAATTGTTGACGAGTAAACGAGTAAGAATAACCGGTCTCAGATTCGATTTACTCGATTTACTTATTAAGCTTGTTGAGCGGTGATAACGAGTTACGAGCCATAGAAAAAATGGGGACCCATGCAAAGTGAGTCGTAAGTCGGATGTCATCACTCTCGCCCTACCTCCCAGGTCGAATGCATGCAGCATGCAGGCCAATTATACATACCCCGTGCATAAACATAATCTGCCCCTCGTGATTTGCTAATTGCGTGTGTCTGTGTATATCGCTGATTGCTAAAATTGATAATTACCTTTTCGGGTCAGGTGTCGACCGAGTACCCATTTTACGGTAACAAGTGATGAGAATCTTGGCATCAACCCAGTTGTTCATTCCTTTTATTCATAGCATGATATTAGAAAGAGGAAGAAGAAGTATGTGTATAGTGGTCATGATGATGACGGATGATCCGTCTTTTGCGTGTGGGCTATGTGCGTTATGCGAATGATGTATTGTTGAACAAATGGTATGAACGTATGAACTCGGATAACAAGGAGATAAGAGAAAAGGAAGGATTGTACAAGGCCGTGTCAAAATGATCAGATCCTCGGCCGCAAAGTCATCTGAAGCTGGCTCGGCTTGGCTGCTGGTATTTCTCCTACGCTTACGCTATACCATTCGAATACGGTACTTCGTGGAACAGATAAGACTATGTGGAATGTAAAAAGCATATCGCGTCAGTCATGATCCAATGTGATAAGAAAGCAATTCTTTCAACTGCGATACATGGACGCAGGAGGGGACGCAGAAGCAGCCGGTCCAAAAGACACTCACGACAGACTCCCCGAAATGACTTCTCCTGATAGTCTCAGCCAAGACATGACTAACGTCAATCACATCAATCTTGTTGGTCTGTTCCGTATTCTCGTGCTGGGGTATCGTATTTGTGATGACCAGCTTCTCCATCCCGCTCTCATTGATCACCTTGATCGCTGGTCCACTCAAAATCCCATGCGTCGCGAACGCATATACCTTCGTTGCTCCAGCTTCCAGTAAATTTCTAGCCGCCAATCCCAACGTCCCACAAGTGTCCGCCATATCATCGACTAAGATAGCGATTTTTCCGGTGACTGTACCGACTAGGACCATTCGGGAGACTTCGTTGGCCTTCTTTCGTTCTTTGTGGAAAAGCGCGAAATCTATATTGAGTCGATCGGCAATTGATGTTGCTCTGCGGTAGTATAGAAGTATAATGGTACAGTAATACAGTCATGACAAAGTCAGCATGGTAGAATCTCTCTCACCGAAGCATTGAGTAAAATAGTACAATGGGACAAGATCAAAGAGGAAAGGATGTCAGACGAATGAGTGATACCGACACTGAAAGTGAGAGCGAAAACAAAGTGAGAGTAAGATCGTGCAGCTCACCTCTTCGCACCCCCGGCATCAGGAGAGACAATAACGCAATTCTTGACATCAATATGATCGCGCATGTACTGAATCATCGACGGCTCCGCATACAGGTTATCCACGGGGACATCGAAGAACCCCTGGATCTGCGAAGCGTGCAGATCCATAGTGATTACATGATCGCACCCCGCTTCTCTAAGCATGTTGGCCACCAATTTCGCAGTGATCGGTGCTCTGGATTTATCTTTCTTGTCTTGTCGCGCATACATGAAATGGGGGATGATAGCTGTGATTCGTTTTGCCGATGCGATCTAGTACGTAGCCCAGCCCCAGCATCAGCATCAAGTCTAAGATCTGATTCGTTTTCCTCCCTTTCCCCCTCTGCCTCTTCATCTGCCTTCACACGTCGATAGCTTTCCAACAGTCCACCAGCACACCAGCGCACGAGCAGATCAAAGCCAGACCCAGACTTACTTTACAAGCATGAATCATTATACACAATTCCATCAAATGGGTATTGACCGCTCCTGCACCCTATGGCCCAGTTCAAATCAGTATAATCGTTCCATTCATCCGACTCGGTGCTTCAGCACTTCACAGTACATAGATAGCACAGGCAGGCAGAAAGATCAGAGACAGGCAGGACGGAAGGACGGAAAGAATCACTTACAGTGTTCAATATATACACATCGTAATCCCTTACACTCTCCGTGATCGTAACCTTGGTCTCTCCTGAAGGGGGTTGAGTGATATTCGCTCGTGCGAGGGGGATCCTTAATCGTTTAGCGATCAGATGAGCTAATTCCGGGTGGGATGAGCCTGTTCATGGATCCACGACAAGATAAGTCATTCCATTAGCTCATCTTCATCTTCGTCTTCCCGTTTTTTTTTAACATGAATATGAACATCTTTCGAAGGCAACAAAGTAGATGCTACCCACCAGCAAATAGCTTGATAGTTGAATAAGCTGCTGAAGCCATTTTGACTATCTTATCTTCCAAACTATGATTTTATGGTTGAGGGTCAAGGTGAAGGGAAAAAAGTTGGGCTGTATTGACGCTGAGTATTTATTCGTCGGTTCGTCGATTTTGCCTTGAGATTGAGATTGGATTGTCGGTGCTCGAAGCACTATATCATCGCAATTGTCAAATGAGATTTGTGAAGTATGATGAATGATTTATATTGCTCGTTCCGTAAGATGTCAGATGTCAGATCCGCTTGACTCGGATTTTAGCTGTTTTCTTCTTCTCGTGTCTCGTGGAGATGCAGGGGTTCGCAGCGAAATGTCGAAAAGCCACGGCGTGGAGATTGGAGTCGGTCTGTGAAGCTGAATCGTAGTGTGTGATATTGGCGATGGTCTATCTTGTTTCCTGGACATACATGCCTTGAACCTCCCAATGGACACTCGTACTCGTACTCTACAGCCAAGCTGAAGCAGACTGACGAATTAAGGGTAAAATATCACAAATTTTGGTAATTCCTTAAATATCATTCCCCTTTAAGATCTGAGAACAGAGACTGTCAGTCGGGATGTCCGATGCACGACTACTGAAGATGGGGTTATTGGATGGTTGATGTGCGAATCAATCAATCCTTCATCCTGCATCTTGGCCAAAGAACTCCCACTTCTCTTCACTTCGCAAGTACACGCATTCGATAATATATTCCTCAAAGAACGAGCAAGTAGTGAATGACCCCGAGTGAAAGTGGGGATGTAGCTTGCTTCTCTTCTCGTCAATACAGTGCCCAGGCCGCCCCGAGGGGTCGTCATCATATGCATGTCTATCTGACAAAACAGTACAGAACATACGGATGATGAATGAATTAAGTAAGTTTCTACACTATATACAAATCAATAGATAAGATAAGAAAGCAGTTGGGTGGTTGAATTCCCTTTTTTACAAGCATAATTATACAATTATGCAAATCCCACTTGGTGTTAGCGGTTGAGCGTTTAATGATATTATACTATATTACAACGTGTTTCCCTCTCTCTCTGTGTGTCTCTCTCTCCTCAATTAAGTCTTGATCAGTACCAATCTTAAGCGGGGACAGCTTAATCTCGGAAAGCCCTCTTCTTGGTCTTCCCGTCGTCCCGTGCAAGAGGCTTGATACCCAGCGATCTGTGTCTTTCCTCTAACCAATCTTTAGCTTTTTGGCCCGTGGTGCTTTCGTACTCCTCAACAGAGATTGGTGTCTCGGCATGAGGGGTGACTCGCAGACCGTGTCGAAGAGATGGCTGTAGTTTCCAATTAAATCCAAAGTATCAGCAATGGCCCTTGACCATACCTGAATAATCGATCATTCCATGTTTGTATGTATAGGGAGCGAGACGTGTCGTCGAATTGGGTCAAGGCAGGCGGGACCAAGGTGCAGCAGAGCAAGGAGAGTAGAGTCACACTCACATAAGCATCAAAGGTAGCAGAATGGTTGACGATCCTATTATCCCAAATCGCCACGTCTCCAGATTGCCAACTCCATCGGACCGTCGCGTCCGTCTGCTGGGCAAAACAGTCCTTGAGGAAACCCAAGATCATATCGGATTCAGCCTTTGGGACCCCGACTAAACGGGTGACAAATCCGGGATTGACGAAGACAGATTTCCAGCCTGTGACCGGGTGTACTCTGATGACCGGATGAACGGTCTCGATGGGCTGTCTTCGAGGGATCTTGGTGATGCCTGTTCGAGAGGCGGCTTGGTCAAATCCTGAGTGGATCGCTGAGAGGGATTCGAGGTATTTTTGCATTGGTTTAGAGAGGGAGGAGTAGACTGCGTAGCTGTATTTCCCAACGTGACGATCATAATCAGCTCTTGAGTGTTCGGTCCGATATGAGTGATGTGGACGATAGTTAGGAGATCACGAAGGAGACCATGAGACCGCAGTCAGGAACAAGGTGAGACGACTCACCCAGATGACCACAAGGTATCGTTACCGACCTCGGGGGTGGTCAATAACCTCAAGATGGTAGTTCCAGGAGGCTGCACTTCGTAAGTCACGTCCGAGTGGAAGAGCTCTGCTCGCGAGAAGGCGTAAAGATCAGGTCGGGAATTGTGGTCGGCGTAGACGACTGGGAATCATCGAAAGGAGAAATGTCAGCGAAATCTGGTATTTCGCATCGTGTGATAGCGAAGATGCCCTAACACAAGGGGGAAATGAAAAACGCAGTGAGGAGGGAAGAAGGGTAACTTACCGACGACATCGTCCAAATCACCTCGTTTGGGCGTAGCGTAAGTAGCGTGTTTGTGCAATGGTCCGAAATGTTCACCAAGGTCTCGTTGCGCTTCGATAGTGAGGGAGTGTTGATTTCGGAAGACTACAGATGCGCACCAGGTGATCAGAAGAAAATCTCTATATGAGAGAGAGAAAATGGTGTGCCGCTAGGACTCACAGACTACACCTCGTTGAGCAACAAGGAGGGCCCTGACGAATGAGAACAACGGTCAGTCATGTTCTATGGATTCAAGTCAAGAGTCAAGGATTATTGTGTCAAGTTGCAGCAAACTTACAAATCATCTTTCTCCTCCTCGCCAAGGTCTTCCAACTTGATATCCCCCTCAATGACAGTTCCCACAGCTACCAGCCTATCTTTGATCTTGCCTCCTCGAGCCTCTACGAACGCTCGGAGTCTGGCGGCGTTCGGGTGGGCTTTCAGTCCTCTGTCTACGATGTCGAAATGCGGAAGGGCAGGGTCAGATTCGGTTCGGTCGGGGTTATGGGCTGCACGCGACCATCGAGAACAGTACCGAAGGAAACGAAAATTTCGTCAGCTTTTGCTTTTCACCGCCTTGTCGCGTGACCCATTTGATCGACACAAGATCAGGACTTCAGTCGAGACCGCTCAATGAAGAAAATATAGGATAGTCAGAGACAGAAACACTCACGAAGGAAATCTGCAAATGGATAATCTTGTCCTGGACCAGATCCGAACGTCTCTCCCTAGATAGTGTTCAGTAAGCGAGGTGTTTCACCAAACAATAATAAGCATGTTGACCCCGACTCCACATCAGAATAGCAGATCTAAGCGAGATGGGTCACTTACAACGTAGTTGTAAGGATCAACAACTACAACTTCATCCTCGTCCTCGGTAGCATGTCCACTATCATGACCGCCATCCTCTTGAGCCTCTGGTTTGGGCTTGGTCGCGTGACCGTTGAGCTTGAGGGTTCCAATAGGTACTTGTTCGAGTAAAGTCGTAGTAGTAGTGGTAGACATCTTTCTTCTTTCTTTCTTGCCTGGGTGGTGAGCAAGGAAGCGAAAACAAAAAAAGGCAAGACTATCGTCTAACTTTTGGATTTGAGGATGATTGACAAGCAGAAAAGAAACTGAAACTGGTCGAATGCATGCACGTATATATATACATACATACTTTTCTCTCACCCGAAATAATGCATGGGTCAAGTCAGAAAGGCAAAAGGCAACATAACATGATCCTTAAGGGAAATTAATCAGATTGGTCAGGAATTGTAGATTGTAGATTGCAAAAATCAATCACACCATCTCTCGACATTCGACACTCTTCATTTTTACCATGTGTGCTTACGTGCTCATCCAAAGGTATCCTTTGAACCGACCTGACCAGGCGACGATGACAGCACAGCGCCCACGTTCATAGCTGTCCCAGTAGGCATGTCTATGTGAGTAGCGAACACCCTCATGACAGCAAGAACTTTTCATCTGGCGCACACGACCATATCATGCTTGTCTAGTCGATTGTCCAGAACCACGGAGCGAGGAATCCTCAGGGCAAAAGACACTCCGTTTCCCTGACGCATTGCGCTGTAGAAATGAATGAAGCGCCAAGCCAAGCCGACCACTTGCAGTTCACTCGGAACTGATAACGTTCCTTTCTGAAAAGTTGGAAATCAGCTCGGAAGACCGATTTGATAAAACTCGTTTCCTCATCCCCTGAGCATTTAGCCCTAAATAGTATTGAGTAGCAAGGAGACCCCGGGAAGCTAAACGTTACTCCTGCATCCCGGTTCCTGCCGACCACGCATCATCACAAATGTGAGCACTGCACGCACGCTTGATGGATGAGAGGATATGTCGTGATCAGTCAAAAGGGGTTATGCGTTAGCTCAACATCATGACCATGAACATCCTTGGTTGTCTTCGTCATCAGCGAGAAAAAGAAAACATCGTGCCGTAGCCTGTAGTACGTTGTCGATCAGCTAAAAGAAAGCGTCCCTGATCGGCCCGTAATTAGTGGAACGTATCGAGTAATAGGCGTGCGCATGCCCATATTGCATTTAGTGCCACATAGAATCCGGTATGAAATTCCGTAAAATCAAAAACTATCCGTCGCGGTGCAAAGGTTGAGCCTGTGCAATTTCCAGTCAACGATTGATTAAGATATTCGTGTTGGCTTTCCGTCCTTCCTCTCCTTTTTCATATCGCCTTCAAGCTTGTTAACGAGGGGTCGACTTTGCAGCAATGCAATGCATTTGCCGAGTCGTCGATCTGGCATAGTCCAGAAGGGTAGAAGGAGGGGATTGTAATACTATCCATCCATAGCTCACGTATCTCCCGTCTCCTCTGGTCGTCAGACTGGTGGGGAGATGGGTCGAAGAGGGGCGAACATCCAGTAGAAAGAGATTCAATGCAATATATGTCATGCATGGTCCTTTAGATGATGAATGGAAAATTATGCTGCACCAACGATGCCATGCATCAGTACCCGTTCCAGTCTGACGGATGGCAAGTGACGAGGACGAGGAAGGGTGTGGAGTCACGAAGTTGGACGAGGTGTTGCTGCGACACAGAGGCTGATGTGCGAGGGCGCAACTGCATTGGACTGTACAGATCGACGGAGCATCGTCATGACACTCCAACATACTGTACACAGACGAAGCTCTGCGTAGCTTTGTGCTTAGCTTTGACAGCGAGACAGTGACTCCCGCCTGACTGCCAACTTGCGGCGTAAAGATGAACGCCTCAAACCGCCGAAAGTCAAGAAGGATGATGTATGATATGTGTGCATGTGCATGTGTGAAACGCAATCTTCTTCCGGTTAACTGATTTAGTGTTATATGGTGAGAGTTGAATGTGGCACTTTTATGAGTAGGGTACCTTTCCTAACCGGTTGGACGAGTAAGTTACGGTGTCATGGCATATTACACACTCTCCAACGTTTGAATCTCAACCTATTTCTTATTCTTTTCAATCTCTCGTTCGTTTCTTGTATTCCACTTCAACCATGGCTGTCATCAAACAATGTCTACCAGGGCAGTAGACCGCTGGCAGCAGCAAGTCTCGCCACCCTCTCATTGTCGCTCTCACCACTAGCGCATCAATCTAAATCGACCAATTCCGCCAATAATTAACTTCGCAGAAAATCCCATCAGAAACCAACGCCACATCCACAATAAATCCCCTTTTACACTGCACCTGTCCAACAATAATCAACATACAACGTCCCCTCGAATCGACTCAACCTCATCGATACATATACATATCCATCTCATTCCAGGCTGAGTTAGACCATCGTCATCATGGAGACAGATCACCCTCAAGTCGCACCATCATTTATAGCCAAGAGCGAAAATGGGAGAGATCAAAGCTTAGCCGATGGACCGCCACCACCATTCGCATCATCCTCTTTATCCCCCGCCACTATGCAACGACCCCTTCCACACCACTCCCAATCATTCAGTCCTACTCACTCTTCACGTCCTTCGTTGGCCGGATCAGTTGGTGAGCATTCAGCAGATGGAGAGGTGGATAGACAGAAGAAACCATCAAGGGACGGATATTGGAAGATGAAAGAGGCGGAAGCGGCTTCATCAGCTTCTATAAATAAATCCCATGAGTACACACCCATACCCAACCTTTCTCATACTGCCAACACAGATGCGACCCAACAAGAACTCTTGCACACCCCTATCACTGGCTCATTACCCCCATTACCGCATATCGACTCCTCTTACACCTCCGTAGCCGTTTCGAATCATAACGCACATACCATTCAACCTAAGAAACGAGGCAGAAAGAAAGTATCACCACCCCCACTCATGACGACCAAGGGCATATCTCTGGTTTTTCGTAGGCCTCCCAATGCCACACCGGGTCATTCGACTACGAGCGATACTCAGAGTGTACCAGTAGCGTCGGGATCAGGGTACACACAGAATAGCAGAGCTAGTACGCCGGACCAAAGTGGCAATGTGTCTGTGTCTGCGGAAGGCGAGGATTCGGCTTCGAAGAAGAGGAGAACCGAGTGAGTGTGGCACCATCATCTTCATTTTTCACACCACCATTACCACTACATGGCATCATGCTTTACTACACCCTTTTCTGGACTTCATGCATGCGATCCCACGGTCTTATGCATACAATTATGCATGAGAGTCATACTGATCATTTCGCCGACCCACAGAGCATCTCTATCCGGAGGTCGTTCGACTCGGAATCGACCGTCCCCAGCCGGTACACCCTTGACAGGGTCTCCTGCTCCCTCCGGCACAGGCGCTCTTTCCATATTTGCCGCTCCTCCTCCGACAGAAGGCTTACCAGAAGCCCTTCAATCAGCTATTCCCCATGGCCTCACAAATGGATTAGCGGAAGTGCCACCTATACCGGACGCGGATTCTATCAGGAAGGAGGCTGCTGCGGGATTCGAGTCGAGGTTGAGGTCAAGGACGGTCTTAGCTGGGCAGCGAAGGGACGGCGGCGAGAGGACAGGTGTATCGGCAAGTGGGAAAGATGTCAGAGTCGGAGGAACTGCTAGGACTTCTGAGAAGACGACGAATGCCAACACACCTACGACAATTGCTGCGAAGAAAAAGGGGAAGGGAAAAGCCGATGTAGAGATAGTAAGTCCTGCCCACATCTCGGATCTCTCAATTACCCTGACCTATGCATTCATCATGATATGGCTTCCGATACACGGAGTTCTCAATGCTGAGCTGAGTTTGTTTTGGGTTATTCACAGCCAAACCAAGATTTCTGTTCGGCGTGTAGGGGGATAGGCAGATTCTTGTGTTGCGATGGATGTCCACGATCATTCCATTTCATGTGTCTTGAACCGCCTTTAAGGATAGATGAGCTGCCTGAAGAAGAGATCTGGTATTGCAAACAGTGTAAAGCTGAGCTAGTAAGTGTCGTCCAAGTTCAGACATCAATGCCACGTCCTGCGAAGAAGATGCTCCCTTCCATACCAAATTGTTACTCGCACCACTCTGTCCTCCATGCACACAATTTTTGATCTCCGGCTGACTGGCCATCACTGCATCCGGGAGTAGAAAGAAGGCAACGGTACACCTCCGACAAAGGAGAGAGAATTGAAACCTATCCCAATGACCTTCAAGCAATTGACCAAGAAGGTGAATAGCGAGAATCCACGCCAGTTCAGACTGCCGACTGACTTGATCTCGTATTTCACCGGGGGTGAGTTGTCATGACTAGTTGCTTGCGCTGTTTTCTTCTTCTGGGTATTCTGCTTGTTCAAGCTGACAACGAGCTTTGATGCGCAGTCGGTGAGGCGCCTCATGGAGAGTATGTTGATGCAGAAGGAGCTCGTATGAAATATGAGTGAGTGAGGCATGGCGCTGTTTCCCACCGTGCTACCTAATGACCTGAAATCTGGGCTGATAACACCCCTTTTTTGATATTTGATGCACTGTAGTCGAAAAGGCTTTCAAGAAGATCGAGATCCTTCACGATTACGAGATAACAAGAATAAGCCTATACAATGCTTTCATTGCGGTGGATCGGCTTTACCCCATCATGCCCTCACCACAGATCCAGAATCTCCGTGGCGCATGATCGTTTCTTGCGATTATTGTCCCTTGTCTTGGCATTTGGATTGTCTTGATCCGCCGCTCAGCTCGATGCCTAATCCAGCTAAAAAATGGATGTGCCCCAATCATACTGAACAAGTCTTGGTAAGTCGTCCTCCCTCGTCCCTCTACCTGGTTTGATGAAGGTCGCTGATGAGTCATTGATATTTATGTTTGAACTTGTAGCCACGTAGGAGGACGATTCGAAATGATATAGAAACGGTCGATGTCGATTCGCGCAACCAGCCTAATAACGGTAATATCGTGGTTATACCTGAACCTGAACCGCCTAAAGGGCCTGCGTTGGATTACGAGGACATGGTCATCAATCGTAAAAAGTTCAGAGTTCCAGAAAAAATCATCAAGTTGGATTTCTGGGAGAAATGCAAGACTCGGTAAGTTGTCACTCCCATCACCCTCTCATTCCCCTACCGTTTCCCTTCCTTCACTGCACTTTACATTGCGTAGAATATCCGCTGATAATTTGATTTGATCGCCTACAATTCAATTATGAACTCGATTGCCACAGCGCAATCTCCCGGCCAAGTCAAGAAGATATGGACGCTGCCAACCTCGTCTTGTCCCTTGGAATCCAACACTCTCATGAGCCTGAAAAGAACCAAGATGGGGATATGGATATTGATGTTGCCGATGACGATAATACTCATGATCCTTTCCCCACGCCGAAATCACCTGATTCAACTACGAACCACAACGACAAATCCCAGAATGCGGTGAAACAACCTAGGATCGTCCTCAGAATGCCTGCAAAATAGGATGGACCATCCGAACGCCGATCAGGAGAGCCTCAATGCCTAACACTGGGCGAATGGGTTCTCAGTGCAGCCTATGGACTACAATTCCGAGATTCCGGTATCTTGTTATTGCTAGCACTTAGTCGCCTGGGTCGCTCATGGTCTGTCTCTGATGCAAAGCCGACCTGACGACCGTTTTTTGGTATGCAGGTCATTTGACAATATGTATGAAACGATCTAGATCTGGACAAGAGACGCGATGACGTCCCGCCGAGCTTCGTCTCAGAATGTGTATACATATACTGCGCGGAAAGTCGCTTGTACTCATACATATTCTAGGATGCTATGCATATCTTATCATGTATCTATGAAGCTTTGTTTAGTCCAAAACACAATTATGGCACCTGAAGAATGCCTTGAGCGTGTAGATCACGCACCAGACGGAATTGCAATGGTCCTCTTTCTGATCTAATTCATCGCTCTCATCGCTAACTCGAAGGCAACGAAGGTGGCTCCATTCGCAAAGGGAGATCTGTGTAGGTGAAAGAGAAGATCAAGATTAGCATGATGCGATCTCGAAGTTTCCAATGAGGCAGAAGGGGTATGCAGAGCAGATTTTGATCCTGAGTTTGTCGGCTAACGAAAGAAAGAAAGAAAGAGCTGAAGTGCATTGAGAAAAGAACGTACCTGATCAAAGTAGGCGCCAAACCACCCAGGAAACCTTTGATACCCTGTGCTTTCCAAGTCTGCCTCGTACAATCTATCATGCCTTTATATATCCTCTTCGTTGGGTCGAGAGAATCAGTTTGTAATTTAGATTTTATCACGTCGACGGGGTATATCCTTCAAAACTCAACTTGATCAGCTCGTCACACATGATTTAATGCATTTCTCTGTCTCGCTTGTTGACCAGCTGGAGATGCTCACGAGAACCATAAAGCGTATCCTGCTGCAGCACCATAGGTGACTGCCCACAGCGGCGACACCTGTTCTCTCGTCAAACCCGTCGTTCGGAGATGTCGCTGAACGAGTGCTTCATACGCCATAAAGTAACATCTACAGCGACCCAGTGACAACAGCTCACATCAGTACTCGTTGCTCACCGTTTCTAAGATTTACCGCTTGATCCAAAGTCATCTGACGATGAGAGGTGGTATTCACTCACCCGTATCCTACCCCGTCTCTCCACATCGTAGGTACTTGACCTTTAAACACCCCCTTCAGCCCTCCTCCTTGCTTATACAGCTTGACGGCGCAGTCCAGCGGTCCGGCATATAACCTAGGTGAGCCAGGTGTGACGGCAGGCTGGGTTTGTAATCGAATACGAATGTGTTCGACGGGGTTGGCGACGACCGTATTGGCTACTCCAGCGAAGGCTCCGGAGAGCCATAATTCGCCTGTACGCCGGGTGCGAAGTGAAAGCCAACCATCATTATCAGCGAAAGTTCGGAAGAAAAGAGAGGGAGGGTGGGTTGCACGGGTGAGAATAGAATGATCGCTCGACACCTTGGTACCGTCGACTTACCAAGCCTGAGCTCCCTTCCTTTTGCTCTACTAGAGAAGAACCGTTTGGCGCCCTCGAGAGCCCCGAATTGGATAGAGACACAGGCTCCGATACCGAGAAGAGGGGTCAGTGTCCCCTACGAGATTCCGCGCATCAGCTTAGCTTATACAACACTAGCAGTCCAGCACATAGCCTCAGACCTGGAGGACGTCGTATGTAAGGTACAGGCTAGTCGACTTAAGCGTACCTTATAGAATCCCAGTGGTCCATCCGCTTTCAGCAGTTTGGTAGCGCAATCCAAAGGCGAAGCGTATGTGCCGGGAGGTGCTGTCTGTATTCGGACTTTGACAATATCGAATGGCTATTGGGGTCAAGAGGGTAAGCATTTGCTGAAAATGTCCAGTGAGGGCCTCGGTGTCATGGTTCACGACTTACTTGACCAACAAGGACTTGAGCAATACCACCGACTGAACCTCCTATCAGATCTTTCTGGGTTTGAGTCAACGGTAAGCCGGCACCATCAGCAGGGGGCGACAAGAGCTCGGACATCGTAGGTGACTTCGAAAGCGCGTTCCGATCAGAGGCAGGATGAAGAATAGGGGAGAATGCAGAAGCAGGGACGGGCGGGAGGAGACTGCTCCCAGTGCTTTAGCTATATATGCATTTCAGTCAGAGCGAAGGTGTGCAGTTGCATTTGTATTTCCATTTTACGAGTACTCGTAACCCTCATTTTCCAATTTATCGAATCGGATTCCTGTTTTTGTATTTGATGGAAATTGATTTCAGGCACCATTCCTACCAATCCAAAGATAAGGATTCCCGTTCCCGAGTCGAGAGCGCCTGTACCACGACCTTGCCTCATTTCCAAGTCAAGCTGTATGTGTCTATATCGTTCATGATTGCGTGGCGAACGCCAACAGCCAGGTGATTTAGGGGGACATCAAAGATCCTGTCGTTGCATGTCTTCAGATCATGAGAGCTACTGTATCTATCAAGTATATATATCGTGATGCTACAAGAAAAAGAAGAGTACCAGACCAGGGTACATCTCTATCTATCTATATATACTGGAGAGAAAGAGTAATAAAGAGCGAATTTAGTAGTCGTTGGTAAGACTGAAACTGATTGAGAAGGAAAATATGCTAATGTGTTGCGTTGATGTCTTGCTGTATTGATTGCGTAGGGCTACAAATGTCTTGATGTTGTGTAGATTAAAAGCCACCATGTTCCAAAAATGCCCAAAAATGATTCGACCAGAAGTGTACAATTCAATCGACAACTTCTTTCATCAGATTACTGATTTACTCCTTTGTCGTACCTATATAGCTGTCCAAGAGAGAGCAGCTACGGTCTCTTCGTCTTCCTCTAATTTAGATCTAGGCTTTTGTCTTCGATCAGATCGCAATAACCTGTTGAGGAAGCCCTCTTTCACCGGTGCAGGCACAGGAGCAATCACAGAAGCCGCTTTACCCTCGTACCCCCTGAACGAGTTCGTAGTCATCGATCGAGGTATAGTATGGTAGCTCGCAGAAGTGGGAGCCTCGTAGATTGCCGGTGGCTTCTGGATCTGAGCAGAAGAGACTGATCGGATGCCGGATTTGCTCTTGGCCAATATGGGTGGTGAGACTTGTTGAGGTGTAAGAGGCATGTCTTCCGATTCGAGGGAAGAGGAAGATCCGGATCTATCGAGAGGAGGGGCGATGTAGGTGATATCGCCCTTTGAAGAGACGCGTCGGTGGCCTTGTCCGTGACCTGGTCTTCGAGGCGTAGATTGCGAAGATTGGGAAGGCATTCGGACAGGTGTAGGAGGAGTGGCTGGCAGTTCAGGAGAAGATGATGAGGCGTATGGTGAATCGAATGTGTATTTGGACAGGAATGGCTCGAAGTTTTCGACGATCTCATCTTCGTTGATAGACAGGTCGTAATCCAACAAGTATAGCAATTGCTTTTCCATCAAGTTGATTTCGGCAATGGAGAACATTTGAGCGTATTTGGTCCAGTGCTTGTTCTTCGGTGACGAGTCGTTGAGATACTTGGCAGCGACGATGAGTGTGGCGAGAAAGACTCGGTGTCGGGTGCATGGCATGCCCTTGGCGACTTTGGGTAGCCTGTGTCGGAGTCGTTCGAGGTAGACAAGAGTAGCGAGCAGGGTGGAGACTTGGACATTCGATTGCTCACACACAACAGCGATGAAGGTTTCGAGCGATGGGAGACCAGGAGCTTGAGAGCCGTCCTTTGCTGGAGTAGGAGGGGGCGAAGGAGGGAAAGCAATCTTTGTAGAGCAAGCAATCACGGATGACGTGCGATCGGCGAGGTAGTCTGAAGGAAAACACAGGCAGGTAAGTTGAAGCTAAAGATGGTCTTGTCGCGTATGACTTTGTGACTTACAGACCATCTCACGGGAGACATCGGTTCTTATCAGTTCCAGGAGAGCGGGGTTGTGGATTCCACATACGGAGAGAGAGGCGGGTGCATCCTGTCCTCGAAACATGGGGACATGGGTTCGAAGGAAGGAGTACCGGAAGGGTAGAAAGACATGGCTGTCGAAGACATGTTGTTGGTGTTTATGCTTTTCGTAGTTGACGAGAGACTAGTAGATAGTTGGTATGTACAATGAGAAGAGGACGGATTTTCTATGAGAGTCGATCGGTTGAGGAGGATTAGCTTAAGAGGATATCGTGGGTGAGGTGAGGTGGAGAAGAGGGATGTAAGGTGTCAGATAGGAGTGCGGATATGTATGATTGAGATGGCGATGATGATTCTACAAATCTAGCGGAAAGGATGTTGAAGAGAAGACTCACGATTGCGACTTGATCTATATAGACGTAACAGATTCTCTGATAACGCGTTCGTTCACGCTGGACGCTAACGAGTTTTTCCCGTTACTTGGAGTACGAGGACCGAAAGGGAAGGGGGGTGATTATTTTACCGAAGATCGCTCCTACTTTTTAGTCTATCTGAGATGATCGATTGGGTCTGGAGAATCTGTAGTCTGATCGCGTCTCGTCTCGTCTCGTGTCGTCTCGGAAGTCCCACCAGGGGTATTTACGTTCTGAAGTAAGAAAAGAGAGTTAGATAGAGTAAAAACAAGTAAATAAGAGTGGATACAAATCCAAGGCCAAGCAAGCAAGCAAGTGAAAGAAACAAGTCACGTCAAAGAGAGAATTGATAGGGAGACAGGGACCACACGGAAAGGATAGACGATTTCTTTGGAACGTAAGGAAAGGAACGGTAATTAAACAACTGCTCCAAAATAAAGTCACAAAAAGGGCAGTCGCGTCTTCTTGACTTTTTTGACTTCTGGCTCTGCTGTTTGTTGTCTCCTAGATACGAAAGATACTCCGTTGCGCGTACGTTCGTCCCTTCAGCGTAGTCTTGCAGTCTTCTGCAACGTGGAACGCGTTCTTCTTGCTTCTCGCTACGTACGCTGCGCAGAAAAGGCTTGAAGGATGTAGACGGGACGTGTGAGCTTGAGCTTGTCACGGCTCAGAACGCCACTTTCGCGATGGCAGGAAAGTAAAAAGGTTAAAAGTGCTCTTACGGCGGGTGTAACGGTTAGGATAATCTATTCAGGGTCTCGTTTCTCAGCAAGATTGGAACGACAAACCTTATAGCCAGTGACGCCAGCGGCACTTGATCAGAGGGCGATAAACTTGATACGGGGTCTCCGAGTTGCTTGTGACGACCGGCCCTTTTGGTGAATTCCAACGTCAAGCTGGGAATCAAGTGTTGAGGTTTGAATAAGTTGGAGTCTATCAAAGACTTGATCTGGCCCAATCGAGGGTTTTTATTTTGGTTTTACGAAGTCAATTGAAACTCAAGGAATGTCGGTATGTGAAAGAACGCCAAGATACAGCTAAATTACAAACCAAAGGTGAAAGTCAAGCAAGTGGAGAAGTCGATTAGTTGTTCATTTGATAAGTGGGTAACGAACGGACTGAGCTATTCCGCGATAACGCTAGCGCCTTATATGAATTGATCAAGGCGAAGAATCATCTGCTGATCGGCTCCGGGAAGATTGGAAAGTTAGATGCGGATGCTCATGAGCCATGGGCAGGGCGGGTGATGATGCAGACTTAAACGTAAACTTTGACAAGCTGGAATCGAACTTTACTGACACGCATTTCATAAAACCTGGAATGAGATTGTAACCTCTCAGCCTCTGCGCGCGCGAGAATCTAGCATCCTAGTACAGTGCGAAGATCTGACTTACGACCATGGAGGCTGTCAAGTCGGACTGAAATGAAATGGAATGCAATAGTAACCTCTCTGCGGACCGAGTATGACTTTATTCTTCATCACCCTGGATGACTAGCACTGCTAGCGCAAATTCAATCCTTTCACACGATGCATGTCGATCTACCTTATCTTGGTCTAGAACCTGTACACTTTGAGCTGCCGTTCCCGCTAGTCGCCCCGAGAGTTGTATGTGATCTCTCGAAGGACGTGTGAGATGAATGGAATACCATCGCTACACTGAGCTCATGCGAACTATGTGCGCTGGCTCAACTTGACAGCGTGCCGCGAGACAAGCTGAATGTCGGACTTCGTTCATCGGACGTCTTTGGATCCATGCGCGGTCCATACATTCATACACGAGGCGGAAGGTAAAGAGGAAGCGACGGTGAATGACTTGATATGCTTTCTGAAGCTTGCACTCCCGTGATATACGCTGCTCAAGCCCGAAATACGGCATGGCAGGCCAATCGAGAACGCTTACATCATATTTAACCCGATGGACGGTTCTTTGGGCGTTACAGCCAAAAATACAGTACGACGCGACGCGTCGATCAGGTCCTAACCTTCGGTTCAGGGTCACGCTTGCTGTAAAGTAAGTGCTATCTTTCAGATGCAGGTAGCGAAACCCGCTGCGCCGACACGCCCCTGGAGACACACTAAGCCGAGCACTAGCATGGACGGGTCTGGAAGATGACATAATATAGCTGATACATCCGCCGTAACTCTGACTTTGAAATAGGCTCGCGTTTGTATAGACTATGTGACCATTGCAATCAGAAAAACATACTCCCTCCAACGTGTTTCCGGAGCTGATGAACGCTCGCTCATGCTTATCGATCGGACGGCTCAATGCTTTTCGTGTTCCAGTCGATGGTTCTGCATCTTTCCAGCCACGACCAGCGATGCTTTCACAGGATTAGGGGCATCGAAAATCTGCCAAGAAGATCAGTCACTACGCCTCTATCCCAGTGAACAAGGTGGTGTGACGTACTGCATCGAGCTCTTCGACTGCATGTGCATAACCAAAAATCAGCTACCGACGACCCCCACGTTAGACGAGAAGATTGATTCTGATGTAACTCACGGGTTCTGCCCTTAGTCTCCACTGCTAAGACATACCATATACCGGTCTCAACCAAATCCCAGCAAACCCAAGGCAGGTATGTCCACCAACCAATCTATCGAACCAGTAAACATATGGAGATGACGTCCGCCAACGAAACGCTTTGACTCACCCTTTGAAGTGCTGAGAGACGATCGTCGCACAAGGTCACTAAGTGATATTCATATGCTGCAGACATCACTTACCAATCGGTGTAGTCAATTGACCCAGAACAGCTATGCGAATTATCAGCATCTGATTTCCTGATATAGAGGGCTAATCAGACATCAACTACTCACAAGCCAGATTGAGAGTCAATACCATCAAACCCATACCCGTACTTCGCTGTTCCATGCTGAGCACTTCAGGCGGGTAAACAGCTACGAGAGGGATGTATGCCCAGGCGTACGTAGCATAGAAGAGAATCAGAAAAGCAATAGTACCTTTCGCAGCGGCGTTGTTGTAGATGACGACTGATATGGTTGTTGCCCCGTTCAGGGATATTGCTGAACAGGCCATCGCTAACGCTAGGAATAAAGCGCATAGGAAGGTGCCAAAGGTCAACATCGGTCGACGGCCCAGGCGATCCGTACAGTATGTCCCGAGTAAGGCGAAGAGCAGACCGATCAATGTTGGGATCAGGCTGCGAATGTCCCCAACGTGAGCAAAATGGCTCAAGGAGCTTTTGATCTGCAGTACCCACGTCATGATCAACTGCTGGCGAACGCTGGTCATTCCCACTTTGAGCCGAATTATCAGTGATCAGAGACACGTCACGGAGAATGTCTCGATTGAATGGTACGGTGCAGCTTACCTTGCTTGTAAAGACTAGGCGCCTGCACTCCATGTCACTCATCGGTCCCGAATGAAATCAATGTTGAAGCTGGAAGCACTCACGAATATCATACTGCCGTACATGAGACACGTCAGCAGCCTGGATTTTCGATAGAATGACTGTACTTACAGAGTATTACCGCTCAGCTGGATCGAGGAAATCAGTATCAGTCTGCTTGGCCAATTCTCGAGCCACTCACCTGACCTGCAGCACCCATGAGGAGAGCTAGCATCAACCTATAGGCTTTACCCCTAGTATCAGCCAGGTTGGAATAATCGAACATCCTCTTGGGAGCAATGTTCAGCGATTCGATGATCTGATCAAGCTCTTTGGCCACCAGAGGTGTGCAAAATCCGTTGCCGTGATACTTCGATAGTATTGCCTTAGCTTGCTCCGGCTTTCCGTGCGCGTATAGCCATCTCGGAGATTCTGGTAAGAAGAGAACGGTACAAGCCATGATGATGCTGAATTTTCCCTCTCCTCCAATCAGCGAGATAGAGCATATTCCCGAGCTGGATCGTCGCACTCACGGGGGAAAAAGTTGGCTGGAAGATCGGAGGCATATACCAATTTGTCAAGATCGAGTCAGATCTGTAGGACGTGTATAATGCATAGCTCGGCTTACATGGTCAGAGGTAGCCGCCACGACCAATTCGACTGGATATCGTTCGTGAAGATCGAGACGATTGTGGCAAGCGCACTGCCCAATACTTGCACATGGGGTTAGCTGAACATGCAACTCTCTTTCCTCTGCTCGAACCTGGACTCACACCAACAGCTAGAGACAGGAACGTCTTTGAAGTTCAGTCAGACTTCGCAGGGCAAATGGATGAGCCTTACCAATTGAAAAGGCCTAATAAAAGCGGATCAGCGGGCTTGAATGCTGTTTGCAGAATTGATACGAACTCACCTGTTAGTAGACCCCGATTGAGTGGTGGTGCTAGCTCTACTATATACGGTGGTGCAGCTGACAAGTTGGCGTCAGCACAGACTGGCGTGTGATTGGAAGCTGGAAGAAGAATCTGACCGGGCTGCATCAACCCCACTGCTGCTCCCAGGAAAAATCGGCCAGCTAGCAGCATCCCGAAATTTTGGGCGAAAGCGATCAAACATGTTCCGAGAATGTATATCAAAGACGCTGGAGACATTTTTGGCAGTCAGCGGGATACTGTTGGCATGAAGGCAGCATAGAGAGGGGACCGACATATGAACATTCCACTCCTTCGACCCAGTCTATCAGCCTATGCAGCATTGGGGTTCCCTGTTAGCGACCTGCATCGCTCGTTCTGACGAGATGGATGCAGCCTTACGATCAATGGACCCAGCCAGAAAAGACTACACGCTGCAATTGGCCACATTGCGAAGATGAGCTGTAAGGTGGAACAGCTTAGTATTCGAATTGATCACCAGATGCAGATTGACGGAGACATACACCTGTGGATACCTATTTTGTGTAATGATATTAGTTAGGGTGGGTTCATTCCGCCAGCCGGCAGCAAAGATCGATGTACTTACCCCAACATCTGCGAAGCTGAAGTAGTCCTGATAATATGTCATTGAGCTGTCCGATCCGGGGGCTTTCAGCTCTTGCATTTTACTCGCACCGAAAGGAACGACTCACTTGATGGCGGTCATCGAGCTGACTCCATATCCCGCCATGAAAGTTGCTAATAGTGCTACCGACCAAACACCGTACAATCTGAGCATCCCCGACGAGAACGGGTTCACATCTATCCCGAACGCCCATAAGCTATCATTATAAGCCGCACTGAACTCACTCTGCATTACTCTGCATGGTGTTGATCGGATCGACTCACGAGCGTCTACCAGAGATGTGGATTCATTTGTTGATCCCTTAGCTTGACCAAGGTACTGCTCATTCTTGGAAGAACCAGTCTCTGTACGCGGTAGAGATTGCCTGGTGTCGTCCGGCATCATAGAAAGACCTGAAAGCGCAATTATGTGTGATTGATGCTCTGATACTTGGGCTGGACGTTGTGATCGTCAATGGGCAACTGCGAGATGAGGTCTTTGATCGATATATCGTCTGAGATATAGATGACTTGTTCAATCAATCGGTGACAGCCAGTCGTCAGTTCACAAGACGGTGGGGAAACAGAATAGGAGATTCATATCTTAGATCAAAAGTCAGCGGTTGTGACGACAGTGATGATCAGTCGTACTTCGATACATCAAAGGAAAATTGCTAATGAAAGGAGTGATCGAAATCTGTTCTACTGTATGTCTGTATGCCTGTATGTCCATGTCATCCACAATAGGCCGATCACTCCTTTCACTTACTACAACAGGGGTCCTTCCCAAAGGGTCTACCCTGATATAGCTTAGCTGACTGGGAGGCGAAGATCAGCAGCTGGATTGAACCCATTGAAACACACCGATGGGTCAACTAGCTCAGCTTCAAGGAGTTAGCTGTGAAAACCCAAGTCTACTAAGTACTGATGGTTCCTTTACCCTTACAATCAATCAGTGATCAGTGGCAGGCAGATGACACCTCGTTTGATGCCACTCTGCCGATATGATCGGAAGAAGAACGGGTGACGTTGAACCCTCGTTCCGAAACTATAATCGGTTCTAGAGAGATACGCACTCCTGGTCAGCCTGCAAGATTGTTGGCACGTCGGCGGGGATGGTGCACTGCAGAGACTGCGGTATGATGGAATGAAAATCCAATTTCACTGTGTCCATCAAAACCACACATCCTTTCGGCTCCCGCCGATGGATTGCATGCATCGACTGCGTCCTGTCACACAGATGGAAATATCAGTCCTGTCATATCACAAATTGTGTGTAAAGGTCATGTGGGCTCATGCTATGCAATGCATGGGGATGGGCTACTTGTCACCAGATTGATGTCCATTATGGTTTGTGATCTGTTGCCAACTTCCACCCCAATATCATATAAATTCAAATCTACCTTCCCCGCTAGTCAACATTCGCCTCGCACTTCCCGAACCGACCACCCGTTCCAGCTTCAGCGCATCAAACCTTGAGAAGAGTACTCTGCTCGATACTTCCGCTTCATCGACTTCGACTTCGCCTTGTCCTTTCGAACCAAGGAATGGAGTACTCATGAACTCCGAGTAGAATTGGGCGTGATCCGGCAATGAGTAAAAAACAACTGTCTTAGCTCCTCTGATCTTGTATCTTCGGTAGAAATGTAATCTTTCCGTGATAATCAGGAAAGATTTCTTGCCCTTGAAGAAGAGGGTACGAGCTTTACTGATCTCTGAGTTTGACGAGTATTCCGATATAGCCGCATAGGTCGCTGCGTCATTTTTCCGCAGATAATTGTTCAGGCGGACAAAGTCGAAGTACGAGGGAACGATGATCAGTGTATTTTGTCTGGATATCGCCGATCGCAATAATGCAGGGATGGTCTGTAGTCACAGGTCAGAACTCCAGATGAAATTGTGCCACCGGTCACAGTGTGAATCAGGACTCACTTTTTTGGTGAGCCACTCTACTCTGTTGTCCACCTCCTCCACAGCTGCTTCTCCGTTCAATGCCTTTGACCCATCTATATCTATCCTCTCGAAGATCTGCCGCACGCCGGGTCGAACGAGATCGAGCACACCGTGATGATCCACCTTTTCTAGTCTGACCTTGCCTTGTAAGTTCTGGCAATTGCGATTGAATAGGGCTCGGGTCTCAGGTGTATCGTAACGAGAAAGGAGGATTGTTTGTCGCAAATATTGAGCTCTGCAAACGAAAGTAATCGTTATAAGTCAAACGGTAACTATTCGACTGAGCATGTCGCCAACTCACTGGGATTCCAGATACCATGGTTTGACCCTCGAGAAATCGCAACCATGAGGTGATTTTGGTATTTTGTTCATATTGTTGAAGATGAACTATTGACCATCCAATCAGTATACTTCTACGCGTAAGTGAAGGAGAACATACCTGCACATGCTCCCAATTCTGCATGGCCATTGTATCCAATCCATCGGCTATCAGAATCTCGATTGAACTTAGTAGATCGGTACTATCCTCCCTTTCGGCCGCCATCTTGAAACCCAGCGGACTAGCAATTAGGATATCGCAATCTAGCAGCTTCTCCTCGTTGGCGGGCGGCATCACTATCCTCCAAGCTTTCCGGGTGAATTTGATACCGAATCTGAAGTTGTCATCACTGTTTCCTCGGAAGTTGACTAAATGATCTAAGGGGTAATTATCCCTCGCAGATGTCGATGCTAGCGGATCTTCCTCATCTTCGGGTAAAGCAAAGGAAGTCAGGAATGGTCGTTGATTTTCTATTTGTGTACCAGCAGGAGCGAGAGGTAACAGATGTGTCTTGATGTAATGTAAGGCTAGGGAACGGAAGGGAAGTAGAAGAAGGATTTTTGGCCGCGTGAACGATTGATCTCTAGGGGGTTCGGGCATTGATGATGAATCATCGGATGCTGCTGCGTGGGCTAGTTTCTCGTTGTTCCGTATAATCTTACGACGAGTTCTGAAATGCTTTGAAGTCAGCTGCGGGCACGCGAGATAACGTTGCGGGACTTACTTGAGAACATGATTCAAAGCATGGACGACAGCTGCTAGCCTCATAGCTTCTTTCTGCTCCCCTAAAATCTGCGTTTCCGTACCATCTGCTTCTCCATCCAATGAATGCAAATAGAAGTCTTTGTATGTGCCCAAGTGTGCCAAGGAGGTTGATAATAGCGGGTAAGAAGATGAAGACGCCTTTAGAGCAGCTGAGATAGACGGTGTTATCTTCATTGTTTTTGAGGTCAGCTAGGCTTGTCAAGAATCAAAAGGCAAAAAGCTCAGAAACGACTCACTCTTGTTCTTAGATCACCATCCGTTGAGCTAGCTCCAGTCTTGAGTTCGACTGCACGTCCAAAGCCTTTCAGAGACTTTCGTTCGGCTTTCCACTTATGCTCCTCGGCGAGAGCGACGCCTTCTTTAGTCAGAATCGGGGGAGCGGCTCCGAAATGTACGTTAAAGAGATCATTGTTGGCTGTCACAGGTACAAATAAAAGATCTCAATTTCACCTGAACGGACAACGCAAGGACGGATGTTCTCGCACTGACCTAATGCTGATGATTCCGCCTCATCATCCGATTCCCCCTCCTCCTCGAACACCTCATCATTACCTGTATTAGATGTGTCCACTTCGCTGTCCTTGACACCGTTCACGGCGATGAGATCGTCATCCTTTTTCGCTTTTCCTTTCCCCTTGCCCTTCCCATACGTACTTCCACTCGGTCCGACCTCCCCGCCAAACACTACGCTTTTCCGCCTTTTCTTCGGTTCTTTCCCATCTTCAGATTCCAGCACGAGCGAGGGTGTTTTTGAGAACGAAGGTGACCCTCTGTGTCCTCCTGGAATATCCAATTCCCTAGGTCTCTTCACTGCACTGACATTCAGCAGCGTCAAAAGCTTGATTTCTTGTGCTGTGCTCATCTTATGGGTTCTCTGATTTGCCTTGCTGAATAGTCGCAAGCAATTGAACAGAAAAGTAAGTCTCGACGAACTATTCTTACATGCGGGCTGGATACTTCCAATTTTTGGAAATTTAAGTAACCGCAACCACGTGGCGAAACCCTTTTGAGTGTTTCGGGTGGCAAATTGCCCTCCTGCTCAGCTTCATCATGCTCACGGTCTCTGCATAAGGGATATCGGGTGAAGGACAAAATGCACTGCATATGAGTCATAAACATCTATATTATATGAACCATTAAGACCGTATCCGAATTTATTCATTATCCGATCATTTACCCTTTGACTGTACTAGAAATCCCGAAACGCAGAGAAAAGAAAGGAGGAAATTGAAGGGCGGAGGAGTAAGCAGGAATCAAAATATGAGTATCTTCAAACGGAAGAGCTTGTTTATGCCGAAGCAACGAAGTAGTTGTAGTTGTAATCAGAAGGAGTACTGAGAAGGCAGGCATCAGTACAAGGCCACATGGCTACATATGATAGGTGTCACTCACTTGGTGTATGAGAAAGAACCAGTTGAATCGTAGCTTTTCACAGTGGCGCCATTTCTGACGATCTTAGCACCGATTGTACCAGCGGCAGACTTGACTGAAACCTTGTTGACACCTGCACCAAGGTTCCAAGAGACGGTGTTACTACCTGAGGTGACGGTGACAGTCGCTGCTGATTTCAGGACCACCCAGACGTAAAGCAGGTCATCGGTGTTATCCCATCCTGTCGGTCTAGCCATCGAGGGCGAAGTGGGGTTGGCTGCTTTCGGATGAGGTCTAGTCCATAATACCAATTGATCGTTTGCCGAGGGGTATGAACCAGTCTTGAACGCTGGTGCGTAGTATTTGATGACTTCCAACCAAGCAGTGTGGGGCATACCGTTCGTCCATCCTTGAGAGTTGGGCTGATCAGCTCTAATAGGACCAATGTAATGCGACTCTCCGTAATCGTTCCAAGAGATGATCTCCGCCAAGTCGAAAGTGTTTCGCTGGGATACCATCTGCTCCATTCTTCGGGCAAGTAACCAGTCATCACCTCTGTATATCCAGTTCTTGTTCCAGCTTGAAGGGGAATAATAGGTGAAGAAAGCAGGTGAGACAGCTGCCATGTATCCTTTGGAACTACCCAAAGCAGCCATGTAGCTGGTGTCAGAGTAAGTGCCCAACGGATCACCGCCCATTGGCCAGCCGGAGTTCCAGTTGAACTCTCCATCCATCCATGAACTCGATGAGAAAGTGCTGATATCGGCGAAGACGGCAGGTACGAAGTAGACATCGATAGACTTGGCGGCGAGTAAGGTATCGAAGTAGTTCCAAGCATCTTGATATGATCCTTGACCGAATTTACAGTTCTCACCGGCAAAGGTGGACACTAGTACTTTTGATCCGACTTTAGCTTGAGCAGAGTTATTGGCGTATGTCGCGATTGTGTTGATCAAGTTTTGAGCGTCTCCAGTGGAGGAGCAACCCAAAGAAGTGACATCCATGGATAAGAACATCTTGAATGAGCCATCGGCCTTGGCAGCAGCATAAGCATCGGCAATTCGGGCAGATTGCCACGAATCACTTCCGTAATTCAAGGCGAAACCATCGATTCCAGCAGCAGAAGCTTGGTTGATGTCGTCTGCCCACGTAGACTGGCTGTAAGAGTATGTGTTGCCGACCATGTGATGAGCGAATAATTGCTTAGTGCCGGTAGCCGAAGGGGGATTAGGAGCTCCGATAACTGAAGAACCAGCTGCCGCTGCTGCTGAGGTGGTAGCGGAAGCTGAAGTCGTGGTCGTGCTTGTTGTTGCTTTGGAGGTCGTACTCGTAGAGCTGGAAGTAGTGCTAGTCTTACTGGTAGTGGCACTTGAGCTTGTTATGGCAATGGTACCGCTTGAGCTGTAGACATTGATGTACCACATTCCACCGCATTTCAAGGCGCTGTTACCGGTACATGCATATGAACAGCCCGTTTCAGAAGATTGTTTCTTGGACGAATCGACCGAGTTGCTGCACCAGCACTATTTAAAGTTTGATTCAGCAAAAGCTTTTACATTTTATCCAACGAGAGACTCACTTGTTTACCGTATGCAACACCTGCTAATGAGTATCCTTTGCCGCTGCAGAAGGTCTGACAGGTGCTAGGAGTCATTGAGGTCGATTCAGTATTGGCGCCAGACATAAGCCGGGGAGAAGCTTGATCGACATAACAACCGTAGTAAGTAGCTGCAGAGGTGGAAGTAGCTGCTTTGGAGGTCGTTGTTGACGTAGCTGCTTTCGTCGAGGCAGTGGATGTCGATGTCAAAGTGGAAGTGGTTTTGCTGGTTGACGAGGACGAGGAAGCGGAAGGAGATGCTTTGTAGACTAGATTACCAACGCATTGTCAGGGATTTAAGCCGACAGACAAGAAATTCCTTACAAGACCTACCTTGCAGTCTCCAATTTCCACCGCATGTCTGTGAAGCATCCCCTTTGCACTCGTAATTACAGTCTGAGTCTGCTTTCACGCCCATATTCGTGTTCTGAATTTTGCTATCACACTGGCAAATTTAAATTTCCTATCAGTACCAAATTGCGATTTAGACTGAGACAACATTGTGGACTTACGAAACATTGGTTTTTGGCTGATCGAGATCAAGTGAGCGGAACGCAGGGAGATAAGCTTGGGCTCCATAGATATCGCCTTGCAAACGAGATCGATCACTTACATTCCAATCCAGCTAAGGCATATCCTAGCCCCGAACAGTAACTTGTACACATCTGTACAGTCATTTTATCGCTTGAAGTACTCTTCGCACCTAGCACTCTAGTCCAAGAATCTTCATAACATCCCTGGAAAGTCCACCCGGACACAGCGGTCACTGCTCTCTTGTTGACGCCATGATGCGAGGCCTTGCCGCCGGACCGTATAGTGTGAGGATGGGCATCTACTCCCGTCGATAGGACCGCCAAAGCGATTATGGCGAGTTGCGCGAACATGGCGGATTCTCAATAATGGCGAATATTATAAGGGATTATTGATTTCGATTATAAGGTGTTGTGCTGTATCTTCGAACGTCGTAAATGAGTGTGATATTCGTGAGGACGATCGTGAGGGATGGGAAGATAAGTAAATGTCAAGATCGGACAATGGTCTTGGAGGTCTATGTGGGTGGTCGAGAATGCTCCAGCTAGTCTTACCCAGATAGCGATTGACGATAGGATGACGATGAGGGGGAGAGCGTCTCGAAGAGACACCTTTTGTTTGTTTACTTGAAGCAAGAAGAAAGAAACTTAGAAACCAGTTCTAACTTGTTTTGTTGTCTACGTCCGAGATATATGAAGGAAATATGTTTCAGGAAGCTGACGTCTTAGCGTCTTTTTTCTATATCATCGAAGTCCGAAAAGCAGGAGACGAAGGCAACCTTCTTCAAGAAAGGTTGAAAAAATATACAGAGGCGAAGACGAAGGTGTTAGAGCCGAAGATAACAATCAATCAATGTTTGTTTGGCTCCAACCCCTCTAAAGGTGCGGCAAGAAGAAAGAGAGCTTATCGGCTCTGGACGCCTTGGGTACTTGGCATTCCAGCCTTCGACATGCTAAGGCGGAAGTACGGAAGAACAGCATAATCAAAAATTTGACGATAAAGCTTTAAGCTTGAGGAAGATGATGAGATTGAGGAATCGGTCATGTTCTATTTCAAGGGTTTTAAGCTCTCTAACATAAGCCATTCACAGCTAGGTACAAGGGGTTTCAGAGTTTCTACCAGGTATACGGCAAATATCATATTCCATCTCCGCTTAGAGGAATGCATACAGCTAGATACACACAGGCTAAGCAACGAATATGACTTGGTTGACGTGATGTTTTGCTAAAGATGTAAATGGTTTCGAAGTTTCGACAGAAAAAAGTAAATACGAAAAGTGGTTTGTACCTCTTGATAGGGTTATATCGTAAATGACCTGATCGTCGATCATCACATCGGATGATCAGCTTCTCACGCCTCCCGCTGCTTAAATGATTTTTCTGCGGATTAAAGGGTCGGACCCCCTGACCGCTTGAACCTGAAGACAATAAGGTTTGAATTTACCGGTCTTTTTGGCCCTTTGTTTACTAATTTATTCATGTTCTCATCTCGCGCCGCAAACAATAATATTCGCAGATCCCAGCTTGAAGCCACACTTGAATATGAAACAGGAGCACAGAAGAACAAGCTTACCTTGTGGCTTGGCTCATCCCACCCGACGCAGCTGATAGACGGGAGCCGAACAGCTCTTCGACGGTCCAAACGCTTTCGAACGGCCGAATAGCATTGCGCTTCGAGATGGCCAGGAATCCTGGAAAGATAACGTGAAAAGCAGAATTCGCAGTAGAACGATAGATGTGGACGTCGCCGCAAATGGTTAGACTGTCGATCGGAACTGTTCTGATATCTCAAGGATTAGCTTCACCAGTAATTTGATAAGGTGTAATGTTTCGGAATGGTCTAGATTCCCAGTGTCTAATATTAGATTGTATGATTGCTTACTGGGAATCGATCAGATATGGATCTGAACGTCCATCGTAGATAACATTTCATTGAGATATCGGTAATTGCGTTGCACTGGACGCTTTGGGTAAAATAGATTAAGTGAATTGATCCAAAAGCCGTAGTCGCTGCGGCTCCACAGTCTCTAGCTTCGCTTTCAGTCAAGTTGACGCCGATCAGCTTGGATGTCTCCTTTTGCCACTTCGCATCCTTCGTAATGTTCAGTCCACAGGACATGGATTTCGTCCCAATCTTGATTTTTCGGCTCGATGTGAGCCTGCCACGCGTGACCCTCTATATATCATTCGACCTAGTTGTAGCTGATGCTTGGCGAAGACTCTTCGATAGAAACTGGAAGTGATCGCTTGTACGCCCTGCGTTCTCAGCGGTAACACGCAATGAAATGATCGTCTCCACCGAGAAGCGCTCTGGGTGCATACTCGAATAGATAGGATCGGTCCTCCACTTCGTATCGAGCTCGGCTGAGACACGTCTGCTTGACAATAGCAGAGGCAGTCTCTGGGACGTATTCGCCCACCTGTTTGTCCAGTCTGCGTTGTGGTATCGACGTTGATTTCATGTGAGGATTAATGGAAGATGAGTGATACTTCCTTGCATTGACTTTTACCTACTCACCAAAAACGGGACATTAACGGGGACACCAAGATCATTGCAAGACCTTGATGACCGCTTGAAATGTGATCATGATGATGACTTTAGCATTTATGGAGACGACCGTCAACCCGCGTTAACACGTGGCAGGGTATTTCGGGTTGATCCGTGCGTGTGCCTTGAGCTATGACCATCAACTTAGCACTTCGCAAGGTATTCGAAGTGGAATGCAAGCGTACATACCTCCTGCCAGCACGCTCAACTCCTCAACTCTCTCTCTGTCTCGTCTTGTTTTTCTCTCTTCATCGTATTCCTGCTCCGATGATCCTTGTCTTGGCTGTGTGTATTCTACCCCTTCTTGTATCTTGATTGATCTTCGACGTCTTGCGCAACGAGCCCCTTGTTCGCATTTCATCCTTCCTCCAGGTGATCTGTGTTCCCTTACCCTGACATCACATCCGAAGACACCGGATTGGCGTGCTGCTGTGCAACCCACTCTGACCCACAGTGAGTTTGGTGTCTGGAATCCGATCAAACCAGGTGAGGGGGTCCTTTCATCTCGTATCACCCTGACCCACACTTCACACCTCCACCCGAATCGCATCTACCAAAAAAGAAAAAGCTGATGCCATCGTTGGAATATCTGCACAATGATATAGCCGCTCAATGTCTATCATCATCTTGTAGAACTTTTTCTTTGACTTCAGATCATATTGGTCTATCCAGCTGGTATTCTCCCTTGGAACTTGTGGGCGATAACCATCTCTTGAGACCTTGGACGTTCCATAGGCAAGATGGAGTTTCACACCGCACGACCCTCTCAATCTCAATATCCAAACAGTGTCAACAACATCAACAGACCATTTCGAAATGTGCACATATCAGATTCGCCTTTTCAAAGAAGCGATAACCGTCCAGGCAAAACCGCTCATCAGGGCAGGGAAGCACACGATACGCAGAGATACCAATTTCGTCCCGATGCTATCGCTGTTGGCACATTGACCGGAAGAACCTTCAGTCAAGTGGGTCATATAAGTCATGACCATTCTCACCTGTCATTTGGGCTGATTCTTCCACTTACAGTTCTTGGGAGCGGGCTGCGAGACTGCTGATAATCCCGAAGACCCGTACAAACATGGCAAGTCGTACATCGCTTTCAATTTCAGAAAAGAGCAGCTAGTCCTCAGAGCGGATATGCAGCTTCCGAAAGACAAGATGCCAGCTGCTCTCACACCCCTCGATGCCGAACTATCGTTCGATGATATAACCTCGCATGGTTTCTACGTAACTCATGAAAGGGTGCGAGATTCGTTCAGGGTGGTCGTCACGGTCAGTTGTCGAAGGCCTCCCAAGTTTTACGTCAAGTTCGAAGATCCGAATAGGCTGTCGAACAAGGACCGCATGGGACATCAACAGGATCGCCGAAGAGCTACTGCGATGGATTTCACTCTATCAAACGGAGTGGTGAGTGATATAAGATCATATCGAAGCACGGGGCACGCAATTGACCAATTATATTATTGCCTGCAGGCTGAGCTATACGCCGGACCCCTCAAAGCGATACCTGAGGGCGCTTCGGCTTTTGTAAATCCGCCGATCAGCGGGCTTATGAGACTTCACTGACCATACAATGATCAATCAGCCGACGTTCTGGAATACTTACCGCTGGAGTTTCACTCTAAGCGCAGCACGTTTCGAGTTGTTGAAGCAGTGTACACAACGAATCAGAGCTTTGGCAGACGAGGACCCCCAAATGAATCTCATGGCGAACATGCGGCCCAATTTCAGATGGAGGGTCGAGAAGCTGGACTCGGAAGCCATCAGCAGAACGTATGATCCACCGAATCTGAGCGGCATTCGTTTTTCGGCTCGAACTCTTGTAGAAGGTTTGATTGCGCATGGTCTTCTTCGTCCGGGTGACATCAAGCCTCTCCTTCTGGCCCTTGAGGAGATAGCGGTCGCAGCTCCCTTCCAAGATAAGGTTCTGGAGAGTATGTATAGTCTGCAGGAGAGGATCAGAAACGTTGCTGTCGTCGTGAAGAGTAAGTAAATTCTAGAATCTGGCCATTGGGGGCCAAGGCTGACCGATACAATGCTCAGAAACCGCGAGTTATCTCAGGAGAAAAGAAAGACCGATACTCGATCACTTAGTCTTGATCAGGACAATTCAAGTAACTCCCACTCGGCTGCTGATTGGGCCTCCCCAAGAGGAACCATCGAACAGTGTCACCCGTCAGTACGCCAAAAAGCTTGACGGCATTATCCGGGTCCAATTTACAGATGAAGAGGACAAACTTTATGTCAGTGAAAGCACTGAAATTTCCGCGGTCGAATGGAGGCTGATTGGGTATGGTATAGGTCGGTGATATAAAGGAATTCGACAGACTGCGTCCCGATATTGGTATCATGGCTAGAGTTCGGCGAGCTCTACATCATGGGTTGATTATTGGCGGTCAACGATTCATGCCGGTGGCATCTTCTGCATCTCAACAGAAGTAAGTCTTCACTCTGTCAAAGTAATTCGGTGAGCCATTCATTGTGACTTACATGCCAATCAGAGACCATGCAATCTGGTTTGTGAATCACAAGATCATCGATGGAATAGCGCTCCGGAAATGGATGGGCGATGTCTCCGAGACAGTCATTGCTAAGCACGCGGCGCGTATGGGCTTGGTGAGACCGCCATTGATGTGCCCATCACAATCGGCTGACAAGAGATACCATGTAGCCTTTCAGCACCAGTCGAATAGTCGACATGAAGATCACACTTGGGCCACGGATGAAAGATATACAACGCAATGGCCGAACCTTTACCGACGGGGTTGCTGTGGCTGGTCAAGATGTTCTTCGAAAAGCAGCCTTCGCCCTCGGTGAGAAGAAAGGCTTGAATGCCAGTCCTTCTGCGATTCAGTTCCGGCTGGGGTGAGTCTCGTCGCACCATTTCTGCAGCATATGTTTGACATGGCTCATAAATCGGTGTAGGGGAGCAAAGGGCGTCTTGGCTCACTGGCCAAAGCTATGCGAAGCTAACGAAGTCCGCCTGAGGAAATCGCTGGTCAAATTTGAAAGTGATTTGTCGGATCTGAACGTCGTACGGGTAAGTTGTGTCAGAGACCGTCAGCTGAAGGTCACGCGATCATGTTATGCAAGCTGAATCGCTTCACAGATCGCTAAGTATCAGGTGGCATTTTTGAATCGACAATTCATCAACATCATGTGTGCGAATGGTGTGCCGAGGGAATTGATGGTCGAGATCTTCGAGGAGGCAGTATCGCATATCAAGGGCTTAAGGGAACGTGTGGGTAACAACCGGATGACCGAGCATGATAGACAGCTCGTTGGGCTGTGTTCGGATGTAAGCCAAAACAGTTCAACATTCGCTATCGGTGTACTAATGATTTTCATAATGTCAGTTCCCATTGGCTCAATTGATCAAAGCTGGCTTTCATCGGAACCCATTCGTGCTCGATATAGCATCTATCGTCGAATGTAGGGCTCTACAAGATCTCAAATGGAGAGCTCGAGTCAAGCTACCGGGTGGTGTATTCTTGATCGGTAGGCCTGCCGCTTGGCATGGGAACCATCTATGTAGCTGATGGGGCCATGCTAGGTATCGCCGATGAGACCGGCTTACTCAAGGAAGGCGAACTTTTCTGTCAGTTCCAGGAGAACGAGGAAGGGTCGAAGGCAAAATTAGTCAGAGGAGATGTGCTCATCTGTCGAGCGCCAGCGTGTGAGTCACTGAACAGTTTGAGGAGCATGTCGCTTCGCTCACCGACTGCAATCGCTACTCGATAGTACACCCCGGTAAGACATCTTCCGATAGTGGGAAAATGTGTTCCTCTGACACGCAATTTAGGTGATGTGCGACGTGTGAAGGCCGTTGATATACCTGAATTGAGGCATCTCAAGAACGTGATTGTGTTCAACGTCCAGGGAGAACGAGATCTACCTTCGATGTAAGTCCAGTTCTTTGCCTCCCGCAGAATGAAGCTGATGACTACATGTTAGGCTGGGAGGAGGCGATCTCGACGGCGACGGTAAGCTGGTCTCGTTTGGGTCCCGCGAAATGTTATCTGAATTGCCAACAGACTACACCCTAATCTGGGACCAACGATTCGTACGACCCCTGAATGTGTACGAGCCGATGCACTATGAGGCACCAGACCCGATTAGAGTGAGCAAGGTGGAGCAGAAGCATCTGAACGAGGTGAGTCGGCCTAGACACAGCACGAGGAACACACACGGGCTGATTCATGTGCATTGCCACACAGAACTTCGTCTCGTACATTTTGGTGAGCTCTGTAGAACGACTGCTGACTTGAAAAGCTTGTCAGCTGACTGTTCTACAGAACGATGTATTAGGTCAAGTCGATAATTGTCATCTAGCACTTTCGGATGATATCACGCCTTTCCACGAACATTGTTTGACCTTGTCTGAAATACATTCTGTACGTCTCAATCTATCCTCTGCGCTCTGATGACAATGCTGATTCGGTGTATGATCAGACTGCGTGAGCTGATGCCCAGTTGGCGAGTTGAGGTGACTGATCGCGTGCTGATGACTCTGGTCCTGATAAAGCGTCGATTTTGCGAAGAGTGAGAGCCTTTTCGATCGTCCAATCACCTTGAGATGCGCTGCTGACAGATGAGAGTTTGCAGCTGGTATACCTGCCCATCTACCTTTGTACCTTCGACCGAAGGTCTGGCCCGATTTTATGGACAAGGTCAGCTCGACATTAGACGACATACTGCTACAGTCAGCTGACTGTGTGCGCAGGACGACGTGAAGAAGACTTACACGAGTTCATCGGTGTTGGGGGAACTTTTCCGGATCGTGAGTTACTCTGTGCCAGACTGACTTGAAAAGTGCCGCGACATGCTGACACATGTCGGGAATCGCCCGGCATGTAGGTACAACCCGATCCCCATTTCTCGCCTTGCGATATCCGGAAAATGAACTTCCCTGTTGAAGATCGTATCGCTCAATATCCAATATACAAGAGTCTGCTGGACAGGCTCAAGCCAGTCAAAGCGCATTACGAGAAAACCCTCCAATACGACATGAGGAGGTGAGCTGTCGGTTTCGCGTTTTTCACGATCACGCAGCTCAGCTAATACAACGAGCGAAACATCATCAGATATAGAGTATTCGAGCCTGAGATTCCTTCAGGTATCGCAATCAGAAACAAGAAGAGGAAAAGGGCAAGAGACCAGAATCTCAATGTCAGCTGAAAGACTCCTCTCCCTGGGATCAGAGAACGTAGCTGAAGGTCATCTTACACGACAGGAACCTCTGCGAGATAGCTACCAAATTCTAGTGACGGATACAAAGCAAATGGCGATGGAAGCGATATCAAGCATCGTATTCAAGACCCGCCTATCTCCAGAGCTATTGGTAGCTCGACATGCCTACGCGTTAACGTACGAGAAAGAGTACGTGCAAGATTGGGAGAAGCAGCTTTCGGCAGGGGAATGGCATGCAGAGCAGAGAGATGATGATGAAGAGCATTATGAAGAGGATATGAGGCCGAAGTGAGTTTTGCGCATTTCCCGGTTACCCATCGCATTTGTGTATTGCCTTCTTGCCTTCTTGCCTTCTTCCTGCACAAAATGAACGTTTGACGGTTTGTCACAAGTTGACTAGTTACGAATGCGTAGACCGTTGATTAGCTTCGCCTGGGTATTTTGGACGGAGTTGATCCAATTAGCCAATATGGCTGAAGTCAAGTCTGAGAGGTAGTCGTCTGAGTGGTGGAGGTGGGGATGGATTTTAGATGAGGATGAGTGAAACCCGAAACCATCCAGGCGGTTTGCGATAAGTTATATTATATACATCGTATCGCTTTGTACGACAATCGGAATCTGCTCTCATCAGCAGATTGAGTGTATTTATATAGTATTTAAAGCGATACAGACGTCACGAGTTGTAGATCTAGCTTTTATGTGAATAACGATAATGATGATGAAAAGAAAGTCGGTCAAGACATTCTCCAGTTATGAAGTGATACGCGTGAAGAGAGGAGAGAGCCGTGAATCGTTGTACTCATGATTGCATGTTATATAATATCATAATTTCAATACTTGGTAATGATCCATCGATCTGAAATGTCTGATCGGTTGTGTACTTAAAGTATGTGTTGCGCACCGTATACTCAGTACGAAATACTAGAGGGATAAGCAAAGTCTGAACAGTTTGAAAATGAAAAAGCGAAGCGAAGCGAAAGAATGTTCGTTAATCGTGAAAATTGGTTATGGTATACTACAATTAACGCTGTCCCAGCCAACGTTGTCTTCCTCTTGCTCTTTCTGCTTGTCTCATCACTCAGATTTTAATCTGAATCTGCTTTACCATGCTGTGATATTCCGTTCTCTCATGGCTATTACTTTGTTCATCGCTTGTCTTTGTCTTGAATGATCGGTGATTACTGATGGAGTAACGAGTAAACTTTAGTCTAATCTGAAGCCTGGTCTTGCTTGACCATCGTGAGGATTCGGAAGAGTGACTCGTCGGTGATCATTGACATTCGCCATACTCATTCCTCCGTAGGGATCTTCATCATCATGAACGCCACCATCGAGATGCCCCGGATGATGATACGGAGAAGTCAAATTCGATTCCTGAAGCTGGACAGGGGGCGGGAACGAAGTATAGTTATCGTGGTCATCGTGACTGTGATTGCTGTGTTCGGCGATAGTGTGTTTCTCAGAGTAATCATCTTCGAGTGAATTCGACGCCCCGAACGAAGATCCGTTTAAGGCCATTGGTTGCGAGCCTAGATTGGCATGGGAGGCCGCGTGAGAAGAGGGAGGAGCGAAGATTGAAGAAGAGTTGGAAAGCGATCGAGAGAGTGGATTGGTCTCGAAGCCGTGTTGTCCTGTTTGACGGGCTGGTAGTGCGTGATGGGCGTCAGAATCACCATGTCGATTCAGTTCGGGCCTACGCCACGAGTAAGAAGAAGATCAACATCGAGTCCAAATCAAGTCAATCCAGGGTGAGGGGGACAATGAGCCGACGACTCACCATCGAATAGCTTCGTCTTCGTCGCCTGTCCTCCTCTTCATTCGCCAGACTGCGAACGCAATCAAGGCAAGAATGACGACACCGACACCGACGCTGATTCCGATGATAGCTGCGACGGGAATGGAATCTCCGTCCGTCTTCGCCTTGGCGGAAGCAGTTGAGGAAGTGGTCGATTCGGCTGCTGAAGCTGCGGCGGTGAGAATGACGGTGACCAGTTGAGTCTGACCGGCGGCATCTGTTGTGTATTGCACGGAGCTAGGGAGAACGGAAGCTGTAAGCTTCTTGTGATGGACACCGGTAGGAAAGACTTTGACCAGACTTACGCTGCGGAGCTTTCGGATGAGGAAGAACTTGTTTCTTGGACGGTCGAGGTCAGGACTGAGGTCGAGTTAGCTGAAGTGGTCAGATTGGCTGAAGAAGTTGCGGAAGAAGCTATCAAATGTCCGAGATGATTTAGCATACAGCGCAACTGTTCAAATAGTCTGCAAATTCAAAGACTTTCACTCACATGCGCTTATAGATCCACTCACACCCGATGGAGAGACGATAGAATCTGTCGCAGAGGTTGTGATACCGATTGTGCTGGTCACTCTGGAAGTGAGTTGAGTGGTGGTATCATCATCGTCGTCAGGCTTGGTCGAGGAGGAAGAGGTGGAAATGGTTGAGGAGGGTGTGATAGGTGAGGTAGTTCTGGTAGATGACGATATTGAAGAGGTAGTGGAAGTTGTATCGTCCCCGACCAAACCACCTAACAACCCATCGGAATGCTGTCTACCCTCCAGATGTCGTTCGAATCGTGCATCTAAATTACTATTTCGAAGCGAGCCATTTCGCCGAGCATGATGCGCTGGGGCGATACCGTGGGCATGAGCATGAGCGAGGGCGAAAGGTAAGAGAAGGACTGGAATAGTCCTCGAAATCTTCATGGTTGCGACTGCAATGATCCTCTTGCGGCTCGTGGTGCTTCCTCAAATTAGACCAACACAATTTCACCAAGGTGTGGTCAAGGAAAAGATAGTGTCGAAGAGAAATTAGCGTCTTTGCTACAGGTATCCCGTCCAGTATGCTTGATTAGGCGAGACGATTGCTGACGGTTGTCGTTTTGGTATTCGTTGTAAAGGAATGAGAAAAGCAAAAGAGTGTGAGCGTGATCGATGAGGATTACCTTTGATTGTTGCTGTCGTTCCCCCCTTGTGATTGTGAGTATGAGTTTGACTGTGGTGTGTACTGCGCTTTGATCCTCCTTTGATGATCCTCTTTTCTTTAACTTTGCCTTGGCTCTGGCGGTAAGCTGTAATCTAAGTGTTTACGAGTGAGAATCAGTGGATGTAATGTCCATGTGAATACTATGCAGCCGAACGATGAGAGCTCGTTTGTTGGTATATGCGGATGGTGTTTGTTGATTGATCGAGTGACTGCAAGATGGCTATACGGTGAGTGTATGTGATTCCTAGAAGACGCTAGGGTCGTTGTCTTGAAGCAGGTTCAGGTTGTTTGGGATTTTGAATTCAACTATGACTGATTTGATCTAGCCTCTCAGTCGTGCGATGTCCACTTCTTGTCTGGTTTTCTTTGTAAAGTGCAGTGATTTGCGGGTAGGTTGTAATGAATGTATAGAGGTCAAGTATGCTTTGAATCGTATAGGACTGAGAATGAGGATGATGAAGTATGAAAGGAGGAAGAAGGAAATGATGATATATAAGGAAGGTCAATGCAAAGTCAAAGCTGTTTCGAGTTTACCACTTTGTCAGGGGTTAAATCGGAATAAGCGTGGTGGAAACGATGCTAAAGGACCTCTTATTAGTCGCTAGTACGAGTAATCATCATCAAAAAGCACAGATCTTCGGATGACGATCCATGAGCCCTTCATTGCGATGCATCGTTCTCCTCCCTGCGCGCTGTCGTACTTTCTCAGCTACCCATCAACAACTGCATCTTCACTTTGGTGAGCCTCGATTTTTGGGAGCTGCCAATAGTTCAGATCAGTCAAAGTCTCGACTTTGATAGAAGAAATGACGATGCATGATTCGCCTTGTGCAGAAATGTCAAGTGAATGAATTAACCCATCTGATGTACTGGTTCATTCCGATAGTTTTATAGATTGGACCCCCGTTTCAGGTTTTCGAACCAAACAAAACCAAACACAACAACATAAACAACCCCTGATTTTACGTTACCCCTGAGCTTGCTTGTCTCCACGTGAGCAAGAGTCAACCGAGCTGTGTTTCAGGCCTAATCAACCAAAGCTTCGTACGCATGCCTAAAGATTCAAGTGGAGGCGAACATCATCTCAGCTCATGTTCGTGTCCTTCGACGCACGCGTTGTGACGTTGAGAAAGCACTTCCGCAAACTGGTAAACAAAATATACTGGTCAGAACACGAATAAATTCCCTTGATTGACTCACTACATTGGCTCAAGCAGGAAGTGTAGGTGACGGAAGCAAGATGCCGCCGAGAAAATCGCTTCCCACGTCTTTCTCCACGCCCGCTCGACTGTCCCGCCAAGAACCCAGCTCACAAAGCACGATAAAGCGATCTCGCTCGAGGAAACCCCCTGCTGCAGTTGCAGCCCTAGGAAGTTCACCAGACCCGATCGCTCTCAAAGCAGAAGTGCCCGTACCTTCCAGATCACGTACCAGAGGGAATAACCAACAGCACACGCAAGATGTATCAGAGGAAGTTCAGGATGATATTCAAGTGGTAGGCGAGATGAAAGCGAACAGTCGTCGAAGTGGCAGACAACAAGAAACCGCACCCAAGAACGAGACCAAGCCTGGAGAAGAGATGAGCAACGAGAAAGAGAATGAAACTGTGAACGAGCTGGAAGCGTGGGAAGATTTTGCGGCGGATCATTATGAGATGGTAGAGCAACTTCCACTGGAATTACATAGGAATTTTCGTCTGTTGAGGGAATTGGATGATGGGTGTATAGGTGAGTCCCCGTCCTTTCCTGTCCCGTCATGCCCTACACCTCGAGCTGACGCAGCTTGTGTCATTTTGAGATTATAGCTCAGACTAAGCGATTGCACGAATTGATCAGGCATTATGTCAATGAAAGACTAGAACTCGAGAAACAGCTTCTTCAGCGGAAAAGTTCGAATTCCCCGGCTTCAAATGAGGGAGAACAAGCTGAGCAGGGCGTCAAGGAGCTCGATGATAAGGATAAGAATGAGAAAGAGGGAGAGGCTCAGAAAATAGATAAAGTGCAGAATCCAAAGGGGAATGACACATCGGAATTGAATCACGAGCAAAATACCGATAACCCCGAGAAAGCAGAGGACGACATGGAGATGATTTTGGGCGCCGAGCAAGTCGTTGGTGAACATGCGAAAGAAGCTGCTCGGGACGTGCAAGTCGATCGAGATTTACTTGAGGGTAAACAGGTTACAAAGGGAGTGCCGCTCTCTGATGGTCAAGGTGGTCTGCTCATACCTATACCTCTTCCCTCGAACTCGCACTCGGTCAATGGATCATCCGGGGAGAGTGAAAAGGTGCCGATGCCCGTGGAGATTTTACCTAGGTTGGGATTTCCACCTAGACCCGAAGACGGAGGCGCAGAGGAGGACAACGATACGGAAAAGGAAAAGGAAAGGGATGATGAGCACAATGGGAATACCGAAGACGCAACGTCAATGCAGGTGGACTCTACGCAGGACAAGCACCAAAGTATACCCGCTGAGAATGGGACGAGCCAAGTCGATGGAGCGGATAGCAAGGAAAGGGAAAAGGAAGATGGAAATAAAAAGAGGAAACGCCCTGATGGACCGTATGCCCATCTGCCGGAAATCGCACGTCTGTCTAGAGAGGTGATTCGAACGGCTGAGGAGAAAGTGGCTGTGGCTGTCGGAGCTTATAATGCTGTGAGCTTGCCCATCGTTATCCAATTCACCAAAATCCGTTCCAAGATAGACTGTGCGCTTCGTGGCCGTATTCAGGTAGAAAGATCGAATGACTGACGAGAGAGCATTGTCTACCTTACTCTACGCGCCTTTGCCTTGGTTTGCCTCGGTTCCCCTCGAAATGATTTGATCCGACTGGCTTCCGTCCATCGATAGATCGATCGACATATCCGAGCATTAGACTCGGCATTGACAGCACAAGAAGCATCCATCTTACTTGGCCTCCGACCCGAGACGCTCCCATCGACAAATGCGGAGGACGCTTTGAACCCTTCCCCAACGGAGGAAGGCGGGGATGGACACGAGGCTGAAGAGGGAGAGATGATTATTGGTTTAGGCGGGATGGAGGCCGGGGGAGGTACGGGTAAACGAAGTAGGAAAAAGGGGAGGAAGGGTAAGAAGGGAATGCGGAATGGGGTTAATGTTGGGAAAGAGCAACCACACGGAGGACAAGTGGGGCAAGGACAAGGACAAGTGGCAGGGAAATTACCAGGTCAGGGAGGGGTAGGGCATGGAGTAGAAGGTATTTCTGTTGATCCGTGAGTTTACATTGTCTTGTTAACTGTTTGTTTGAACTGTTTGGTCATTTGGTAGTTTGGATATGCCGCATAGAAGACTATGAGCTGATCTATTGGAATGTACATTACGTTTGGGCATATGATATCATATGATATAGTAACGAACCGAGATATTGTTATTGTCATCAAGTCTCGTATGGACAGATGATAGGATGCGAGGTGAGTGTATCGGCGCGTTCTCGGATCGTCCGGTCATCCCTTCCCCGATGGGCAGGTAGACAGACTGATTCCTGATTGATCGCTTATCTTATCTTATGTTATGGCAGAACGAAGATTGTCCTTTGGAATGGTTCCATCTAGCATGTTGCGGGCTTGACACGGCCCCGACGGGCACATGGTATTGTGATCTGTGTAAGGCGGATCCGGGGGTTGGTAAGGCGGGGAATAAGGTTTCGGTTGGTCATCCCAAGAAGAAGAGGTGATGCATTGGTCTAAGACGAACTGAACCGGACAATGCCCGCTCATTAACTTTTGCCTTTTACCAAAAGAACGAGGCAATTCAAGTATTTGTGTTTCATTGGGAAAAGGGAATGACCGATATTCAGTCATGTATTGTTGTATTTGACGTATGTGTTTGATAGTGCAGAAGGATGATCCAGCCATTCGGTATTCCACATAATGCGCAGAGCTGTCTCAGGTGCTTTCGCCAGCCTTGAACCTATATCCTACAGAATACAGATCAAAGCGAAATACTCGCCTCGAGTACGTCCTAGTCCATCGCCAAGAAGAAAAGCGCGTCAGTTCCGTCGGAATCGGGTGATGATGTCAGTGTCGTGAGTCATGAAGCTCAAGCGCAACTCAGATGAATAGATGCAAAGATAGATGCAGGAATGTTTGCCGCCAGTAGACTTGCAGCGAGTATCGAACAGCTCAACAGGCTGATACTGAAGTTACTGAGGTCGAGATCGACATTGAGATTGAGGTTGAGCTTCAACATTGAAAAGCGATAAGCAAGTCTGGAGAAGACTGAATGTTACCCGCATCAGTGTAATTCCAAGCAGTTCTTTCCACCCACTCAAGATCACCCCTCTTGAGGATTTAGGATTCTCCAGACAGTACGAGCATGACAATCACCCACAATCCCAATCACTCGCCGCGGACCAATATCCCAACTGCTCTATCCGATCCAGAAGGATACCTCTCTTTACGCAAGTTCAACCTCCGAATACCCCGGTGTAGACGCACGAACCTCCCTGTGACCTTCAGCGATATCGGTGCGGAAGATGGAATTCCGGTGTTGTATCTATTGCCTAGTGGGTGTAGTAGGTGGATAGCTGCGCCTATGGGTGAGTTGCCGTCTGGAGCGGGGTAAAGAGAATTGTTACAGTCTGCATTAGGACCGAATGGCTCGAGTTCTCTTGCTCTTGCTCTTGCTCTTGCTCTTGCTCTTGCTCTTGCTCTTGCTCTTGCTCTTGCTCTTGCTCTTGCTCTTGCTCTTGCTCTTGCTCTTGCTCTTGCTCTTGCTCTTGCTCTTGCTCTTGCTCTTGCTCTTGCTCTTGCTCTTGCTCTTGCTCTTGCTCTTGCTCTTGCTCTTGCTCTTGCTCTTGCTCTTGCTCTTGCTCTTGCTCTTGCTCTTGCTCTTGCTCTTGCTCTTCGTCCTTGCCTTCTGTACCTTCGATGTGGGATGGGATTGGCACGAACCACGAGAATCCGAGCTAACCCGACCTGAAAATGAATGCTTAGACCCCCTCCTGAAGATCTACCGAGTAAGGATGATAGTCATCGATAGACCGGGATGCGGGGGGACGGGGGAAGTACCGCTTGATCAGAGGATAGATCGATCTTGTGGTGAGTGAGCCATACTTCGGTATTCCTCATATATCCCGTCACCTATTGAATCCATCTCTGTGCTTTGTTTTGGCTGTGCTAGCTTGAGGAATGAAGGGCGAGAGGCAAGGCTGATAGGCTGATTCGCTAACTGATTGATTGGATGATGGGTGGGTTGCAGAAATGATCGTTTCTGTACTTGAGCACCTCAAAGTGAGGCCTGCGAATATCTTAGCTTCTTCAGCGGGCATATAGTGAGTCGACCTTTTACTCATCTAGACTTTCTCATCATTACATTATTCCATGGTGAAGGTGCTCAAAGTATCCCAATCGAGTGACACTTCATTACTCGACAACGACCTTCCCTTCTCATCCGTTCTCCATTCTCCATTCTCCAACCGATTCTGGCCTCTTTACCGCCTAAGCTTCTGACTGACGCATTCACTCCCTCAGCTACGCGCTCAACCTCCTGACTCGTCACGCCTCGGCATTCTCTACCGGCCTCAACCCGCCTCCGAAGCTCTACTTACTCTCTCCGTGGAGCCCGCTCTTACCGCCCGAAGACCCGGATCATTGGCCTTTCAAGTGGGATTGGATACCGAGTCCCTTGATCGCTACTCAGCATATAACGGTGCGTATTTGTCTTTCGTCAGCTGCGTTGAATTACAGTCTGGTCTGGTATGGTCGAGTCTGATCAGAAGAGGCTGCCTGTGACCCAGTCAACATCCAGGCTTGATTCCTCGCGGCTGCAAGCCTCATACGTAGCTGACGCAACCTCAATAGACCCCACACTTGATCAAAGCTGCTACTCAAGCTCAGAAAGCGTATGAAGAAGGACTGAAAGTGTACGAGACCTCAAGATCGTTCGTTGGGAGATGGTTCAAGACTATATCGGTGGATCCGTCTTCCTTGTTCTCTGTTATCTCCCAGTCTACAGACTCGGCCGCATCTACTACTGCCACCACTACAAGATTTTCGGATATACGATCACGCAATTCGGATACTGCTACCGCCACTGCTGGAGATGATGAGCCTAGTAAGAGTAATAATATGGGTTTAGGTCAGTCTGCTAGTGACATATTGAGTATTATCAGAGGAGGGGGAGGGAAGACTACGAAAGCAACGACGAGCACGACGAACACGATGAAGCCTTCCTTAGGGGAAGGTACTGATATTTCCAATCCTCAACCACCACCACCGAAGGAGACGCTTGATGATGCCGAGCACGAAGAGGAGATCTCGGAAGGCTCGAGGATGTGGGGCGATTGTCAAGATTCATGTTGCGTTGCATGTGTGAGTGCGATCAATCTCAGGCCGGTCACACAAAGATCCTTCGCAGATCCATCCACCAGTCGATACGGAGGATATGGAGTGACAACAACAGCTGATATACGTTACCGTCATCTGAACGGGCTGCAGTTGACGCAGTCATATATGAGTGCGGAAAACTCTCAAGGTATAGGCCAAGGTATGTCCACGCTACACCTTACACCCTACAACATCGAAGAAAGAAGCTGTCCATCTCGGTGATAGATAAATAGCTGATATATGTTCATGGGACGGGTTCGGTGTTGGAACAGAACACCTGATCTGTCTGAATAGAGGAACGGAAGAAACCGGTTCCGAATGGTTGAAGAGGACTATCAGGGAATTGGCAGATACAGTTGAATTCGCTCAATTGGGGGAAGAGGCAGAAGAAGTAGAATTTGACTTGAACCTGGGGCTGGACCTGGGAAAGGATGAGAAGAATGCGGGTGGGCCGGGACTTGACGGGAGAACGAAGAGGAAGCACAGCAGGCATAGGAAGGTGCCGTATAAAATGGAGATTGAAGTTTGGTGGGGCTGGTTAGACGATATGGTCCCCCGAAAAGGACAGTGTGAGTGTTGGTAATCATAACTATTGCTCGTGTCGTCAATCTTGCCGATCAGAGCAGAACGAAGCTGATGTTGGAAAACGTCGGACAGTGTGGTTCAATAAGATACTGGGGTCTTATCCCGAGACGATTGATCTGAGGGTACATGATGTGGAAGATGGGGATCATACGGATTTGTGAGTCGAGGCTTCCTCACAACTCCCTCCATCTTTTTGGAGAAGACGAAAACGTGTCCGAGATACTGGATGGCTTGCTGATCTGGTATGGCTGATGAATGGGTGTTTGTGAGAATAGGTTATCGAGGTCTGAGGGGATACATCAAGTCTTATCGATGATCGAATCGCAGATCGTTCTAGGGGGTGATGCGAAATAATGACTTTGGTTTGACTCGGACTATTGACGAAGATTACATATCGTCTGCGTGGGTGGGTCAGCAGAGACGGACATCGGGAACGGCTGTTTTGGGATTCGTCGCTTCATTCAAGATGCGGATGCCGATGTAATCCTAGGAGTACTCGAGTAGAATTGATAGATCTATCATTGTTTATTGCAATATACATGTTGTTTGTACATTACGATACACTCATCTAAATCTAAATTCGACTTTAAGTCTAGCTTCCATTCGTCAGGTCGATCATTCATGGCATGAGAGCAGGTCTCATGATAGATACTTCTTGATATTCGCTTTGACCGCTGTATTCTCCAGCCAATCTGCATCTCTGTTGTGGTGGAAGAGACAGTCAAAGTCAAGAATCAGTGTCTTATACGTGGTACGATACAATATGAATGTGAAATAGGAATCATGGTGATGACTATGTTTATGATATGATTATGATTTGATAAATATGTGATAGAGATAGAATCGACCAATGATGTCGAAGGCAAGAATGACGAGATTAAGAATAGATGGACGTACGGATTCTCCAGATTATCGTCAAAATCACGTATATTCCTATGTATCTTCTTAGCGCGTATGATTTGGATCACTCTGCACGGTAGATCTGCATTGCTCAGAGAGAACGCATCAGGTATGGACTTGGTAGAGGATAGGATGGGTTTGGAGGTTGTAGTTGATGATGGGATGTATGGCTGTTGGAGTTCCGTAACGATCAGTAATTACACACGTTCATGGTTCACACCACTTGTGAGAGGGAAGGTGAGAAGAGATGATTCGACCGGGCGACCAAGAAGGGTAGGTAGGCTGGATAGGAGCCAAGAGGTGTGAAGGCATTGATAGACTTACGATGTATGCGAATTCGCCTTTTGAGAGTTTATCGTTGTCCAGCTGTGTTGCGGAACGCGAGTTCAGCTAAACAAATTCCTCCTTCTGCTATTTGCACGTGAACCCGACTTCGTTGTGATGGATGATAGATCTGCAGAGAGACCAGAAAAGGACCGAGTCAAAGCAGAAAAGCGACTTACGACTAGAGCAAAGACACCATCGAATCGCTGTTGTTCCCTCAACGCACCCAATATCCTCTCTGCGGATCTTGTCAAACTATCATTCCCATACTCTTTCGCAAGGTATATCCCCACAATCCGCTTCTTTCTGAGATTGGCATACTCAGTGACGAGGGAAAGGGCGATTTCGGTTATGGGAGATAAGTTCGTATAGCTATGTATGAGGGGTATAGCTTCGTCTACCTCTATCAATGCTTGTGATTCTGACTTTGGATCCACTTGAGTCTGGGTTGACGAGATGGGACCTAAGAAGACGCCTAGGACAGAGGAAGATGGATGGCGAGCTGCGTGTAGGATAGGGAGTGTGTATGCTGTCGAGGAGAGGGAATAGCTGTGTGAGGACGAGGATGTGGATGAAGCTGAGGTTGAGGTTGACATGACGACCACTGATCTACTCTTCACTCTCGGGCTGTGCAGGGGAGGGGTCGGGGGGAAGGGGTCACAGGAATAGGAAGAGATGAACACAGAAGGATTGCTTCCTGGGATCGATGAAGTGAAGCAATGGCCCAAATACAGGAGAAACTCGAGCAGTCAGTCAGTCATTTACGGTATTCTCCACGTGGTGCACTCAACTTCACGAGCGCGATAACCGAACTGCGAGATTGGCTGTGTGAAGATGAAAGTCATCTAAAGGTAAATTGATCCACAGCTTTCTTGCTTCTTGTACATTTTACATACACCTATCAACCTCTTCAATACCACGAACGACTCAAATCACCAGGACCTGCCTCAATTCGGCGTGGCGAGACTCATTCAAGCTCATTTCTGAACGATTGGCAGCAAGTACATCGAATCAGACAACTTCGAGTTTACTCAGACATTCCGCGGTATCTGCTCTCATCCAGTCTCACTTTGACATCTAAGGGTGAAGACCATAGTCCCACACAGCTGAGCGAATCACAAACCGAATAGGTACATCACATTATGGCGTGAGTCTAGACTTCTAACCCCATAGCACCACTGTAACCCTTTCTTAGACCTGTCATATTATCCGTGTCGGCTGTCAGCTCCCCGCTTGAGTGCTTGATTGAATTCCATGCTCTATACACTCGCTGAAGGATTGGACATAAGCTGATGGATGACCGCTACACAGCTCGACGTGGGATGTAGTCTCTTCGGTCCTGTTCTTAGGGATCTTCCTCGGCGCCGTATGTAAGTGAAATGTCTATACTTTAGTCTTGTCTCCCATATTCTTCCTTGTTCTTCAACAAGCCTTACATAATCTCGCTCCCATCATCGTACTTCCACTTGGGAAGCAGAGCAAGATACAAGGTCCAAGATTCCCAAATCTTACCCGTTGTTCACGAGCATTCTGAACTTCAAACTAAGATGCAGAAGCGAAGGGGGAGGACGAATGCTAAATCCCACTTTCTCATTTACACGCAGTCCTCGCCGTCAAATTCTCTTCGGCTTTATCGACATCCACAACCTCCGCGCAAACTTCTCTGAAATCACAAGGAATCACGTACGAACAAGGCAGATTATCGGTGCAGACTGACCGAGCTGCGCCGTCGCGAGATGAGTATATAGCCAATACGCAAGCGGCGTTTAACAGGGGCGCGAAGACGCTCAAGTCGCATGCGAATGCGTTTGCGTTCAAACGGGGAGATAGTCAGGAGGATACTGCGCAGAGCAGTGGGGCGGACACGAATGGGTGAGTGGTTCGTTGGTTGTCATCATAGCTTAGAAGAAGGAGAAGGAAGAGAAGGAGAAGGAGAAGGAGAAGGAGAAGGAGGGCGGTATGGTCATCGATTCTTGGCTGGAGGGCGGGATTAAGATGCCAATTTCGAAATTTGAGATAATAGGGGACGAAGCGATGGTAGATGGGGTGGGGGAACGACTACAACAGATAAGAATTCATTCCTTGTGGTCAGAGGCTGCTTGTAGACAGCAGCAGGATGGGATGACAATCGTCATCAACAAAGCCGATGAAGATGACAGGTCTTAGACCGATAGCATTGCTGAGCAAAGACTACGACACCAACTAGGAAAGGTGGGATTCTGGAAGGTTGTACTTTGGTCCGGAGCCAGAGGAAGCTGTGGACGACGGAGAGGACAAGATCAGATGGGATGCCTCGCCGCTTAGCAGGGTCTCAATACTCAAGGCGGAACTGGTCAAGACGAACAGTCGCTGATCATCGTCTTCTCCCTTCGTCATAGTGGTAACAGGGGATTCCGAAGAACCAAGAAACTCGCATAAAGTAGATCAGATATTTCCCGCCTTTTCAAGTGAAGTAGAGGGCTTCCTGTCATAGGCAAGTGAAGGTAATTTGAGTATGTTGGAGGCCATCTAGAAATCTCTTATACAATTATGCATGTATAGGATGGATGTAATCCATCACGATTGGAATCGTATAAGCTAAAGCCAAAGCCAAGTTGACTCTCGGAGGCAAAACACCGAGCATGAGGATTTGACATAATCCGGATTCACGTAATCTGAGCGGGTCGCTTGAGTTTATGTGTTTTCGTTTGAGCCCTTGTACCCGGGGATGTCCACGGCTTCCACGGGTCTACACCAGAAAGAAAGCATGTTGAAATACGGATCCGGACCCGGATCCGTGGGTCTGGACTCAACCTTGAATCAACATCAGTGCCGAGGAGGGTGAGTTTGAGTTTCTTGGCATGGCGGAAGCCGTCGAGGAATAAGGTGCAGTAAGTAAAATCGAATCGCTGCTTTCGATTCTCCAATAGTCTGGCAGTCCGGTCGAACAACGAGGCGAAGGCAAGTGGGGAAAACTCAGATGTGATGTATCAAGACTAGAGTAAATTGAGCCATATGGCAGAGATCCTGCACATGGCTAAAGCAAGTACGCGGACATGCAAAACTCTAGAGAGACGAGACGAGGTCGACGGGGTCGATTATGCATGTACTACTCGCTAATGCTACTCTTACGCCAAGCAGACGAATACCGGGAATTTTGCACTCCCAGAAGGAACAGTAAAAAGCCTACGTGGTTGAAGAGGTATAGCAGAATCGGGATTTCTCGCGATAATAATATAGGAGTGGCCATAAAATAATGTCATCATCGGATTCAAGCGAAAAGGATTGATCAGCCCTGAGAACATGAAGAGAAAATCCGCGGTGCACCGGCACGAACAGCAGCAAGCTCATGAGAACCTACTCGTGAAGTGGAGGAGGAGGATCTAGGATTTAGGTACACGAGCTCTCTTGCGCTAGTGTGGATTAGAGTAATCTAAAAGGCTGGAGAAAGTACGACAACAACAGATTCGGCCACCGAATGAAGCGATGAAGCCAAGTCCTCAGTCTGTCTGACTCGATCTCCGAAGCTGAAAACATTGGGCAAATAGGACTACGTTCAGCCACGATGTGGGGTAGAGGGTAAGGGCAAGGGTCCTTTGACTCGCTTGCTTCGTCTTTGTGGTAAAGTGGCAAGGAAGCCTCGTGTAAGACTAATGTTCCCTCACTAATTTTGTATGATGATACTGCTTTAGTAAGCAACTAAGTTGATAAAGAGACGACGTAAACACTTTTTTCTTCTCGTTTCGGGTCAAGGTTACCAATATGGATATGATTCCCATGGAATTGATCAGCATCAGCATCAGCATCAGCATCAGCTTCGGAACTAGCTCGGCCATGTATATATGTGTATGTAAATGTTCATGTCAATTTGTTGCATCCTCCTCAAAACGTCATTCCATTCTTTGTGCATCATCAAAATTTCTGTATATATATATAATATCTTTAATTCCAATGATCTATTGACTTTCCCCACTGCTGCTTCAAGTTATTAAATAGCTGTCATATCATTGAACACACCATATTCCAAGCAAGCACAAGTATCTCGCACTCGCACTCACAACCTTCAGAAATCCGAAATGATGACAACGAAGAAACGCCGGAACTTGCCCGTCACGACTTTCTTGATTTCCTCGGTCTTCCTCTCCATCGTCCTTCCTGCTTTAGCTGGACCTGCTGGGTCCTATGCATCCCCTCGAGCACTGATAGCCAGACATGAAGATGATGGAGAGCACGATGATGCTCACATACATATGGATATGGACATGGACATGTTGGGTGAAGACCAAAATCTGTCAATTGAAAGTGAAATTGAAAATGTAAACGAGCATACGCATCCAACTGGAATTGCCGCCGCCGCCGACGCTTATCACGAAATAATAGATAGTATCAATACATCCGCGACTTCCGCAATATCAACATCGACATCAACAGCGACTTCAGGTTCGCACTCGGACAAGCATCATCATGATCATGCAGCCAAACCCTTATCAAGCCCAAAATCAAGTTCTGGACACGATCACAACCACGGATCCCACACACCTGCTAAAGTCAAACTGGACGACCAAGCCATACATGCTTTACACTATTTCCCACCGACTTACCTCGATGTAGATTTCAAGCTGGATAACGATTCTGCTATTTTCGGAGAAGAATTCGACGAGCACTGGGATGTAGGAGCGCTGGAATCGCATAAGGGATTGAAAGCTTTGCATGCGTTGTTGTATTACGGCGCATATTTTGGATTGTTACCTATTTGTGAGTTCGGTGGCAAATGTCCATTGGCACAATCAGGGAAAAGGGCCTGATAGATAGAGATTAGACAGCTGACTAGGACTATTTTGTTTTATCGTTTTACGCAATCCAACATATATATAGCCCTGGCGCTGAGAGCTGCGGATCACCCATCGCATTATCTCGCTAATGTCGTCTTCCTCGTCACTGCTTTACTGGGCTGGCTGGCGGGAAAGGCGTACAAAGCGGCTCAGGAGAACAGGTGAGTTTCCCCAGTCGTTCCCTCTGGCAATTCCTCTACACTTGTTCACACCACCTCGAGCTCCCCTCTGGAAAGTTGTGGGAGCCACATATATGCTGAGGCGTCGTTTGGGGTTGATAGGTATGACGGCGCCGTGCATGAGTCCTTCGCCACTCTCCTGCTTCTGGTTTCGATCGGCCTGACAATCATCGATTCGCTGGAGGTCGTCAAGAGAGCTATAACTTTCTCCAAGAAATCTCATGACAAGTCTTGGTCAGCTTTCGTTCGCGAAGTTTTATCTTCTGAGAAGGCCGATGAAGAAGATGAAACATGGCCTATGAATAGGTACGAGATGATTGGCTTGGTAGATGAAGAACACGATGACGAGAATCAAGTGGTCTTCGCTCTGGGTGACGACGAAGATGGAGATGAAAATGAACATGAACAGGAGGATGAGGAGAGACACCGACACATGCACGGGGAACCTGACGAGATTGAAAATCTTCCGCATTACAACCAAGAAAGGGGTGGTAGAAAGCCACGAAGACCTTCGTTATTGATTAGACAATGGACACCACCCTCAAGAAACTCTACTGGCTCCGAAGGCACCTTACATGATACCCCAGGCACCTCTTCGTCCAATAATTCGTTCACCCACAAGTCGCAGAACAACAAGGTGGGCGCTTACGACGCTCATCCCCATGAAAATCAGCAACAAGGGCAAGGACAAGGACAAGGTCGAGAGCACGAACATGGCGAGGGAGTGAGACAGGGACATGAAGAAGATCATGTAGAGCCTATTTGGTCGAGGCAGAGATCGAAGGGATGGAAGAGGGCCACCGAGATCCTCTTGACTGTGATCAGGAGGAGTCAAGTGGTCTTTGCATATGTGGTTTTCCTGACTGAGTTCACAGAGTATACCGTGAGTAGCTTGGCTCACATCGCATCATCGTGTTCTGCAAAATCAGGATCTACACTGAACGCCCACAACCTTTGGTTTATAGGGCATGTGCAGAGCTGGCTTGATCAATTCTTGCGCCGCTCATTATATCAAGGGATCCATCTTCTTCTGGTGAGTTCGCTCAGAATGCTCTGACTCCCTCTCGATCCCTAATTTCCATTCTTGCCTTGTTTACAGCTGTGGAAATGCGTCAGTAGACCGGGGAACGAGCTTACCAATCACTCATTTAGGTATGGTGTCCTCACTTTCGGTCGATATCTCGGGGCATATGCCGACCTGGGATGGGCATGGAACAAACGACCTGGCGGAACAGGCATCTCAGCTGAGATGGTCGAGTGTGCGGTCATCTTCACGTATGGAGTCACCAACACCTGGATGGAGAGATTTGGGTCGAGTCCCAGTGATCCGTATACCGTCAAGCAAGTACAACATATCTCAATCGCTGTCATGTGAGTCCTGATCATATGGAGCATCTTCTTGTAACTCTCCACCAGTCGACTTGTAACATGTAACAGAGTATGAGCTGACAAGTGTACCTTCGGATGCAGGTTCTGGTTCGCCGGTCTCTCGGGCATGTTACTAGAGTCGAGATGGGTGCGAAAAGTCATGGGATCGTTCATCTCTGGTGGCAGGCGGGACGTACATGAGCCGCCCACATACGCTTTTAGCTATAACCCTCTACCTGCTTTGGTCATCGGCGTCGTGAGTCTGAGTCTGTCTAATCGTGTTTTCTCCACATTGAAATTCGTAGTCGCTCCTTGGTAAATTCGACTGACCTGGATGATTGCGATCGATCGTCTTTATCTAGACCGGATTAGCGATGGCAGCCCATCATCAAGAATACGTCTTCCAAGTGCAGATTCATTCCCTGTGGGGAACCCTTCTGGCGGGAGGATCATTATTCAGATTCCTGACTTATTTCTTCCTGTTTTTGAGACCGCCGGTAGAATCGACTTTACCGTCCAGACCGCCGACGGAGATCTTGACTTCCTTCGGGTACGCGGCGGGCGGGATCGTGTTTATGCTGAGCAACGAGGAGATTGCTTGGGCAGCGATGAGAGCGGGATGGGACGATATGATGGCGTTCTTGAATTTCACGATCGCCTTGACGTGCGCGGTGTTTTGTTGGGGGGTGATTGTTATGGCAATTAAGGGATGGGCGGGGATGAGGATGATTAGGAGTAGGAGTAGGAGTAAAAGGAATAATCTCAGGACTTTTGCTTGATCAAGGTTGACATTATGATCGCATTCGCCATCGCCATCGTATCAGGCAAGCCGTCGCGAGTTGAAGGAAAATATAGTATAATGATATAATACGAAACACTCTGCTTTATGATAGTGTCCAGCGTCTCGATTGAGATCAATTTCTCTAATTATCACCTTATAATTTCTGATGTTCATAAATACTTTATAATACGTACCATGGATTCAAATCATCAAATTGGATTGGATCATTGCAGTAGCGTTGACATAGAACAAAGATGCGATTATTGAGCTTGATGCATATGCATGATGCTCGTATAATTGATCCCTCAGCGTTGATACGATACATATACGTATATATACACATACTGCGCGGTACAACAAACATAAGGCCCAGCTACTCAGCTCAACAGGGAAACAGGGAAACACATTTGTCAGTCTGAAATTTCGATGATTTCAGGTCGGACATTCTCCTTCTGAGAATCCTGTAACGAGCTAGATGAAGACGTGGACCCTGTACCGAAGGTATTACTCTTACTCTTGCTCTTGCTCAGATCCAAAGCTCGGCTTTGAGATGAAGACGTTTTGGATTTGGACTGCGACTGGGACTGGGATTTTCGATTACTGAGGTATTCGACCTCGTCCAATTGTTTTAAGAAGCTCTCGTCCACCTGGAAACTATCTTCATCCCCTTGCTGGGTTTTGTCATCTGTATTTATATCTTCGTCGGGATCGACATATCTTTTCCTGACGGAAGTGGATGTGGGCTTTCCTTTTCCTTTTCCTTTTACTCGACCTGCACCTGCACCTTCCCCCTCTCCTCTACTATCAGTGCTGGAGGGGCGATCGTGTGTTTGATGCGCTGTCGAGGAAGCAGAGGTGATATGGTCGATTTGTCGGATCATACTTTCATTGAGAATCATAAAATCGTCATCTTCGTCATCTTCGTCATCTTCGTCGTCATCGTGACTTCCTACGAGCTTCTGATGCTGATGACGATAATTGACTGCACTGTGATCGTATGGCGTTTGTCGGGGAGCACTCTGATCCATCGCACTTCGGGAAGTGTATGATCCAGACGCACGAGCTTCTACCTCGTCTATCTGCCTGATGAAACTCTCATCGACGTCTACGTCGTCATCAAACTCCTCCTCGTCTTCATCTTGATCTTGAACCTCATCGTCTTCCAGACCGATCATGTCGATCTCGGCAGAATTGAGTCTATCGTTCGGGATATCGCGGTACAATTGTTGGACATTCGCCGTAGCTTTCTGCGCGGCTGCTCTGGATTTCCTAGATTTCGATATTGGTTCGGGTACATCATCAACCTCTTCATCATTGTCATGGACGACATTGGCTTTCTGTCTTTTGCGAGAGTTCGACGTGCTCACAACGCCTGAGGCCCCGATGGCTTTGGGCTTGACTATCGGTGGATCAGGATTGGGATTGAAATAGTGGGATGAGCGAGATGGGCCCGCTTCGGCGTTGGAAATGATTTGAGGTACGGGTAAATGTTGGACAGTAGAGATTTGTGATTTCTTGATGCTGGCCTTGGGTGTTGGACGGACTGCAGGAGGTGGCTTGATACTTCGTTGTCCTTGCGCGGGGACATTAGCTGGCCCATCTTCTGATTTACCCATGCGTCTATTGAGGTCTTTCATGAATTCTTCCTTCTGAACTTGTTCCAGGTGCTCGATTGAACTCTCGATGACTTGGGTATTTTGTGGAGTGAGAAGCAGAGTATCTCTCAAGCATCGTACATTTGTGCAGACCACCTACAGTCGTCATGATCTTCCAGGATCAGCTTTGCCGCCTGTATGTTCTGCCTTTCGAAGTGAAGCAGCTTGGTGATGACATACTCACCTTGCACCCCAGAGAGGTTTGACCAAGTACTAACTCGTTGATCCGCTTATACTCCATAGCTCTGATGATTGACCTGCCATCGCTGAGCTCGAGCTTGAGCATACTTCGGGGATAGGGAGGCACTTTTCCCTCTTCGATCTCTTCCCCCTCGCCAGCATTTTCATCCTCGTCCTCCATCCTCCGGATCAGACTCTGTCCCGAAAGCACTTCCGAACGCTGTTCCATTGTATGCTTGATTTGGAAGGCCGAGTGGCCGATCTCGGATATATGGTGGATCTGCAATATCGTCGGTCGTGGGAATAAGTTCTTCTGATGCAGTTCGCCTGGGGGAAATGTGCGGGACGGCAGAGTCGATTGGGCAAGATCAGAGTAGAGGAATTGGGTATGCTATCCAGACAAGATAGATGAGTCTTCTTTTTCACCTCATACTTGATCTTGAAAACGTGACTGGATACAGCAAAGCTCACGACTGTGTCCACTGTGGCTTCTTGCCCTGCTTCTATGAGCGCCTGCGTACATTCTCGGACCCATGCCTGCCGTGCATTGTCAAGAATGTCAGTTGCGGAATCCGTCATAGAGAACACAAGTCTGGTTGGACTCACCGGATCGACCTCGGGAACCGGATATGTCCGTTTGAGGTACGAAACGATAGGTTGTATGTCCATCATATCGATTTCGCCCTCTCTCGCGGCTATGTCAAAGCTTTGTAGTGCTCATCGTCATCGAAGACCTGTCCAGTCAAGAAGGAAGTTCAAAAGTCTGACGCGCTTTTGAGAAAGTTGCGATTGGGATGTCATGTTCTCAGTTGACGTAATGGCGATTTGGGCGCAGGCGCGTTGAGCACGGACCCCTCCGCCCCACCCCAGGCCGAAGAAAAAGATCATCATCTCGTACACCTTGCAAGAGCGTCATTCATCTTTCATCTTTCGTCTTTCGACTCTGCATTCCACATTTACAAGCTGCCTATATCTACCATACCCAGCATGATCATCCGCCACTCAAGTAGAGCCCTGGTCCAATCAGCTATACCTCTTCGATTCGCTCGCCTTTCCCCAGCCCGTCCCCCTCGTTCACGTGCAATCGCGCCTCTGACATCTGCCCGATGGAACTCTAATACACCCAAAAGGCCGTTCACACCTCGCGAAGTCAAAGAGAGTGAGGGATCGTCGAGCAAGGGGAAACCGTTGAACGGTGAGTCTTCCGAAGCCGCTGATTCACATGAGGTCATTCTGCGTATGCTCAATCTTGGAATCTCCTCGATTCTTCACCTTCACCTTCACCTTCGCGTATGACGTGTTGTGTTGTGTTGCGTTCCGTTTCGTTCGGGAAATAGAGAAAGTAGCTCAAGCTTGGTCTACGCCCACTCGATGGTATCCTATTCCTATCGCACTCGGCGCATTGGTCTTGCTAGCTGTACAATATCGGAAATCTACAAGAGACGATATAGAGGTCGAGTCGCAAGGCGAAGGTGGGGCCGTGGTCAAGAAGGGAGGTAAGAGAGTCGATGGACCCTGGCAAGTAAGTGGTCTCGCCGCTGCCGCCATCCTCATCCTTAATCTCAAACTCCATGGGGAAGAGAATGGTATCTGATACTGGATTTTAGGTTCGAGTGTTAGGTGCACTTCCGCTCCGATCGTTGTCGCAATTATGGGGGTACCTCAACGGCCTTGTCTTGCCGGTATGGTTCCGACCTTTCGGATTCAAGTTGTACGCTACGATATTTGGATGTAATCTGGACGAAGTACCGAAAGATCTGAAAGAATACGAGAGTTTAGGGGATTTCTTCTATAGGGAGATGAAAGAAGGTCAAAGACCCATATCCGATGCTCCTATGGTGTGTGACCAATTCCCATTCCATATGCTCTTCCCTGCAGCTGCTCGCCTGTGCTTAGCGTAGTGACTCAGCTGATACCCTGGTGAATGAGCACAGGTCTCGCCAGCAGACGGACGAGTGTTACATTTCGGTGAAATCGTAGGATCCAGGGTCGAGCAAGTCAAGGGAATAACCTATTCGCTCGAAGCCTTGCTTGGGTCTGAGTCCAGCATACATGGAGATACTCAGTCAATCACCAACAAGGGCGAAGTAGTCGACGAAAAACATTTCGCCAACATCAACGATATCTCTTACTCCCTTTCTTCGCTACTAGGCCGCGACTCTGGATCTGGCGAGACGAAGTCATACGAGGACGCCTCATTACCCCAGACAAGCGATAGAGAAGCCGATGCGTCTCATCCGGAGAAAGGTCCAGAACGGACTATCCACGATGGGAAAGTTGCCAAAGTGTTGGGCAAGTTAGCTTGGTTCGGAAATAAGACGTCCTCCAAGAGCGAGTTGCCTAAAATCACAACGCCAGAGAACAAGTTGTATTTCATGGTCGTCTACCTCGCGCCCGGGGATTATCACCGATTCCATTCGCCGACAACTTGGATCGTGGAGCGTCGAAGGCATTTCACGGGGGATCTTTTCTCAGTTTCTCCCTACATTGCTAATAGGATGAAAGATCTATTTGTGCTGAATGAACGAGTGGCCTTACTCGGACGCTGGAAATACGGATTCTACTCGATGGTACCTGTAGGAGCTACGAATGTGGGATCGATAAGGATCAACTTCGATGAAGCCCTCCGAACGAACACGAGGAAGATCACTCATCCCCCGCACACGTATGCGGAAGCGGTATACTCGTCGGCGAGCTCGGTGGTAAATGGCCAGCCGCTCTTGACGGGGGAAGAGATGGGAGGGTTCAAGCTTGGAAGTACGATAGTGATGGTCTTTGAGGCGCCGAAGAACTTCAAGTTCGAGGTGGAGGCTGGACAGAAGGTCAAGATGGGTCAAACCCTCGGTAAATTGGAAGGAGAAGACGAGTAATGCACTGCTTAATGACTCAGATCAAATCCGTGCTTTGCTAAGGACCGGTCGGGGCGTGGGCGAGAACAACGGGATAAAGGAAGAACAGGGAATATCTCGGTGGAAGGCCACATTGAAGGTCCAAGTATAAAAGGGAGAACAGCGTAGGAAATCGTGACAGTGAAGTGAAGATCAACAGAAAACGTTCAACACGATACTAAATGATACTTGTAGTATAGCAAATCCAGTCACTTCGCGCTCATAGAAGTAGAGATTATAGGCAATGTGCCTCGCGATATCCAACACTCAACATGTATCTATTACACAGGGAACAGTCTGCATGTCATCAGAAGTGACACTACAGTCTTTCGTGGTTCCCCGCACTGTCTACTACACTCCAACGCCTATATCTTCAGTGCTTGAGGCGGTAAATTCAATTTACACAATCTAGCGATCATCGCACCTAGCTGTACGAGGGTTCCGACTCCTTCCAAGATACGCATGTGCGTCCAGCCGATCTCCTATAGGTATCCAATTACTATATTAGCCATGTTCAACATTCACACTCATATCTCATGGTTAAGGCTTCTCCGTTTTTGAGAGAGGGGGGGTGGAGTAAATACAATTCCGAAATCTCGATTTTCAATGTTCGAAGAAAATCTCGAACCCAGACTCAGACTCACTCGGATAAATTCCAATTTCAGATACTCCTGCAGCTCATCCATAGTCTTCACCACCCTGAATATACTAACCACAATATCTACTGCGGAATACCCTTTGTCCCACAGGTCATTTATGCGGGCCAAAGCTTCGTCGACTTGGCCGTTCTGGCAATCCTTCATCATCTGCTTGATCACTATCGGATGCGGCTGATCGCAAATCTTGAAGACGTTATCTTGAGAGACAAAGCCGAAGCCACTGAAGGTGGATTGTAAGTTGTTGATTGCTTGACGCATATCTCCCTCGGCGGTGAATATCAGAGCTGCTAAACCTTGATCATTGTATTTGACCTATTCCGATGTGACATGAAGTACGCAATTTGATTGATTGAAAATTGATCAGCATAGTCTCCTCCCGACTGATTCAGCTGCGACTGCCTCGATATAAATATGAAAATTCAGGTGTGAAGGTGAACGGAAGGTTGAATAGACTGTACCAGGAGTAAGAATGAGAAGGGGAACGAAGGGATAGAAGCGAGAGGAAAACCGAAGCTCACATCTTCCATCTGACAGATCTCTTTCAACCGCTTCAACACCTCCGCATCTCGTAGTTTGGAATATCGCAGGATCGCACAACGCGATTGGATGGGTTCGATGATCTTGTTGGACATGTTGCATGCCAAGGCGAATCGAGTGGTGTTGGAGTATATCTCCATTGTTCGTCGTAACGCTTGTTGAGCTCCTGCTGTCATTCTACACCCCACACGGTCAGTGTTTTCAATCAGATAAGCTTGCTCTTTGATGCAATGAAATGAAGCGATGATAGCCAGAAGATCAACTTACGAATCCGCTTCGTCTAGAATAATGATCTTATGTCGTCCAGCAGGAAGAGTCACTTTTCGCTGGGCAAACGATTTTATCTTGTTTCGAACTACGTCTATACCCCTGTAAAGTAGCGGTTGGTTTTGGGTCAGCAGGTTGTCATTCTGGTTCGTAATGATTGGAGGTCTGAGATACATACCTCTCATCAGAAGCGTTAAGCTCTAATACACCTTCTTTGTACGCATCGCCCAGTAAGGCATGTGCTAGACAGTGTATCGATGTGGTTTTACCTATACCTGGCATACCCTGTTCACAAATTCGGTGTCAGTTCTTTGCTCACCGCTCACCAATGACCATCGAGAGCGAGAGCAAGAGTATGGGAATTGGCGAGGATGAGAGTCACTTACAGAAATGATGATATGTGGGACGTTCCCATCTTCAGCTATGACTTTCAGCCTTTCTACCGTCTCTGAATTCCCGACGATATCTTCTAGTAAGACAGGACGGTATTTCTCGACCCTATCGTAATCAGGTATCAGGTTTCAGTCATACTCTTCTCAGTCACGGAACTACTGCTTTGAAGGCATGGAACTTCGAGTGCTGGTCCAAGGGGAGAGCGTCCCGGATGATTGAGGATATATCACTCACCATGGCATCTCATATCCCTCTGCGTCGGTGTGTTTGGCAGTCGCTGAGACTGCCTCCTTCCCTTTTGAGGAGGATGCCATTTTGGGTGTATATATATGGGGTGACTCGAATTCGCCTAGCAGTTGTGGGAAGATGAATAGCCGTTCACCAATGTATCTGATGCTGATGAGTTGAGCCTATTCAAGGACATAATTGTATAAACGTATGAACATCTGAACATTGCTTTTGATGCTTCGATCGGACGTGACTGACTGTACTTTTGGCACGCGTACCAGTAATGATGAAATGATGGGATGAGCGGGATCAAATTCTACTCGGATCGCTCTGCCATCATTTCGTCACTCTTGTCGAGAATCACTCCCTCTCTCTCTCTCTCTCTGTGCATTCATTTTGAAAGTGTCCCTCTTGCCATCTCCTCAAAAACAACACATCGTCAAGGTTAACACTTGAAGCCCGACATGTCGTCCTCTGCATCAATCTCGAAGAAAGCTACAGTAGAAGAAGCAGAACAATCTCCCTCGCCTCCACCTGCTTCGCCCGCCAAATTACCTGAATCGACTGACGAAGGCGGCAACGGAAAGTCAGGGGTCATTGATGAACCTATAGATAGTTTGGGCAATGACGACGAAAAGGAGCAAGAGGAAGAGGAAGAGGAAGAATGGGATCCATCTAGCGAGAGATTACCTGGTCAAACCACTTCCAAGGGGGGAAAGGGGAAAAACAAAGATGATGGAAAAGAGGAGATAGATGCGGGTGGAGAGGGTCAACCTTGGCAAGCTGTTTGGGCAGAACAGCAGAATGGTGAGTACCCGTATCGTATCGAATCCATTGCATTGAATGTATTGAATTGAACATGTTTTATTAACGATGTTGGAGCTGATCTGATCTTGGTCTTTCTGTTTGTTGCATTCTTGATGGTTGATGAACCAACTGAACAACTGAACAGCTTGGTATTTCTGGAATACTAAGACGGGCGAAGTCTCATGGACGAACCCCTTGGCCGAGTCTGGTTCCGATCCTACATCATCAGCGGATCAATCACTTCAACCGCCTTTACCGAGTGGTATTAGTACTGTCCAATTTCAACCTCCTTTACCGTCCACTTCAGCATTTCCATCTTCAGCTTCAGCTTCAGCTTCGAATCAAGGACAAATCCACGCTCAAGAACATGGACATGGATATGGGTTTGCATTTGGAAGCTACGATGCCGACGGTCAACCAGAGATAGACGAAGGCTTAGCCCATCTATTCGGTGGTGGTTCCGGGTCCAGTACAAGCGGCATGGGCGATGGGGGTATGGGCATCCATCAACAAGCTTCGTTCAATGCTCGAACAGGTAAATTCCAGGCGAATGCAGGAGTGTACAACCCGGGATACCTGGACGAGTACAACAGGTCGAAAAGGATGAATAATTATTATTTCGACGTGGATCAGTGGGAGAAACAAAAGGCCGAAGAGAATAATAAAAGGAAGAGAATGGAAGAGGAAGGTAAAGTACCCGAGAGGAAGGTGACTAAGAAAGATATCGTGAGTCGAATCAGTCCATTGGATCAGGTCCAGCCTAGCCTAGTCAACCACCTAGCATCACATAATTGTCTCAACGCCTACGCCCACGCCCACGTGGACGCAGTACAATACGACTTAGGACCCAATTTCCTCTCACCCCACCCGAAGAAAAGAATAGCTGAAGAGAGATGAGCTGATCCTGCACTGTCTCTTCCCCTGCTCGTAGGAACGCTTCAAGAAGAAGAATCAAGAGAGGAAACAGAGGAGTCAAGCTTGGTTGAGGGAGTGAACCTACTCGGTATATCGCACTATACAGCCTCAATTGCAAACTGCCTGCATAACTATCCGAATAATGGATTGCTTCGTTCGATTAACCCCACTCAAGGCGTTTCGCATGTGCTCAAGCACCAGTACATATTGGAGTTCTGGCATTTCTTCGAGCACTTCGATGCATTTTTCGAATAAGAAGCATGCTTGAAGGTGCTTGTAATGAAGAGCACGTCATTTGTATTTCATTGCATTTCGTTTCTATCTTGATAATGATGCATGCTATGCACAAGTCTTAGAATTCGGACCCTTCCACCTACAACACGATTCAAGTATCAACAACGATAAAATCCCCTCGTCACAAGACGACGAGAAAGAAATGAGGCAGGCTCATACTCAGACTCACGTTGAATGTAGCTCCGTACTTCATATACCCTTGCATGATCTCGAAAATACCTACAGGGAGGTTCTAGGAACACTCGACGAAGGATGCTCAGTGTTTATTCGCAGATCTTCGCAGTGACGGAAGGAACAGAACTTACCATACTCAGCAAGGTATACTGTATTTTGGCGTGGCCATGTATCAGACCCAATTTGAAGAGGTAATGAGCTATCATCGAAGGGTACGCCGCGTCCATGTACCATCTGCAATCAATCCACAGTATTAGCTGAATGTACTCTTGGTTCTGACGAGTCCGTGTTTCCCCGCTTCTGCTTCGATTTCACTCTTGTCTAATCTGCAAGCACAAGTCCGCTGCGTTTGATACGCCGCGCCGCACCGCACCGCAATTTCACATAGACTCACCGATGATGATACGTTGTCAACCTGATCGCAGCATTCAGCGTCCTCTGCAGATCTCCCTCCGTAGCATACATCTCCAAAAGCTTGATCAGAGCCTTCGCCGAGAACTTGCTATCCAGACACCGCTGGAAAGCGTCTTTCGCCTCTTCTTTGTGATGTAATCTCAGCGCCAGCTCTCCTAGGATCTCCCATTCTGTACCCGTCTTCCGGTAAGACATATGCTGAGTCTTGAAATGTGATATTTCCGCTCGCCAAATCGTGTACACCCTCAGATCCTTCATCACATCAGGAAGCAAGCGGGTCAATAAGTCAGCTATACTAGTCTCATGTGCATCCCTTTTTCTCTCAGCTTACCTCGTACAGCACCCTACAAGCACACATCAGCGTTGTGACCTTTGATGACCTGAGTCGGTAGGATTGTCGAGCTCGACTCACAAGAACAGGTTGTCCAACCACCTCTCACATAATCGCTTATTAGCGAAAGCGGAAGGAGCGTCCCCTTGTCCGTCCCCGCCCTCGTCCCCATTGTCTCCGTCTGCCGCACTGGAATTTTCAGAGGGATCATCGGCTTTCATCCCTATCGGACTATTTGGCTCATGGTCGTTGATCTGAGCCGTCTCAGGTTTCTCTAGTACCGTATCCATCTGAACACTCTCTTTCTTCTGATGATGTTGATGCGTATTAGCTCCGTTGGGCGTACGGGTCGACTCCGTCGATATCCTTATCGTCGGTATGTCCGATACCGCCGTATTGGGTACGCTATCGTCTCCTCCATTCGATGTCGAACCCCTTATACCGGTCGTAGAAGCGTTCTCCTCCGCGAAGCCATTCAACTCTACGGAAGCTGATGTTTTGTGTAATCTGTACTCTTCCTCCATGACGAACACTTGTGATCGAGTTTTGAGCAGTTCGTCCCATCCTATCTTGGATACTAATAAAGTCAAGAGCGAATACGCCTTGGCAAACGTCCCTCGTAATCCAGGAGCAGGTAATCGTATCAGTGCTACGTCGGCCTGGATCCCACAAGTATTAGCCGCTGACCCGATTGGGCAAAACATCGAGGACGATATTGACACACCTCATTATCCCTTGCCGACTCCTCATCCAGTATGCCACTTTCCCCGATGAACTTCTTGACTGGGAGATGCGTCTTCAGCGGCGTGGGCATACGATGCAGGTCCCTCTCGTTGAATGTGAACATTGGACAGGAATTCAACGTCAACAAAGCTTGATCGAATTGGCCGAGCTCTATGTACGTTTCTGTGAGTTTTGCCCAGGTGACAAACTCGGATGGCGCGGAGTTGACTGCTTGTTGGGCTACTTGTTGCGCCCATTCTGGTTTGCCTTTCGACAGCAAGAAATCGCATTGGGTATGTAAGATGGGATAAGATTGAGGGTTTGCCGAGAGCGCCGAATGCATTATCTTGACTGCTTTGATCTCTTCGTCTGGATGAAGGAGAATCATGTCAGTAACTTGGGAGCATGATGCAACATGCCTTGTTCATGCCGTAACGAGAGATGTGGGAGAGGACTCACTCATCCCGATATAGCTCCTGGCTAGTAAGGCAGCTACTTCAGGCTCATTCACCATCATCCGCTCAAATAAGTTGGCGGCGCGATCCAGCCTGAATGAATCTGCAAAGTATTTGATTACTGCCGATGTTAGGTGATTCGTCACGATGGTAGCTACTTGGATTTCAGGATCCGACCCAAGTTGCCATCCTGCATCGCCATAAGGTCAGCGCACGCTTCCATCAGCAATCTGTTTGACTGACCCTTGAAGAATAGAGCCTCTGCCGCTTTCAAAAACCTCCCCTCAGCTTCCGGTGTGGTTATAGGATCTAGCTTTCTGTATCCTGCCAGACGGTATGAAGCGTCGTCTGCATATCGAATCGCTCGAAGCAAGGCTGATAGATAGGTTTCTTGCCATAAGTCTGGTGTTGCAGCGTGTCTACGATATCAGACGGTCAGCCCCGGCTCCTTGCGGACATAGACTCGGTCCAAGCGAAGGTAATAACTTAAGGCAGAAGCTGGATATAGACTCACTTGTCACCCCTCAGATCTACCACATAAGCATCTACTCCACCAGGTATCTTGACGTCTACCCTCATGTCCACCCGCGAAAAGGCATTGAAACAGCTACAGCAGGGTGAGAATCAATTTCATCAGTTTCTTCGCTTGCCTAGATTCAGCTAGCTAGCTGAGGCGCACCAATATGTTCCACTCCTTACTTTCCAACCATTGCCTTTCCCGAACCAAGCCGTGTCTTCCTCAACTGAAAACTGGAGAGAATTTAGATAAGCAGCCAGGGAAGCCGATGATGAAGCTTCGACTCCGGAGCTATACTCGAACGCATGAGCGCTCTTGTCCGCGTGATGATTGATGTGATAGCTCACCAGTAATGGTAAGAGCCCAGCTGTTCAAGTGTCAGATCAGCTTCATCATTGAGACTGGGAGACGACCGGTGGTACTTGGAGTGGTCGGACTCACGTCTTTCTGGGCGGTTTTGGAACCGGACGACTTGATGACATGGCATAAATCGGGAGGACCAAGTTCACGGAATGTAGCTATCAAATGCCAGTCGGTTGCATGATAAGCACATTCCCCGGTATGGTCATGTATGCTCGGAGTGAAGAATGACATACCCAGAGTCTCTGTACGAGCTGTGACCGATTCTCCTATATTTGTCTGTCATTCAACATTAGCTATCATTCTCGCTGCGAGCCGCGAATAGTGGACATAAAGTACCTCGACAAATTCGGGAAGATCCTTGAATAGCTCGGACATGGTCTCCAACTCTCCAACCTTTACTGAACCGGGCTATTCGACTTGACGGGTCTCGTCGGGGGGCTGTGCCGATGAATTGTGAGCTGTCTACTAGAAAAGATTGACTGATTGATGATTTCGCTATTTGACAAATCATTGATGAAACACGTCCGTCGTAATAACATAAAGTCAATGCGCACGAGTAATATCAATGACGCGGCGGACAGCGCTCATCTCCAACGACTGCTTATATTCGCTTTGACTTTACCCTTCATCATCGCCCACAAGCACATGCATGTTCTCAAGTTGACAGTCAATGAGCAAATGCCATGTCAGCAGATATACCGAATGGTCATGCAGAGGTAAGCTACGTGCTCAGAAAGAATTGGCATCGAGCTTATATACGTGAATCCAGGATCAACCTCTCGAAACGCCCGGTGCGGGTCCGTCGCGATTACCCATCAAGCAGCCTCTGAAGCAAGAGATAGAGGATATAGACGAAGAGGAACAAGATAGACTATCCTGTGAGCTGGTCGCTCTCTAAGTTTGTTGAGTGAGCCGAGCTGATGATTTGGCCGGCATAGTCTTGAGTAAACAAGCTGATTATGTTCAACTTGAACAATCTGTCCAGGTAAGTAACTCATTCTGGACATGGTAAGAACCTGCTTAAGAATCTGAGCTGACCATGGTCTCGATATAGTCAAGTGACGAGCTGCTCTCGTCCTTGGCATCTTACCTATCCACGTTCCAGAATGATCTGTCGGCGGTGTCAGGTCAGATATCAGATTTACAAGGACGGAGTGCAGATATCGAGTCTCAGCTGAAAGGGAGAAAGGTTGGTCTATCCTGTCCCAACCTCTACTCATTATCACTCAGGATCTGTTGAAGTGACAGCTCATCCGTCCAAATAGACAATCATACCACCCCTCAATGCCCTGATAAGCGATATCACCCTTCCGCCCTCGCTGGTCCTCACTTTGCGCGATACACTCCCTGCTCAGAACCCCGACCTATGGCTGAACGCCATCATCGAGCTCGATTCGAAAATATCACTCATCTCCTCCCGATCGACCAAAGTCAAGGCCGTCAAAGAATTATCTCCCATCATCGAAGGTCTGAAAGTAAAAGCATTGAACGTGTTACCTCCTTTCTTACTATCTCTGATCAAACCCCTCAAATCAGCTTCTAAAGGTCTTTCGACGAACCTCGCCATCCTCCAGAACAGCCTGTTACTGAAATATCAGCCGTTCTACGCGTTCCTGTACAAGCACAATGGCAAGATAGCCAAGACTGTAGAACGGGGATACGTGAATGCCGCTAGATCGTACTACGAGACCGGTTACAGGCGATATGCTCGATCCCTGGGGTTGATCAGTGCGAAGAATGTGGAAAGAGCGGAATTGATAGGTTCTTTGTCTTCCATGGAAACGCCGGCAACGGTCATGAATGGCGGCTCTTCCAATACGAGTAAGAGGAGTGGTGGAGAGGAAGAGGAGAGGTTGAGGTTCAAAGACCTTGATATAGAGGACGAAGATGGCTCGGTTGTATTGGGTTATATGGCTGATGATAAGGATTTCGTGAGTAGCATGGAAGTCTGCTTCACTCAAGTGTCTACCGATATACATGAGCAAGACTGACGATTCGTGTGTGATCAGCGAGCACCTATTGAAGCGCTTTTCCGCTCGCTCGCTCTAGTATTGCTAGATAATGCTTCCTCGGAATTCACATTCATCGTTCGCTTCTTCGCTAAATCTCTCTCACCCTCTGCCTCTACCTCCTCTTCACGGCCCAACCCTCAATCCGTCAAATCACCAATCGAGACTCCCCTCGATTCACCCAACCCGTCATTCGTGGACCTCATGTCCGACGCCGGGAAGTCAACTACCACCAGTCGAAGGGGCGTTAACGAGATCAACGAGAACCTCAAAGAAGCAGAAAGGATATGGCATGAAGTATTCGATTCATCCCTGGAATACACCTCGGGATTCTTCGACTCAATGATCACCCCGCCAATCACCCCCACAGCACTTACTGGCGGGGCCGTACAATCGACACCGTCGGTGATTTCGTTATTGACCATGATTCGGCTCAATGATAATTTACTGGCTGTGTCGGATAATAGAGGGTGTTTGCCCCTGGTAGGATATCTGACAGGGTGGAAATTGAAATTGTGGCCTGTGTTCAGGAAAGAGATGGATAATCATATTGCGTCGCTCAAGACTCTGGCGGATAATCTAGAGGGTAAAAATATGTTGGCGAGTCTGAATTTCATGAAAGGCTCGTCGATCAAAGATAGTCAATTGAGGATTATTGCGAAGAAGTACGGCAGGATGTATAGTCAAGTGGTAGCGCTGAGTAATGAGGCGGAAGAAGTCATGATTTTCAGCAGGTGAGTGTGTGGTCTACTCATCCCACCCATATATATATCGATCTATCGATCTATCGTTATGTGTTGGCGTGACGCCGTCACGGCTTTTTGCCATTCAGGGCTCGGTGTGGTATAGCATGACTTTGTGATGCCTTAGCTGATCTTTGATCTATAATCCACATCATTTGATTTGGTCCCACTGGTAGTATGACAAGACTCCGTAACGAATTGATCAGAATCGTCAGTCACCAATCGTCCAAGATCAAGCAATCCAACGAACGGCATTCGTTCTTATCGTCGATATATGAGATCATCATGCACGAGCTAGTCAGTGGAGTGGGCCAGACGACACATCCGAAATTGCAGAGCGAGTTGTCGTTCTTCAGAACAAGGGAAGAAGAAGCTAGGAGGCGGATTACTGCTTAAAATGGAGCAATCAATGATTTGTACGATACGGTACGGATATTGTATTTAAGATGAAACATGACATGCGTGGTGGATGTGATGACGAGATGCATAACGAACAAAGACGTAACCGCACAGACAGACAGACAGACAGATGAACAGACAAGTAGGTCCTGGACGGAAGGATGAATGGACTACAATACGAGCTTGGTCCGGCTGGGAGATTCACGGGGATGCATTGATAGATATATGCTTCATGCTATATACAAAGATCCATCATCCATCATATCAACCATCACAAAGCAGCTTTCGCGCTTCACACAATTCATTTTCATTTAGTTTTCTCATGTATTCCATCGATCATCGAGAGTTCGCCCAAAATCAGTCATTTGTTTTCGGATGCCCATCTGGTTGGGCTTTTACTTCATTCCCTCTTCCCTCTTTTTCCTCCTCGTCTACAAGGCTTTGTGTGGGGTTTCCTTCGCCTTGTGCAACTTTTGCTGATCTCTCCTCCGAGACGATCTATTTCTCCTCGTCTTCATCTTCTTCGTCTTCCTCCTCGGCAGCTTCCTCGTCGTAATCACCGCCCTCTGCGATGCAAATCGAGTCAGCGAGTAGACCAGAGAGATTCACAAATACGTGTCGACCACAGGATACACGTTGTACATTGACATTGCATGTTGACCAGACGGGTTGCAAATCTGACTCACCCTCGTCGTCATCCGGTGATTCGGGAGCATCGACTTCTCCGTCGTCTTCGTCTTCGTCTTCCTCGGCAGCCTCAGGATCGAGATCGGCGTTTTTCCACGCTTCGGGCTGTATTGTCAGATTACAAGCGTGTCGTCAGCGTGTGTCTTCGATGTATATCTTGATCTTCATCTGCATCTGCATCGGACTTCGGACTTTGCGCGCGAGAAGAAGCAGGAAGTAGAGAGATGAAATGCTCCGGCTGGGCTGAAGGACAAGGTTCGTGTTTGACTAAATTACTCAATTACTCACATCAGCGTAGTTCACTTTGGTCCTGTTTCTCTTTCCAGTAACAATAGGAACATCGTCCTCGTCCTCGTCCTCATCTTCGTCTTCTTCTACTGCTTCAGGCTCGGCAGCGGGTTCTTCGGTGGATTTGCCTTTTCCTTTAGCATCGGCAGTCTCGTCGGTCTTAGCTCTGTACGCGGGAAGGAAAGGCAAGAGCCAAGCAAGAGAGTCAGTCAGCTTTATGCCTTCTATCGACAATGCATACGTGGAAGACCGTGTGTTTAGTATGGAGTATGGAGTATGGAAACAGCACCCACTTCTTGTCCTCTCCTTCGGCCTCAGGGGCATCCTCAGCTTTCCTCTTATCGCCTACGGACGCGGCGGCGGCAGCGGCAGCTTCAGTAGGGTTCTCGGTGGAGGATTCGACGGCTTTGGCTTCTTCGGCGCCGGGGGCGGTCTCGAGAGCTTTAACTTCTTGTTCAGACATCGTATAGTGGTCGCTTGGATTTGGTGGGATGTATAAACTGGTGTCGATTGTATGCTTGTATTGTAGATTGTTGAAAGAAGGAAGAAGTGAAGCGGGGATACATATACATTACGGATTGAGGGTATTTGAGTGGGCTGGTTTACCTGGGTTACCTGGGTTACTCCACCGTGCGTCAGTCGATACAATAATACCCAACGCGTTCTTCGTGTCCTGGTTGTGTGCATCGCGTCTAATCGTCATGACATAACAAAATGAATCAAACCATATCTTATTCGAACAACCCAGTTAATCGGACTCATCCTGCTTTTACGTAAGTAGTTCCTAAGTCCAGGTGGAGGTGCCTTGACAATATTTTGGATTGAGAGATGTTGATTTTCGCGCATGGTCACAGTCACAGTAGAGTACATATAGCAGCGATACGAGCACATAGCGATATCACTAAACAGTATCGTAGCACAACTCACCAACAACGACGGAAAGAGCTGCATAGTCGAGCACTCATATCAACGACTCCGACCTTCCTATCGAATCTGCTTGCTCCTCTGACAATTTACCCGCATCGAGATGACTTCTAAAGCCGGACCTTCGAGGGACATCTTGAGATTCACCACCCACAGACACCTGCGTCAGAGGATCCTCCTATCGATATTATCGGGCAAATCCATACGAGTCGACGGGATACGGTCGGATGATGTCCAAGTTGGTCTGAGGGATTACGAGGTGAATCTCCTCAGGCTGGCGGAAAAG